>NC_083324.2:63121982-63432208 GCF_963455315.2 Globicephala melas
AGAAGGGGCAGGGATTTCCAGGAATTGGACTATTGCCACTTCTTGACCTTTTACAGTCGGCCTCAGAACTGTCATGTCACCTGAGGGTGTGTCATTTAGCTAATGTATTACAATGAGTGTTTAATGAGGCTCGAGGTCCACTGGAAGTTGACTCATCTGCCAACTTGGGCCTAATCAGTTCTAACCAGCTTTTGTAGTATCGTTTTTCTCAACAGCTGTGTCATTCTTTAAGGGTTGTGCCTTACCCTCTTCCCTCCTCTCCTGTCTCAGTAATAGCTAACAGATACAGAAATTGGTACCAGAAATACCAATTTTTTGTTAAGCTTTTAACAAAAGCTTAAAATATGTGACTTTTGCTCTGGGACAGGGTGGCAGGGGGGCTGAAAAATAGTTAAGAAAGTGTTAAAGAAGGAGAAATGGTGACCTGTATATGTAGTGGCAAACAATTAGTAAAACTGTCACCTGTGATAGAAAATATACCTAGTGAACTTGTAGACTTGAGCCAAGAAATTTCCAGGCAGAATGCAGAAAATGTCAGCTGGATCTTACTATTGGTAACTGAAAACTGGGTCGCCTCTTGGTGGGTCGCAGCCAAAAGACACAACCAAGCCAAAGATCTAGAGAAGCCAGGATTCATCACTTGCAGCACGTAAGGAGAACACTGGGGATCCTTTCCAAAGCAGTGTCTCACCAAATAGCAAAATCAGGTAAGTTTTAAGCTAAGGGTGCATGCATATTCATGAAGGTGTTTGGGCAGAGAATTCAGCATAGAAATGGGGCGAAGGTCAACAGAGTCCAGGCTCTAGTTGATTGACTGTTACCAAAGTCAGAAAAGGTCATCATTCCTTAGGTTTTAGTTGATCTGGTAGTTGAGTGCTCCAGGGGGTTTGAATTCTGCAAAACAGCTCAAGAATGTGCTTCAGGCTAACCTTTACTGTTGAAACAGAACTGGGAGTCTTTACAACTGATTTATTATCTTTGCTATTGTTAAGTTATCTCCCTGGCCTGGTAGTAGCTGTTTGTTTTTACCTTCTTTTGTTCCCTTAGAATCATTAACCACCAGACCTATTCGGCAAGGGCAAGCATTGTGGCCAGGCTTGGATTACAAAATGGAATGGCTTAAGTTTCTCTTATGTTAAAAAGGTTATGTCTGGTTCTCTTCCTCTGGGGGACCCCCTACCCTACCTTCTTTGTTTTTTTTTTAATTAATTAATTTATTTTTGGCTGTGTTGGGTCTTCATTTCTGTGCGAGGGCTTTCTCTAGTTGTGGCGAGCGGGGGAGCCACTCTTCATTGCGGTGCGCGGGCCTCTCACTGTCGTGGCCTCTCTTGTTGCGGAGCACAGGCTCCAGACGCGCAGGCTCAGTAGTTGTGGCTCACGGGCCCAGTTGATCCGAGGCATGTGGGATCTTCCCAGACCAGGGCTCAAACCCATGTCCCCTGCATTGGCAGGCGGATTCTCAACCACTGCGCCACCAGGGAAGCCCACCCTACCTTCTTAAACTGTGTTTGATAAAATTTTATAAGAAAGAGATGAGCTAAAGGAAGAACTGGTCAACTTATAAGCAGAATTTGGAGGAAATGTGAAGGGGGGGCAGAATTTTCTGGGTTGGAAAATAAAATTATTTCTCATTCCCAGCCTCTTAGGTCAGTAAAAAATGATCAAAGTTAAGAAATGGCCTCAAAGGTGTGGCTGAATACTGTTAAGTCCTCTGAAAAAATCAAGGCAATGCCTAGTCCACCCTCTCAGCTGGACAAAAGGGCTTCTAGGAATTTTAAGGCATTACTCCCACAGCATCCTGATACAGCCCAGAGACTTTAGTCAATGGAGACTTAGTCAACAGAGAAGCATGTCCCAAGAGAATTTTGGGTGTGGCTCTTGGTGCATGAAGTAAAGTCAATCAGATACATAGAAAAACTCCAAAGTTTTTAAGGGTCTTATAGCCCCCAAATCACTGCTAGTCTAGGCTCTGTGCAAAGAACTGACTATTCAACTTGTACAAAGGCCTCTAGGCTGCCTACCTAGAGAAAGCTCTAGGCTGCCTACCTAGAGAAAGCAAGCTGAGAAAATTTCTCAGCTACCATCAGTCGTTGTTTCTTCCGTTGAAGCCAAGGTGAAACCGTGCACCTCAGATTGGGACTCAGTTCGGGACTCGAACCTGGCCAAAACCCTGCTTGGGATTTGAACCCACAGTCTTTTAATTAGAATCACTCACATGGTATCTGGACTTACTGAGGCTCATGTTCTTTGTGTCTCAGCACAGAAGGAATTCAGCAAGAGGCAAAATGATAGGCAAGAAGTAGTTTTATTAATATAGGACGCTTGTAAGAGATGCAAGCAGGCAGGTGAGGGAGCTCTGCCCTGAGGATTAAGTGGGCTACAATTTTATAGTCAAAGGAAAGGGGGAGGGGGAAAGACCACCTCCTTCGAATAGACGTGAGGCTTACATCACTAGTTCCTCCTTCCTTCATATCAGGCAGGAGAATGGCAGAGGTCAAACTAGGATTATCATAGCGTTTATTCAAATCAGAGAAGGGTGGTGACATTTTTCTTCCACCTAATGGCCTGGGGCATATCTCGTGCTTTTATTTATGGCTTTATAGTTAAACCAGGCTGCTTTGTTCCACAACGTTCCAATAGCTTTCTTGAGCAATCATTAACATACAGTGGTCTCCCAAAGTTTCCTAGGTTTCCCTCTCTATCTGTAGCCCCCTACTGGGACTTCTACAACTACCTGTATAACTATCGTATTCTACCTCTATCAAAGCAACATGATGGGAAAGGAAAGATTCCCTCAGAGTTGGGTGAGCCAAAAGCCATGGAGTATAGTGGATTGGGGAGCCATTCTGAAGGAAGAGAACGAGGTCTCATCAGAGAATATTCCCCATCCCCAGAGTAGGGGGACCTGGCTGGATTTGCCCAGCTGATTTCAGAAGTGTTCTGGACAAGTGACTTCCATATGCCAACTATTCTTCCTTATTCTTTTTCAGGGGAGTGTCTATTGTTATTCTGTCCCTGACTCACCATTGTATTTTGGGTCTGTGGGGGATAAATAACTTGTCTTTTTAGATCATAGGTATTGCATTCAAGAGCCACATTCAGACCTGATGTCGATCACAAGATCCTGGACTTTGAGCCTAATGCCGTGAATGGATGCGTCTTTTGGGGGTCCTGAAATGGTGATGAGCATATTTTGCATGGAGAGAGAACAGAAATAATTGTGGCCAGAGGACAGATTGGTAGGTTGATTTAATTGATGGCTCCAATTCTTCACCCTTCCCTATATTCACACCCTTTGTCCTGTGAATTTTCAGTTCCTTCCATAACAGAAGCAGAGTCTAATTTCTCACCCTCCTAAAGAATCTGAATTTAGCCATGTGACTTGCTTTGGCCATTGTAGTAATGTTAGCTGACTTGCCATAAGTAGAGGTTAGAAAAACTGTGTTTCTGCTACTTCTCTTTTCATTTATTTATTTATTTATGGCTGCGTCAGGTCTTTATTGTGGCACAAGGGATCTTTCATTGCGGCGCGCAGGCTCTTCGTTGTGGCACACGGGCTTCTTTCTAGCTGCGGCACACAGGCTCCCCTCTAGTTGTGGCACGTGGGTTTTCTCTCTCTAGTTGTGATGTGTGGGCTCCAGGGCACGTGGACTCTGTAGTTTGTGGCATGCAGGCTCTCTAGTTGAGGCTTGCAAGCTCAGTAGTTGTGGCACGTGGGCTCAGTAGTTGTGGCACGCAGGTTTGGTTGCCCTGCAGCATGTAGGATCTTAGTTCCCTGACCAGGGATCGAACCTGCATCCCCTGCATTGTAAGACGGATTCTTTACTGCTGGACCACCAGGGAAGTCCCCTCTGCTACTTCTCTTGCTCCTCTGTGATCACCATGAAAACATGTCCAAAACATTCCCAGCTTAAGCTGCCAGAGGGACATGAATGACACATGGAGGAAACTGAGTTGCCCAGCTGAGGTTATCCTAGACAAGCCAGCCCTCAGTTGACCTGCCAATTGATGACAAACACATGAATGTACCCAACTAATAGCAGCCAAGCCTGGCCCAGATCAGCAGAATTGTCCACTTGAACCACTGACTGTGGGGAATAATCAATGGTTATTGTTTTAAGTTGCTAAGCTTTGGGATAGTTTTGTTACACAGCAATAACTAACCGATACACGGTTATTGACTATGTATGTACATTTTTAAAAGATTGGAAAAGGACTACACAAACGTTAAGAAAAATGAATTATGGTGATTTTTAGTTTTTTCTTCTATTATCCCTATAACTGTGTTTCCCAGTTATAATAAAAAGAAAGCAGAGTAACATAATGGTAAAGACTTCAGGTAATAGACTTCAGAAAAATCTTAGGTTCCTAGTATAAAACAGATTTGGATTTTACTTACACTTGCACTTTTCACTTAGACTCTGGGAGAGTTACTTAGCCTCTCTAAACCTCAATTTCTTTATCTGCTAAATGGGCATACTTCATAAAGTTGTGAAAATTAATTAAGATAAAATATATAAAGGGTATAGTATGTATCCGACACAGAATAAAAACTCAGATTTTATTATTATTTTTTAATTTTTATTGGAGTATAGTGGACTTACAATGTTATGTTAGTTTCAGGTGTACAGTGTACATTGTGTTTTTTTTCTTACAAATTTATTTATTTATTTTTGGCTGAGTTGGGTCTTTGTTGCTGCACGCGGGTTTTCTCTATTTGCGGCGAGTGGGGGCTACTCTTCATTGCAGTGCGCAGGCTTCTCATTGTGGTGGCTTCTCTTGTTGTGGAGCACAGGCTCTAGACACATGGGCTTCAGTAGTTGTGGCACACAGTCTTAGTAGCTGTGGCTCGTGGGCTCTAGAGTGCAGGCTCAGTAGTTGTGGCGCACGGGCTTAGTTGCTCCGCGGCGGCATGTGGGATCTTCCCGGACCGGGGCACGAACCCGTGTCCCCTGCATTGGCAGGCGGACTTTCAACCACTGCGCCACCAGGGAAGCCCCGGCAGGCGGATTCTTAACCACTGTGCCACCAGGGAAGCCCCAGATTTTATTATTAATAATAAAATATTTTTGAAGATTACAATGAGGTCCTATTATTTGATTAGCAGTAATTGACAAACAAATTCAATAGATACAACTCAGTTCCTACCGGTAAATCATATACATAACAAGACAAATACAAATACTAGAGCAAAGTTCTCAGACATTCCACTCCATTTGGTTTTATAGAGCCTTCATGGTATCCAATAAATGTTTGTTGAATGAATGAAAGCAAGCATGCATTCTTATTTATTTTCACATTTAGAGGGACTAGCCCAAAAGCTATGTAAGAGGAAGACCTAAGACTTATACCCGGGTCCCAAAACTTAAAGTGAAATGATCTTCCTAACTGGACAAGACCATTAAGCATCAGATCCCAAGAAACACTGGAGATGAGAGAAGGGCGAAACTGACCCAGGTTTGGAGGGTGGTCACAGAAGGCTTCCTGACAGAGATGGAATTAACATTGGATATGTAGGGGAGGGAAGATAATTTTTCCTCTACCCCTCTGAATTCTTAGCTGAGACCCCTGCAATAAAAGACAGATTAACAAGAGGAAAACAAGTAGAAGTGCATTGACTTGTATACCTCATATATACCTGGGAGGAGATACCCAGGGAAAAATGAGTAACTTCCTGATGTAGTTTAGAATTCAGGATTAAATACCATCTGAATAGGGAAGGGGGAGGGGTTATGTAGGCCTCTTAGGGGAGAGTAAATGATTTTTAAGGAAGCAAACGGGCCCTTAAGAGAACAGATGGGAGATACGACAGTTTGTGACAAAGTTTGGTGCGATGTGGACTTCTAGTCTCCTCTTTGAGGATAAACAGTCTTCTCTGGTTGATGAAACTCCTGGGGAGGGGAATCCATGACAATCCATCCTGAGAGGATCTGTCTTTAGGCAGATAAGGGGGATTCCGAGAAAGCCTCTCCCTGCATTTGCTGTTTTTCAAGTGCCTACAGCTCAAAATATACCAAAGTGTCATATTTTGAGGTGGCACATTCTGCTGCCCTTCTGATGTTAAAGGACGAAGAAGCAGGTTGAAACAAAGAAAAGAGGTGGGTGGGGAGCAGATCCTGTTAAATGTGGATTGGAGGACAGGGAAGAAGTGGAGGAGCTCTGAAGACAACAGCGTGATACTTGGACCATCTGGTAGGAGTCAGAGAAAAGCTGGAAAGGTCTCAAATGTCTGTTTGTTCCCTCCTCTGAGAAGCCTCCCTGGATCACCCCCAGACCTGGCTTGGTGCATCTCCTCTGGGACCCCACGGCCCCTGCGCTGCCCTGACACTTCTCACCTGAGCTATTGTCACTGCTTGGCGCTTCCTCCTTTGAAGTGGAAGCTCCCTAAGGATAGAGAGACATTGGCTTCCCAGTGCCTCCACCAGGGACCCGCAAAGAGGAAGTGAACGTAATGAATAGAACGGATCTAGTGGATCTGAAGTGGGGATGTGACATGATAAAGACAATGTTTCGTGAAGTGGGTTTGGCGGTGGTGGGGTTCTGGGAGGATTTGAGCTGGGCAGGACCCAAGGAAGGGCCATTACCAAAACCTGGAACATTGAGGATACACCCCAGGGCCTTGGCAGTGGGAATGGGAAGGCAGAGATGGGGAGATGAGGAGCGGAGAGGCTTCAGAAGCGGTGCTGACTCAGGGCAGCCGTGGGCAGAGGGAGGCACTGTGGCACGAAGCGTGCACCGGGGGGGGGGGGGGGGGGGGGGGGGGTGGCGGTCCTGGGCGCAAGGAAGGGGTGTTTCCCATAGACAAAACCCGTCTGGGTCTCTCCCTGTCAGACACACATTCGAGACAAATCCCATAGCATCATGTAGCATGGAAATAGACTTTGTGATATTGCGATTTATAATAAGAAATACATATTTGGTTTTTGTCCGTGTTCCCCACACAGAGCTCCTAAAATCCTTGGAATTTCCTAAGAGATAAGAGCGATATATAAAGGTGCATTTTTTTTAAAGGTGCTTTTGTTATTCATAACAAGGCCCTTTCAGCCACACCTGAGTTTATGTTAATGAGGTGACTTTTGGAAAGCCCCTAAGGATGGGGGCTGGTTGCCAGGGGAACCAACTTTGATTAGAGAGTTGGAACTTTTGGCCCCATTCTCCCACCTCTGGAGAAGGGGAGAGGGGCTGGAGGTTGAATCAGTAACCAGTGGTCAACGATTTAATCAACCATGCCTGTGTAATGAAGCTTCCGTAAGAATCTCTGAACCATGCGGTTTGGGAGAGCGTCCTGGTTGGTGAACACCTGCCAGCTATGCCTCCACCTGCCAGGAGGGTGGCACACCCAGAACTCCATGGGGACAGAAGCTCTTGTGTTCTGGACTCTTCCAGACCTGACCCTATCTCTTCATCATCTGGTTGTTCATTTGTATCTTTTTCTTTTTAAATATTTGTTTATTTATTTGGCTGCGCTGGGTCTTAGCTGCAGCATGCTGGATCTTTGTTGCTACGTGAGGGATCCTTAGTGGCAGCATGTGGGCTCCTACTTGTGGCATGCGTGATCTAGTTCCCTGACCAGGGATCGAACCTGGGCCCCCTGCATTGGGAGCGCTGAGTCTTAACCACTGGACCACCAGGGAAGTCCCCATTTGTATCTTTTAATATCTTTTGTGATAAACTGGCAATCTAGTAAGTAGACTGTTTTCTGAGCCGCTCTAGCAAATTGATCGAACAAGAGGAAGGGGTTGTTGGAACTTCTATAGCCGGTCTGTCAGAAGCATCTGGACTTGCTATTGGCATTTGAGGTGGGGGTGGGGGTAGTCTTCAGGGACTGAGCCCTTAACTCGGGGGATCTGATGCTATCTCCAGGTAGACAAGTGCCAGATTTGAGTTAAATTGTAGGACACCCAGCTTTGCTGGGGAAAGAGAAAACAAGGAGGTCAATAAGAGAAGCAGCCGCAGCCCTCTGACCTTCATCTCATTCTGTGGAGGCGAGCCAGGCCAGGGGTAGCTGGGCCTGCTTTACAGTGTGCATTCCAGCGAAGGGCCTTCTTGCCATCACTCTGCCTTTGTATAGAGCTAGCATGGGAAAGCAGCCTTGTCAATGAAGGAACACCAGGCTGCTTGGCACCATTCAGTCTGGATTCGGGGGGCCAGCCCATTACAGGAGTTGTCTGAGGATGCCAGTAACTGGACACCTCTGGCCTATGGATGTTACTGTGTCCCCAACTGGCCAAGGAGGGGGGCAGAGAATATTTGGAAAAGCCCCCAGTCCAGCGGTCAGCTGAGCTTGGGTGTGGCTCCTCTCACTGGGAGAAGGAAGGAGGGCTACTCCTACCCAGCCCATTGTTCAGGCCAGCCAAGGTCATGTAAAAACAATCTCGTCCATTACACTACACATCACAACTGAATGCAGGGACTCCCCCACCTCCTCACCAGGATAGCATTTGGCTTTTAGCCTGCACTCAGCCCTTCTCACACTCAGCCTGCTAGTAGGCTGGCAATCAGGTTCCTGGAAATCTCATTCTTTTTTAGCAGACATGGGAACCCACATCCCTAAGCCCAGCCCAGTGCCTCCTATGCACTCTGATTCACAACGTCCACAGTTCAGAGATGCTGGACATGCCAAATTCACCCTGGTGTGGTCCTCCTGAGAATTGAGCAAGAAACTGTTCTCACTCTCGAGGAAGCCTAACCATCTGCTGGAAATGAATTGGAGAAATTGCTCTTAGTAGGGATGCTCTAAGAGAGGGTTCAAGTCAAAACATGAGAAGGCCGGTGAGCCCAGCTTCCATGCAGCCAATCATCACAAAAGTCTGTGCCGTGAACTTTGCAAAGCAGGTTCACTGCACGATGTGATGGAACAGAAAACTTTGAAGAACTGTGTTCTTAGCTAAACCTTGAAAAACTTGAGGCATTGGGCACCAGGAATGATTCCCAGACTGCAAATGAAGAGTTGGTTAAGTGGAGCTGAGAGGTATACTCATATCCATGTTTATTTCAGCAATGGATGCATGCTCACAGGTATCCATTTGGTGCCTGCCTGCATCCGTTGCCAAATCCCATACTCCAGGTGGAGGGAGATTCTGTGGCTTTCGTCTCTTAAGCTATTGACTTTTCTCAGAAAGTCCAGTTTCTGCCCATGTTATTCCATCACTTGATTTTGGTCTTGTGAGGTTGCCCCTCTTTTGATTCATTCATACAATTTGCTAGGGATCTGCTTCCAGTCATGTGCTCGATAGGGCAGACCACTGCTTTTTGTTCTTGTTAACTGGTGGGCTGAATCCCTCCTCTTCCCCCATCTTTTATATCCCAGTAGTCTGGTGTTCACCTTTTTATGGTGTTTGGCAATTGGCAACCATGTCCCATAAACTGGGTTTTGCTGATTTTCTGGACCTTGACATTTAGATACCTCTGGCAATCTCTTGTAACTCCCTTCTCTCTCTGTCTCTGTCTCACTCACACACACACACACACAAACACACACCTGTTCTGCTTAGATTGAACTAAATAAGTGTCTTTGATCTGGGCCTTTACATCCTTGGTGTGTACAACTGGAGCAGGATATGGTTGTTTTCTTTATTTTAATTAACTAACGAATTAATTTTAATTAATTTTAATGCTATTCAGATGGTTAGGTCCTAAAAACTTGTTCAAACAATCTACTGAGTGGTTTGGGCAAAGGAAGGATTTTCTCATTTGGATGGACACCCAGTGGCCTAAAATAAACTTTCTTCAGAGGCTGTAAAACAGCAAACACATGAAGGTACGCTGCGGGGTGGGGGCGGGGAGGCACCGGGTTCGAGGCAGGGCAGGTGCCAGTTTATACTGACGCTGCACAACTGAGCTTGACACCTGAACACGCTCCTTCCCCTGGCTGCATTGCCCCAGCTCCATGGCACTACGGACTGAGGAATCTAGACCTCTTTGCAGGAGACGAAGGTACAATTTCAGAAGACCTACAAATCTTGAGAAGAATTTGATTTAACTTCCTTAATACCTGCAGAGCCCATCTGCTCCCTGCCTTATTCTGTCCCTCCTAAGTTCTCACGCCTCACAGCTCCGGGATGTATTTAGATTTGTTTTGGCAACTTCGTCCTGGCAGAATAGAGGGTGGAGTGGAAGGCTAGACACAGGCCAAAACCTTATGGGGCTTCCCACACCTTCCAGGATAGAGTTCTAACGCCTTTCTTACAGGGGCAGAGGACACACAGCTGCCACCAGGGCCCACCTTTCTTCCAGCCTCCCGCGGGGAGGGGGTGAGAGGTGCGCGCCGAGGCCCTGCCCACGAGAGGGCACGCTTGCGTGCCTGATGCAGCAGCGGCCATCTTTGACCCGGGCAGCCGGCTCACCTCCCGGCGTTCTCAGAGGGGTCGCGCGGTTCCCGCCGGTAGCGTGTAGGCTACCTCCACCGCCTCACCCCTTGGCAGACCTGTGCTCAAGACCAACGGCCCCAGCCCCCACCCTTCCGGCCTCCATGTAAAACCTCGAGCCAGTATCCTGGTGGCAAGTGCCAGCTCTCCAACCTTTCTACCTGGTAACTCTGGACAGGTACCTCAGTTTCCTTATCTGTAAAGTGGGAGTTTAGGGCCCCCCCTATTCCTGGTCACCAGCTATAATACCTACTGATTGGGCATGTATGATAAATTATCAGCATAAAGCCCGGCACAGAGTATGTTCCATAAATGTCGTCTCCGAGCTTTTCCTGCAGGAAATTGCAAGGGGCCTTGTATCCACCACCCTTTCAGCCACCACTGCTGCAGGGGCCCCCTCCCTATGACTGCAGTCAGTACGTGGGCTCTTTGAAGACCAAGTCGGAGGGCCCAGGGGATTGGCAAGATGCCCTCGGGGGAGTGAAAGAGAAGCCTGAATCCTTTAGGACTTGCATGTGACCACTTTGGAAGGGTGTCAGAAAACAGACCAGGGTGCCCAGGACTGGAAAGACTTTGTAGATTTTGGAACATTTAAACGCCCCCGTGCTTGTTATTTTTATCACCCCTGGCTGTGTCCCCATAGGGACTCCCATGCAGCACAAAACTCCTAGAATGAAAAGCCCTGTGTGTGTGCTAGCTGTGGGGGACATCGGGAAGAGGGAGCCGGGACACTGTGTCCCAGGTGGAGCCAAGCGTGGGTGGTGGGCCCCCGAACGGAGAGGGATTCAGGCCAGGCCTGTGGGGGTCCCCAGGCAGGTGCAGCTGCCCCACCAGCTCTGCAGCCAGAGCCTAGCAGTTTGGAGACCCCTGACTCTGTGGGGATGGGAAACTTGCCTGGAACCCAAAGAAATGAGGGTCGTTCCTGGAGAAGGGGCTGGAGAAGAGTGGGGAGGGGCCAAGGCCTTCTAGGAGGCTGGAGAAACACACCCAGCCCTCCACAGGATTCAGGAGGCCCGAGATGAGACCTGTCAGTAAAAACCAGGTAAAAGCCAGGCGTGTCCAGGTTCCCCGTCCAGCCTGATGGAGAGAAGGGTAGCAGAGGAGACAAAAATGATCAAGTGGGAGTGGAGGGATTGCAGTTTATTTTCAGACACACTCAGAGGGTGGGAGGTGGCCAGCTGGCTCCATCTGCACCCCCTCCCTGCATTTGGCTTCATCAAGAACCCCTCTCCCCTGACCTCCAAACCCCTAGGCTGTACAAGGTAGACGAGGCACTCCTACCCCACCCATCAGGAGAGGCTTGGGCAGGTGTGGAGTGAGGAGTGTAGAGACTGGGGGTAGAGTTCAAATATTCACAGTTCCTCTATCCGTAACCCCAGATTACACTGTGCCCAGGCCACGAGGGCGGCTCCCAACCCTGGGATTCCTAGTGGTGTTAATAGCCCTTCTCTCACTCAGAAACTTCAAGTTGAGCTCCCTACCCCCTTTCCCTGACCATAACAAAACTGCAGTCCTAAACCCTGTAGCCTGGGCGAGGAGGGGGCCTCAGCACTGCACTCACCCAAGCCCCCTGCCTGCCTTTTCTGGAGTGATGGGGGTGGGGCGAGCTTCACTTGTAGTGAGCAGGGGTGGGGTCTGGGTGTGGGAGCAAGTGGTAATAGGTGAGGGGAAGGGAGAGAATGAGGGCCTCAGGAGGCAGGCTTGGAAGGTGCTGATGGTCTGCACCCCTACTCCACCCCCACTGCACCCCCAGAATCCCTGAGAGTCCAGCTGCAAAGGCAATATGGGGCAGTGGGAGCGGGGCGGGGAGGAGAGCTGAGCCATACCTCGTCTCCACCCCCCACTGGTCCTGTTCCTGGGGGACATGATGTTTAGGAAGGGCCAGGACTGAGCTCCAGGCCCAGCATTTAAGCTCTGACCTTCCAGAACAGCTGAATCCTGGGAAAGGGTAGGGCTATTAACCCGCACACCCCAGACGTCCTGGCTTTGGGTAGAGAGGTGGGAATCGGAGGGGGGCAGTGTCCCCTCAAGGATATTATAAAAAGCTAAAACCGTTAACAACTCCTTGGGGAGAAGCGGCTCCTAGCCTCTTGCTTCCCCAACTTATCATCTCCCCAAAACCCAGTAGACAGGGCTGAGGGGGTCCCAGAGAGCTAAGGGAGGGGGCCATAGCCCCTCTCTGAGAGGGGGCCCTTTAGCACCATGCAATGTTGGGGCACCCGTGCAGTCTGATGGACCCCTGGGCAGGGACCCTCCAAACCTGGAGTGCCCACTTGCTAAAGCTTCTGTGCTCTTAAGGAGGGGACCCCTGCAGGGGAGGAGGTGAAGGAAGAAGACTGGGCCAAAGTCCACGCAGGGGTCTCAAGACCCCAAAGGACCCCTCCAGGAGTCATGACTTGAAAAATCTTCGTAACACAAACTGGCCCAACAAAACCACAGCCAGAACTATCAGCACAGTCCGGATGGGACCGTTTCCCAAGTCCAGGGCTGCCACCTGCCAGGAGAGACAGAGTGGTCATAGGGGGGCTGGCGGCATATTCGGCTCCTGGGGACTGGGGTGGGGCTGGGAGAGGGGCGGCCCTAGCAGCAGGGAGGAGGTGGTCAATGCTTGGGCACTCACCCAGCCACCCCTCTGTGCGATCCACCGGGCAATGCAGTGATGCAACATGAAGTCGGCCACGAAGCGGGTCACCTGGCCCAGGAAGCCAGTCAGGCCGCGCTGGTAGACGTGGAGGGCCAGGCGGTAGCCAAAGCCCAGCAGAGCCACCACTCGGCCCCAGTTGATGCCGCTCTCAAACAGGCTGTGGGCCGAGGAGATACAGTCAGTGGAGACCTCTAGAGGGCCCTTCATCTGTTTGCCTCTCCCACCCCCTTGGAGACCCCTACCCCTCTCCCAGCTGGAAAGCAAAATGGCTTAGCTGTGAATGGAGGTGGTAGAGGCTGCCCCAGCCTGGCCTCAATTTGGTTAGAGCCCGTGTCTCTGTGAAAGGAGAAAGCTCAGAGGGCAGAGCAATGGGATGCTGCTGCTGGGGCTGTGGCCCCAGGGCTGGGGGAGCAAAGGGGCACAGAGAGCGTGGAGGGCAGAGCGAGCAGACGGAGGCAGCAGGGAGATTACCTGTGGGCATTGCTGCTGGCCTGGCAGCCCGAGGGACAGCAGAGAGAAAAGGACAGAAGAGGAGGTTAGGACAGTCCAGTCCTGGAATCACAGCTGAGTGGGCGGTGGCCTCTCAGGACACGGGCAGGATGTTTCAGCTCCGAGCACTAATTCTGAATCTATCGGCTACTCCTGCCTTCACCCTCAGCCTCGAACCTACCCTGAGACTGACCTCTTTAACCAGATGGTGACAACAGCTAACACCTTTAAGTGCAGACACTGTTCTAAGCATATTTCCCCTATTTTACGGACCAGGAAACTGAAGGCTAGGAAGTTTCACAAAGCCGGTAAATGGCAAAGCTGAGATTTGCCCAGGCTGCTGGTTTCTTTAACCACTGCCTGTCTGACACCAGATTATAGCATCTGGAAGCCATTTCCAGGACCTGGTGGGCTGAAGCCAGAGCCAGCAACCATCTTTGGTGTGAAATGTGGTTCCAAATCAGAAGGAGAGCCGTGTCCCAGCGGGGCTGGGGAGCTCTGGGGACACCCCCACCGCGAGCCCCTCTATAGCCCTGATCTAACAGGTCAAGTCCTCGGGGCCAGAGTTAACAAGGGCTGTGCGCTTATGCAGAGATGAAGAGTCTGGGCTCAGAAAGAGAAAGACAGGGGCCCAAGGCCCCGCGTGAGTTAACAGCAGACACGGGGACAGCAAACACGTCTTCTGGTGCCGACAGAGAAGTGTGTCCCCCATCCCATGGGCAGGGCCTGGCATGGTGGTGACAGCACAGCGGAGAGGCAGTGGCCAGAGCTACCTTGAGGCGATCTTGGTGAAATACTCATAGGCGTTCTCTGCTGTTGGCTGCAGGTGCTGCAACATGGCCTGGAACTCGGAGTCGTAGCGCCGGTTGATGTCATCCCCGATGATGGCCAGCTGGCGACCCACCTGCCCCATGGTGCTCAAGGAACGGTAGGCAGCAGGTGAGCTGGGGCCTGGGCTCATGGCGAAGGGCTCCTCCCCGAGATGCCCCAGCCTTGGGCCCCCCCTCCTTGGCGGTCCCAACCGTGTTCTCAGACACGAGGGCTGGGCCCAGGGACAAGGGGCAGGCATGTGCTGAAAAGGATGCCAGGTCCCGGATGGGGGTGGGAACCCACATGAAAAAGGAGCAGCAGTGGGAAAAACCCCCAGGCCTGTCCAGCTCCCAGGACCTGCATGGTGACCCCACGTGAGCCTCCAACTCCCTGAACATGTCCCCGTGGGCCCAGGGGGCTGCTGCTCACCTGCTAGGTTCTAGGGACAAGGTGACCATTTCTGGGTCAGTGGGCGCAGCCGCCCCCTCGGCCTCCTGCTCCTGCTGATGGCGGTAAAAGACGTAGCTGCGGAAAACCTCCTCCGTGTCCCGGGCTACCTGCTCCTCTGAGGATCAAAGCCAGGAGTCAGGGAGGAAGTGCTCTGGGGATGGTTCACTCTGCCTGTGGACAGAGGTGTCCCTCCTCTAGCCCTTAGTTACCACCTAGGGCTGACACTGAAAAGAGGATTCTTGTCACAGCTGCCTTGTGGAATAGGTGACCCCCAGTTTACGGATGGAGAAACTGAGGTGCAGTGTTTACGTAACTTGCACGAGCATGTACAGCTGGAGAGAGCGGTGCAGCCAGGATAGAATCCCAGGCATTTGGGTCCCCGACTTTATTTTAGTTTGTCCAAGGCACCGAGCCCTTATGGCTTAGGGAACGTGGGAGACAGAATTTGAAATCGTAGCCCAGAAAAGCCACATCGGGAAATAGTGACAGACCTGGGACTGAACCCAAAGTCCAGGGAACAGCCTGTGCTGGGCCGCGAGCTGCAGGCGTCCCTGACGTTCCCCTTGGAAGAGGAAAGAGGGACAGCCATTTTACTTCCTCCCCAAAGTCGTTAACAATCCCTCTCCCTGTTAAGCGGACCTGACTCGGTGATAGGTGGATTTACTTCCTTATTTCTCCCAGGGCAGGGATAGGACAGCCACACCCCACTCTTCTTTCCTCCTCCTCGCAGATGGCAGGGTGCCCACCTCATGCACACTGCCCCGCCTCCCCCAGCCTCTGCACCCCCCACTGCTGCCCCCCTGCCTGCATTGGGTAGGGAGATGCTTTTCTCCTTTACCCAAGGTGAGGAAACTGAGGCGGGAGAGCCTGCCTTTAAATCTTGCCCGGCTTGTCCACATATGCTCTCTCCATCCTCACAGACGGCCCTGGTGGTTATGGGAGGGGTGAGGGGGCAGAAAGACAGTTACCCGAAGTGGAGGAGGGGTCAGGTTCTTCTTCGCACCCCTGCCTGGGAGGACCTGGGCCTTGTCCGGATGCCATTTCTCAGGTCCTGGCAGGAATGGCAGTGTTAGCCTGTGGGGGTGAGTAGGAAAGCAGATGGGGACCAGAGGTTCCAACAGCACACGGAGGGAGGAGACCCCCACTCCTGAAAGACCGCACCGTCCTAAGAACTTACTGAGTATTTCACTGGCAGTTCTTCAAGGAGACTGGGAGTGAGAAAGGCCGGGCAGCCAAGATTCCCACCCAGGGGTCAGCCAGGGCCCAGGGAGGGGTGGCCGCAGCAGTGCCCGAGTGGATCTCTAGTCGCACTGGGAGGCGAGTTTCAGAAGCTGGGGTTCCTTCCGCTGCTCCGGGGCCTCCTGCACCCTACGCAGCACACGCTTACTGCAGACTTGCCACCTTCCAGCCAATGACCCACGAAGCCCGACCCCGAAGGTTCCACTTCCCCTTGGCTAGTCAGAACACACCTGTTTTCCAACTCAGGCCCGTTAGCCGCAAGCATTTCCTGAGTGCCTGTGGTATACTTCTACCATGTATGTTCAAATACTCCCCAGGGAGTGTGGGACATGGAAAGAACACATTAACCTGGCAGGGTAAGCAATGTCATACCCATTTTACAGGTGGGAAAAGGGAGGCACAAAGAAGTTAGTGCCCAAGGCCACAGAGCTAGTCAAGGAGTCAGGTTGGTTATTTGAATTTCCACGAGTCAGTCCTCCACTCAGCACTCATTTCAGATTTATTTTTCAGTTTGTGGACCTTAGAGGGTGTCCTTTCCGGGGAAACTTCCCTTGTTTGCGTCCCGCCTGTGATCTTCACATTTCTGCCTAGCAGGTGGTTGAGGAAATCACATGTACCCCTTGCTCTCCTGTCTCCAGCCCCTATTTTCCTCCTTTGCCTAGTCCTGGCCACAACCCCAGTATGCTCTGTAAACCTCCACAGAGGGAGTATTTCCTGGACATAAGCTATTTCACTTTCAATTTGCACCCCCTTCACTTCCCCCCACCCCAAAGCTGCCTCCATCACCCAGGCGGGAAGCCACCCTCCTCCTCTCCCTGGGAGGGCCTGTGTCCCCTCCCCCCACCTTCCCTCTCAGGCCTGGGGCCATTTTCGAAAGTGCCTGAGGAGAAGGGTGGGGAAAGTCCGGACCACCTGTGCTCTCCACCCCTTCACTGTCTCAGGGCAGGGACAGGGAGAAGACCAACTCTCCCCTCCTCCACCCCTGGGTGCTCAGACTCCTTATGACAGACCTTTGCCTGGCACACCCCCATCCCAGAAGCTTCTTCCTGAACAAGGTACCTTCCTCTCTCCCTTGGTCTCCGAAACCCAGTGCCCCCAGGACAGCAGGGCTGGAGGATGCTGACTGCCTCTACCGCTACCCCTGGGGCTCAATGCTGGGGAGAAAGTGGAGCCTCAGAACTGGCCCCAGGGCCAGAGGCCTATGCCAACCTGGGTCTACCTCTGCCCCCATCCAAGTGGCCTGACTTCCTGGTAGGGAGAGTCCACTGTGCCCCACCTGCGGGGTTTGCTGGGCCCAGGATGTTTCCCGGGGCGGGGGGGAGATGCAGACCTAGCCCTGCTGCAGACCTAGTCTTAGGGCTCCTGGGACAGCAGGAAGTGCTGTGAAAGTTCTCCCCCTGCCCTTGACCTTGGCTCTGACCTCCACTCCCATCCCCCAGACTGCTAAAGAACCTGGTTCTTTAGCACCCGATTCTCTGGCACCAGGGCCAGGCCAAGAGGGAAAGCTGTCTGAGGAGCAGCCAGAGGGAGCCCCGGCCGGATCAGGCCCTGAGCAGGAGTTGGTGGAGCTGCCCAGACAAGCCTCGAGGCCTCCCCCTCCCCACCGGGCTCCCTGCGGGCTCCCTGCCTCACCCTGGGCCTGGGGCTGCCGAGAGTGGGGAGCATGGGCAGGACCCTCCCGGCTTACCTGCCCGGACCCTGGCCCAGGCCCGGGACGGCTCAGCAGGGCAGAGGCTGGAGATCCTGAGGAGCCAGTGGCTGCTCCCAGGGTCAGGTACCCAGGTCTGGCTCCCAGGAAGGGGCGTCAGTGAATTCCTGGTGTCTGGATGCAGCCTCTGCTGGTCCCAGCACGGCCCTGGGGACCCGCGAGGCTGCGGCGATCATAGAGGTGCCGGCGGTTCCCGGCTCCAATCAGCTCCCTCTAGAGGAAGTTGCTCTGTGGCCGCCGGATGCAGATGCCCCAGCCTACAGGGCTCCCAGGCGGAGAGAGCGGCTCCCACCCAGGCAGAGTGGCTCCCCCTCCCCCACTGCTTTTCCCACCGTTGATTCCCAGTCCTCATCCTTGATCTTTCCCCTGCTTCCATCAATGTCAATAAAAAAGCCAGGATGGCGAGGTTTCTTAAGCGCCACTGTGTACCCGGCACTTTAAAACCTCTTTGGAACAACCCTTGGAAGTAAGTGCAGTGGACCACACCCATCTTAGAGCTGAACAAACTGAGGCTCAGCTGGTTTAAGGAACCTTGCCCAAGGTCACTGAGCTGGGTTTATAATCAGGTCTGTAGGTGCCGTGAGGAATAATAATACAAAATTGAGATTCAACGCGCAATTAAGACCTGTACACCAAGCACCTCGGTGGTCTGCAGAGAGAAAAATCCTGAATGTGATAGGCAGGTAAACATGAAAACACAGTGGGTCTGTGCTACCATCTGGGCATGTGCCAGCTGGATACTGAGAGGAGAGAGAAGAGGGAGGACAGAGACTCTCTGGCCTCAGGGATTGAATGGTTCTCAAGGACAGAAGCTACCGCAGCCAGGGAAGGACAGGCCTGGAGAGAGCTGTGTGCCTCCACCCCATTCTCAGAGTTGGGGTTCTCCAGCCACCTCTGCCTGCCCCCCACCCTGGTGTTTCCTGGAGCCTCGCCAACCCCCTCTCCCTTCAGGCTGGCTCCCCAGGCCTCCTTCCCCTGCCTCATCAACCCCTTGCACTCTCTGCCCCCAACTAAGCCCTCCTACCTTCTCCCCCCACCCCTCCCCTACCTTTGCCTTCTAGAACTCCTGGAAGTTTCCAACTGGAGGGTTTAATTTGAAAACTCCTCCTTTTCTTAAGTAGTTGGTCCTGAGGTGGCTGCTGTGGCCCCTCCCTCTGAGTCAGGGTCCTTGTCAGGATGGAGGCCCCAGCTTCAAGCCCTCGATCCCGAATTTTGGGCCACTCCTCCATGTTCCGCTTTTTCCGTAGCCTGGTGGGGAGCAAGGGCAGCCCAAAGAGCTCAGACAAGGCCCTGCTGGGGGGCCAGTCTTGTCCCTTTCGAGAGCAGAACGCCACCCCTTTGATGACTGATCACCAGGGAGGAGCAGGGCGGGAGTCCAGGTCTCCTGCCACGCTGCCCTACACCTTCTCTGTGGCCCTGCCACAGCCCGATCCCTCGGGGCTGGGGCTGGGGGACACAGGGCCCCAGACCCCTACCCCCGTGGAGGTCCTGAGGGTCCTGGCTCAGGGTGTAGAGGTGAAGCCAGTCCTGCCCAGAGGAAGCCAGGAGGTGCTGGGCAACCTGTCTGAGTTGGAGGAGAGGGAAGAGGAACAGACAGAGGCAGCAGGGGATACAGGGACCTCAGACAGGTGAGGGGCTGGGCTGTGGATGGTGGGAAGGAGCCTGGGATGGAGGAACTGGGAGGAGGCCTGGATGTAAGAAGGGGGAAGGATGTGGGCCTGAGATGGGAGGACCCAAATTGGGGAGGGGCCAGGAGCGGACTCCTTGGGTGGACAGAGGACTGGGTGGGCATGGTTGGACAGACGTGTCAGGGGTGGAGAGGAGCCTGGAGATGTGGGGAGGGGGTGAGGCAGAGATGGGGGTCCTCCCGCAAGTGAGTGGTTGTGGAGGGAGGCACCGAAAGGAAAGGGGGGTGCTCTGGGTTGAGCCGGGGCTCCTGTTACTTCCCAGCTCCTTCCTGGGCCCCACTCCCCCCACCTTCCCTCCCCACTCTCTCCCTCCTGGTTCCCACTCTCATTTGGACCTGGCACCCACCCCTGGTGAGGAAGGGGGCCCACTTCTCTCTCTGCTCCCCACGCCCCTCCTCACCCTACTTTTTTTTGTTTTGTTTTGTTTAAATTTCATTTATTTATTTATTTTTGGCTGTGCTGGGTCTTCCTTTCTGTGCGTGGGCTTTCTCTAGTTGCGGCGAGCGGGGGCCACTCTTCATCGCGGTGTGCGGGCCTCTCACTGCCGCGGCCTCTCTTGCTGCGGAGCACAAGCTCCAGACGCCCAGGCTCAGTAGTTGTGGCTCACGGGCCCAGCCGCTCCACAGCATGTGGGATCTTCCCGGACCGGGGCACGAACCCGTGTCCCCTGCATTGGCAGGCAGACTCTCAACCACTGCGCCACCAGGGAAACCCTCACCCTACTTTTGGGGAGGGATCATCCCCTCTGTGATGAAGACCCCAGAGGGCCGAGCAGGGAGTAGTTGGGAGCAGGAGGTTAGAGGAAGCTGAGCAGGGCCTCTAGGAGAGCCTTGGGGGGTTTAGGGGGCCTTCACCACATCTCTGGGCCCCACCTGCCACCCCCATCTGACTATGCTTTGGGATCAGGGGCCACTTTGCCCAAGCCTTGGCGGTGGAGCAAGGATGCTTGCAGAGGGCCATGGGGCCACTGGATATCAGCCCCGAGACCTTCACCGGGGAGGAGAAGAAGGAGCGTCTGCTTGATGGTGAGTGTGGTGGCCGCAGGTGTGGGGGACATGCCAGGGGTGTAGGGCCGGGAAGGACACAGGGCAGTTTGAGGGGACGCTAGAGGCGGGCTGCCTGGGTTTGAATCCCACCTCCACTAGGCCAAGCCGTGTGATGGTGGCGAGTCACTCAACCTTTCTGTGTCTCACTTTCCTCATCTGCAAAATGGGAATATAATAGTACCTATCCCAGAGGGCAGTAGCAAGGATTGAGTGAGATTTTCTCTGTGAAGTGCCTAGAACTGTGCCCAGCATGTAGCAGGTGTTTGCTAAAGAAAATAAGGAAACCTGGGCCTCAGCTCAGCCTCCTGATGGCCCTGTCCTCCTGGGCCTGGGCTGCCTCTTGCTGCTGTGAGCTATCAGTGACCACTACCGCTCCACAGGAGACCTCAGGCTGGCCTCCTCCCAGGTGGGGGCAACTCCCTGGAACCGCCTCCTCAGCTTGTACAAACAGCTCCAGAAATCGGCCCCGGCCAAGGTCAGTGGGGCTAGCTGAAAGTGCGGGGCGAGGCCTGGGTGGGGCCCGGGGGGGCGGCCACCTGCCTGAACCTCTTGAGAGCCGTTGTTCCCTCCTGCTTTCTGTTCTGGGTCTCCGTGGGCGTGGGGGCTGCAGGCTCGGCCCCACCCTCCTCACCTGCTCAGTCATGGGCACACCCTCAGATCCCTCTCAAGGAAGGCCTGCCCTGTGAGGAGAAAGGCGGGGAAGAGGAAACAGAGGAGGACAGCTCACTCAAGCTCTGTGTCCCAGGCATTGCCACCCTCCAGTCGCCGCTGCATAAGACTTTTAGGTCGACAGATACAGTAGGTAAATGTGGTGCCCCCACCTCCCCACCCAGCCAGCTCCCCCACAGAAGGAGCCCCACTTTGGTCAGTGGCTCATGGATGCGATACCAGTTCTGACCACCAGGTGGAACCAGAGGACCTAAGATGACTGCCCAAGCTGGGGGAGCTGTGTGTGGCTGGTCCCGAGGCTGAGCTGGGTCTAGCAAGGGTCCTCCTCCCTCAGGGCCCGGGTGGGCAGCAGAGGGTGGAGGGATGGGGGGCGGGTTGTGACTGGGACTGCGGCTCCTTGAGGACCACCCTTTCCCAGCCTGGAATTCTAACTCCTTCAGTGGCCACCTCCATCCCTGGTTTTCCCATCGTGCGTGCACTGCTGTGACAGTACCCCAGAAGGCCCCCTCTCCCACTGCAGCCCCCTTGCCGCCCTGACATGGTGAGCAGATGGCTTAGTGGTAATAACATACTCCAGTAAAATCACTGTTGACATTTTCATAGCCATTACTATGGGCCAAACCCTCCTCTAAGCACTTTTCATGAAATACTGCATTATAACTCTGAGGTAGGTTCTGTTACAGTCTCCACTTCACTGTGAGGAAACTGAGGCACAGAGAGGTTAAGTAACTTGTCCAAGATCACACAGCTAGTAAGTGGCAGAGCTGGGACTTGATCCCAGGAGGTTTGGGTTGTTCCAGATCTGTGCTCTGGAATTGGTGGCTGGAGGGGGCAGGGTGGGGTAGGGCAGATGTCTGCCCCTTGCATGCTGTCCCCAGGAGGTAAGTAAAGAGACTCACACTCAAGCTGGTGGGAGGGAGTCCATGGAAAGCGAGTGTCCTGGGGAGGGCAGGGCAGTGGGGAGGTGTTGTCTGGCTGGCTCCAGGGACTGGATGGAGAAGGGGCCCAGCTGGGAAGGCCAGGGGATGCACAGGGCTGGGTGAGGTTTGGAGAGCCAGAGCCCCCTCCTCTCCCTTCGATCCCCAGCAGGTTGTCCACCCTTCTCCTGCCTGTCCCATGCCCATCTTTCTGACTCTCAGGTTTCGTGGAGTCGTAGTTAAAGAAGCTTCTGGTAGTGCAACGGGAGTCCCGCCTCTGGGAGATGGGTGGCCACGAGGGCCGGAAGCTGCTGACCCAGCCAGAGATCACCCTGGAGGAGGCAGGCGTCGTGGATGTCCAGGTATGCCTGCCCGTCCCACCCCCACCCTCTGCCTGAGAGCCCTGGGGAGAGTGGGGCTGGAGGCCTCCCCTCTCCGCAGCTGCTGGCCCAGGCTCCAGCTCCCATGCTGGGCAGGAAATGCTTAACTCCTTCTTGGTGGTGGTATCTCTGAGAGCAGGATCCTGACCCCCTGCACACACACTCCTCCATCAGTCTCTCTCACTTGACCTGAGTCCATTTTTAAGGCTTCACTGCCATTCACTTGCTGTATGGCCTTGGGCAAGTCCCTTCCCCTCTCTGGGCCAAAGTTTCCTCATTTCTACATTGAGGGGACTTGTCTAGGTGGCTTTAAGGCTTTCCTGCACATCTGTCATTCGCATAATGTTGCTCTTTTTCTGTTTTCTCTCCCATTCACACCCACACCAACTCCCACAAACACACATAGGTGCGGGGGAGTTACCTACCTGGTCACGCCAAGGACCACCTACAGCCCACCCTACTTGACATTGGCCTCAAAGGTTAGGCCTGTCCCAGCTTCTCTGAGTGCACATTGATGGATATGTTGATGAAAAATGTGTCAATGTCCTTCTTGGGTTAATTTCCACTCATTCATCAGCTCATCCTTTCATTCAGTGGACATCTGCCCCTGACGGTGTGTGTAGTTTACAAAAGGAAGGAGCAAAGTCTTTAGTCGAAGTCTCTGACCTGGCATGACTTGCTCTGTGACTTTGAATGTGGGCCTTGGTTTCTTTACCTGAAGAGGGGACCATTGGAGGATCAAATGAGCTGACGAGTGTGTAGCCCTCAACTTCAAAGGGCGCTCCAGCGCCAGGGAGTATGACTCACCCCTTGGGGGTCGTTAATACCAGAAATACTTGCCTACCGGGTACTGAGGGGCAGCCTTCCCGTTGTCTTGAGCCTGCAGGCTATGTGTCAGGGTGCCCCTCTGTGCTCTGGAGAACCTCACCCTAAACCACACAGGTGGTCACTCTGGCAGGGCCCCTGCTTTTGTCTTTTCCTGCTAAAGGGAGTTCTCCCCTCTCCCCTCCACTCCAGGACCACCCCCTGAGCCGGCCTGCCCCAGCCCCAGGGGTCACAGTCCTAGGGTAGCCTGAACATCACTGGGGGCCCCTAGGGAGTTTCTGGAGTAGAGGACCAGCTGAGTCCTCACTTGGGGACAGGGCTGCCTCAGGGATATCTTCCTGCTGTGGGTGTTACAAGGATTCCGTCCTCATTACCTCCCCCCACTCTCTCCTTATCTGCCCTCAGAGACACCAAGCTGAGGGGGGAAGGAAGCTGCCCCCCAGCCTTTGGGGAATGCTGGGGACCTGGGGGAGGGGCGCTGAGGCACCAGAAGCACCACTCTAGGCTGGAGGGAAGGATGCAGAGCCCCCTTGGTGTGGTGTCTAGGATAGAGGTGAAGGAGGGGAGGGCTTGGCTGGGGTGCCTGGCTTCAGAGTCTTCCCAGGAATCCCCCAAGCTGGAGGGAGAAGGTTACCTCCATTCTATGGGAGGGAGGTGGCTCAGGGCTAGTGGGCCTGGCCTGCTGTGGGCACCTGGGGGAGGGTCTGGAAAGGTGGCCTTGGGGTGCTTGTCTCTGAGGGCAGGTGGGATGGTTCTGGGGGTACAGAGCAGGAAGAGGAGAGCCCAAAGATGCAAAGGCATCTTCCTTCACCCACTTCCGCCCCCCAGCACCTGCTCCTTGAGGAGATGAATGAGATGGAAAACTGGCCTCCAGAGTGAAGCTGGTGCTGGCCTGAGTCTGCCCTGCCCCGGGTCCCTGCAGCCTGTGTAGAGATGTATCCGCCTCCTCTTAGGGCACCTCAAGGAGCCCCTGGGGCCAAGGGGTCTTTAATAAATGGTGTCCATGTGTCTGCAGGGTGGGCCTGCCCGGCACACTGTCCCCACTCTTCAGACTCAGGCCTGTGATGTTATTAATAAAACTCAGTTTGACTTTGGCCTTCTTGCCTGTCTGTCTGCCGACCTGGCCCCTCATCCTCCACCCAGGAACAAGCTCAGGGTTCTCAGTCTAGTTCTAGTCCATGCCTACAGGCTGCCAGGCCACCCCAGCTGCAGAGCCCTGGGTTCCATCTGAGCTGGAGGACGGGAGGTTTAATGCACCTGACCCAGGGGTGGGGAAGGACCTGGGGCCCAGAGTGAGCGCCGGGGGAGCCCCTGCTGCCACAGACCCGCCCGTCATAGTCAGAGCAGCCCTGGTTTCCCTCCCTCCTAAATTCCCAGGCCTGGCTTGCAGCCTCCTCGAAGGATCCGGGAATTCTCCAGCAGGAAGTTCCTGCCCAGCCATCACGGGGACAAAGCCAGGAAAGCAGCCTTGGGACCATGGGGACCTGCCTCAGGGGCTGGGCTAGGGGGCAGGTGAGGGGGCCCTGGGGTTGATGGAGAGGTGCCACAGGGGTGGGGGTCAGGGCTCCATCCTGCTGCCCCTGGTCAGGGCCCACTAGGCCATGCTCAGTGCCAAGCGCCTTTGGGGATCCTGGGCGGAGGGAGGTCCAGACATCTAGAAGGCCCAACCCTATCTAATCCCAGAAGCAAGGATGGGCTTGAGTATTGGCCGTGGCAGGGCACACCCTCATACCCGGCTTCGTGGGCATCCAATGGGAGGGAGGGCCAGGCCCAGTTTGGACACCAGGAGGTGCTGTTTGCCAGGAGGTCCAGCTGGCTCCTGGTAGGACGCTGGTTCATTCCCTCCCGTGCTGGTCCTGGCTGAGCCCCCAGCACACGTGTGAGAGAGAGCTCACACTGCCCAACTCTTATCAACACAACTGCTATTTACAGATGCGTGTCTGGCCTTCTCCATGGGGCCCCCACTGTGTCCAGCCCGAGGCCTGTGCAGAGCTGAAGTTCAATGTCAGAACATGGTGGCCACTCTGAATAATTATCATGATTGATAACAATAGCTGTTTGTTGGATGGATGGGCGTGCTTGAGGTGGGGGTAGGGAAACTGCAGCAACCTGGCCTCCTGCCCCAGCCCCGCCCAGCCCAGTGAAGTGGGGAGCCCCACCTCCTCCCATCCCCCAGCCTGGGCTCAGGGGAGAGCTTGGAGAGGAGACTGGCTAGTGATTCACAAGTGGGCTGGGGCTTTATTTTCTCTTGGGCTTCCTGGTCAGGCCCCCCACCTCCTGGAATCCTTGACTCAGGCCCTGAGCTGAGGCCCATGGAAGGGCCCATCTGGACTGTCCCCCTGAGTCAGCTGGGAGGCAGCCTTGTGATCATATGACTCACTTGGGCCCTAATTACTTCCTCTCAGAGTGTTGGCTGCTGGGAAGGGTGGGGGCCCTGGAGGGCAGCCTGTGGGCTCCCTGGGTGCACGTGGACCCCTGGTGTTCCCTTGTGGACATAGCACTCCTCATGGACCCCACGGAGGGGATACCTCTCTGCCTTCCCCCTTCCTGATAGGCCCCCAAACCTGGTGCCAGCCATGGCCAGGCTGGAGGAGGATCCCTGGGCCCAGAGCACTCCAGGACACAGCTCTGCCCTCTCCCCCCGTTGTCCTCTGGGTGGGGCTGGCCAGCAGCCCCTGGACACAGGCAGGCACCACAGTGGGTCGGGGTAGACTGGGCCCAGCTGGCACTCATGCTCCTTGGCTGCTCGTGTGAGCCAAGTGGGCACTCATAGGCCATGCCACCTCAGCTCCCAGGGACAGGAGCGTCTCATCCTTGGGCCCCACGAGAGTGGGCTGCTGGGGAGTGGCGGGGCGGGCACCTGTCTGCTCCTCTCTCTCCCTTTCTGTCAAGTGAGGGCCATGGCACCTCATCGTCCACCCCGCCTCCCCCAGGGTTCCTGTGAACCACAGGGAGGAAGGTCTGTGAGGCTGGGAGGCGCAGCTGCCAGTGCGGGAACAGGAGTGGGGACTGTGTCCGGGCACAGGTGTGAGGGCCTCTCCCCGGCCCTGAAGGGTCCTGGGCCGGTTCCTGTGGATGGGCCTGGCCTGACACTCATGAGTGGTGAAGGCAGGGGTGACGTGGCCCAGGGACCTGCGGGGGGGGCGGGGAGGCGCGGCGGGCAGGTGCAGAGGGCCGGGTGCAGGCTCAGCGCACACGTGGACAGAGGCCAGACGTTTCTGAAAGGCTTCGAGGGAACACTGCCGATGCATCTGTGGGTCTGACCTGAGGACTGGGTGGCATTTAAAGTTTTCTCCTCTCCAGCGTGTGCAGACAGCCGGGGCGGAGGAGGGGGGGGCAGGGCATGCACCACTTGTGCAGGTTGGGCCCTGCACCAGGGCACTAGGCTCAAGGGTGACAAGGCTCTGAAACCCCTAGAGGTGCCTCTCTCTCATTTGCTCAAAAGGGCCAGTTGGGGGGGGCAGTGGCCCCGGTCAGTCCTGCAGGTTTAAGTCAAGCTGTTATGTCAGAACTTGCCAAGCCTCTGCCCCTCTCCAGGTTTCTCTCCACGCTCCCCATGCCCCCACCCCCCGCATCTTCCTCCATCTCTCTCTGTTGGTAGCTACGTATGGGTCTGTTTCTTTTCTCTCTTTCTTACTGTATCTCTGGAGGGATAGAGGTGAGAAAAGCAGCCCCCAGATCCATTCTGAGGGTATGTGGGGGACAGCGGTGGCTGAAAGGAAGGCAGTAGGTGGTGGTGGGGGGAGAGCAGGGTGGGTGGTCCCAGGGAAGTGTGGGCAGGGTCAAAGGCGGGCCTGCCTGCCTGGGGAGACACTGGGGTCTCCCTCCCTGTGGGCTCCTGGGCATAGCCTTTGAGGAAGATGCCACCTCGGGCCCTGTTCAGAGGCACTGGTTGTCAGCCTTGCCTATCCCTGGGGTGAGGGAAGGGCAGAACCATTGTCTTATTTTCCAAGTGGGAAGGGAGCTGGAGCGCAGAGGAGCAGAGGGGAAAGACTCAGCTGGGTGGCAGCCGAGGCTCCAGCTTGACAAGCTCACGTGACTGCTGGCAGGTCCCTGACCTCTCTGAATCTCAGTTTTCACATCCTTGAAATGGGCGAATCACAGGCTTCTCTTGTGGGCTGAATGAAGTGCTGTTTGGCAGGGATTGAATAATTATTAAGCACCTACTACATTCTGTTCTAGACACTGGGGAAATAGAGCAGTGAACAAGACACACAAAACCTTCACTTTTTTGAGCACTTATGATTGCTAGTAGGATATACAGCGAACATATAATGTATCAGGAAGTGACAGGTACTATGAAGAAGCTGGCTAATAGGATACTCTTTCAGAGTGATGGGATGGGAAGGGCCATTCTGAGGAGGTCAAATGGAAGCATGGACCACCAGGAAGTGAGGGCAGGAACCATGGGAATGTCGGGGAAGAATATTAGAGCTGAAGTGCAAATGCCCTGAGGCAGGAGAAGGCCTGGGGTGTTTGAGAAACAGGAAGGAGACCTGTGTAGCTGGAGGATAGAGTGGGAGGAGGAGTAACGGGGTGAGATCAGGAAGGAAGGAGGAGGGACTTGCCTGGTGGCACAGTGGTTAAGAATCTGCCTGCCAATGCAGGGGACATGGGTTTGAGCCCTGGTCGGGGAACATCCCACATGCCACAGAGCAACTAAGCCCATGCGCCACAGCTACTGAGCCTGCGCTCTAGAGCCCACGAACGACAGCTACTGAAGCCCGCGCGCCTAAAGCCCATGCTCCGCGAAAAGAGAAGCCACTGCAATGAGAAGCCTGCACACCGCAACGAAGAGTAGGCCCTGCTCTCCGCAACTAGAGAAAGCCCGCAGCAACAAAGACCCAACGCAGCCAAAAATAAATCAATAATAAATAAATTTATAAATAATCCGCCTGCCAGTGCAACACGAGTTCGATCCAAGGTCAGGGAACTAGATCCTGTATGCCACAACGAAGACTCCACGTGTCACAACTAAGACCTGGCGCAAAAATAAATTAAAAAAAAAAAAAAGACCTTCTCTCCCTGCCATCCATCCCTCTGTAAACTTGCACTCTAGTGCCTTTGCTGGGACCCCAAATCACAGCCACAGCTTCCCAAGCCTTCAAAGCTGCTGTCCCCCCAGGTCTTCCCTGCTACCCCTGTACCCCTGCCTATCCTATACAGCTCAGCTCTGGCACCTCCTCTTCTCCTGGAGTCCTCACAGCTCCCTGGCTATGGGACTAATGGGATCTATGTGTTTTCCTGCTCTCTAGCCTGGACAGACACATTATGAAGGCAGGCCCTGGGGGGGTTTGTCCCCATGTCTGCAGTGTCCAATGTGCTGGCTAGCACAGAGCAGGCTTAGCACAAGGTGCCAGACTGAACGAGCAAGGGAGGGGAGGTGGGAGGGGGGTGCTCAGGGACAGAGCTGGAGTGGTAGGGGCTAGATTACATAGGGCCATGTCTGGCAACCTCAATGGCTTGGCATCCTCAGGGCAGTGGGAGCCATAGAAGGCTATAGAGCTGGGGGAAGTAGCATGATAAGATGTACAGTGGAGGGGGGGAGTGGAGGGAGCAGGGGGCCAATTAGGAGGCTGTCACAATTGTTGTAGTGAGAGAGATAAGTGAGCCTGAGCTGGGACAGTGGCAGATGGGGTGAACAGGAGAACACTTGGGCAGTGCTTCTCAACCGGGGCAATTATGTCTGCTAGGAGACATTTGGCAATGTCTGGAGACATTTTTGGTTTGTCACAACTTGGGGTGGGGTCCTACTAGCATCTCATGGGTAGAGACCTCCCTATGTTTCCTCATCTTTAGTAGAGGTTATTAGGAGGATTAAATGGGTTAATACATGGCCAGTGTTTAGAAAAGTGACTGATACGTATTAAGCACTAGGTAACATGAGCTACTGTTATTTTAAAACATAAATCCTTAAAAAAACCCCAGTTTTTAAAAAAACAACTAAACATTTAAAAAATAATAATAATAAAAATAAAACAGGGCTTCCCTGGTGGCGCAGTGGTTGAGAGTCCGCCTGCTGATGCAGGGGACACGGGTTCGTGCCCCGGTCCGGGAAGATCCCACATGCCGCGGAGCGGCTAGGCCCGTGAGCCATGGCCGCTGAGCCTGCGCGTCCGGAGCCCGTGCTCCGCAACGGGAGAGGCCACAACAGTGAGAGGCCCGCGTACCGCAAAAATAAATAAATAAATAAATAAATAAAACAAAAATCCTCTGCTTAAAGCCCTGCACTGAATCCTCATCGCCCAAGTAAGAGCCAAGTCCTTCCAAAGGCTGACGAGTCCCCTCACCACCCGGTCCTTTTCCGTCTCCCACCCCATCTCCTGCTGCCCTGCTTCTTTCTCTGTGTGCTCTGGCCACGCGGGCCCCTCTTCTGTTCCTTGCACACACTCAGCTACTCCTGCCTCAGAGCCTTGGCACTTGCTGTTCCCTCTCTGTTGTTTCTCTGCCCCTAGGAATTTACATGACTCCCTTCCTCACGTCCTTGAGATCTTTCCTTAGCTGTCAGCTGTCACCTTCTCGGGGGATATTTCTTAACCACCCTCTGTAAAAAAAAAAACAAGAAAATCTATCTCTTCCAGCTGGCTCTCTCCCTGTGCCCCTCCCCTGCTTTATTTTTCTTAAGAGCACTTTCATCATCTAACACATCATGTATTTAGTTTGTTTATGTGCTTATGGTCTCTCAACTGGAGTGTGAGCCTCACGAGGGCAGGCACTGTTGCCTGTTTTGTTTGCTGCTGTGTCCCCAGGGCCTAGGACCTTACTAGTACCTTCCAAATACCCTTAAACATTACTTAAATGAATGAACAGAGTGAATGAAAAGCCCCACCAGGACTCAGAGAGGTAGGAAGGGAATGGAGAGAATGTAGAATTGTGGAGGGGAAGGGAGGGCCCAAGTGGACCTCTGGAAGGGCCAAGGTCTTGGCACAGTCTGGGGCACGGAGCCTTGTTCATCTGTCCTCCCCAGGCCTTCCACCCCCATCTACTCTCTGGGATCGTCCTTCAGGCAGTGCCGGGCTCTACCTGCCATGCCCTGAACACACCACCCCCAGTCCGGGCAGGTGACCAGGCCTGAACGAAGTGTCCTTTCCCCTCTGATAAGCTGCCTCCTTCTAGGGGCACTCAGGGCAGGCCATATCCTGCTGCTTAGGAAGTGCCTGAGGGCCTGGGTGGGCCTCTGGAGTGGGCATGGGGCCGCTGCAGCAGCCACCCTGCCCAGAGGCCCAGCAGAGGAGCAAGGGCAGCGGGCCGGGCAGACCCCTGCCCACCACCAACCCCAAGCTCGCACCCATTCCTCATTCTCATTCATTCAACACATCTCTCTTGCAAGCTTGTTGGGAGCACAGCTGTGAACAAGGGTTCCTGGTGGGGATGGATGAGGAATGGCAGAGACTGGGTGACAGGCTGCCAGACATGGGGCGCTGGCCTGCCTTGGGCACCTTGCCCTGGGGACAGTGGGGACAGGTGGGGTGCTGAAGGGACATTTTACTTCTTGGCTTGGGGAGGAGCTGGAGATGACGGGTTTATCCTACTTCCCTGATCCCCTCAAGTCCCCCTCCCCGCATCTCTGCAGGTGTTTCCATGGTTGATGGTGCCAAAAGGAAGCTGTCAGTAGTTTCTGATGATTGACTATCACCAGCTTCTTGAGAGCCCTGAACCTGAGAACACAGAACCAGACTCCCAGCCCCTCCCAGCCCCTCCCAGGGCCTCCTTCTTGCTCAGCCCCTCCCTCCTGAAGCCCTTTCCTCCCCGTGGTCCTGCCTCAACTTTCCCATCCCTGCACAAACTGGGTCCTGGGGGAGGGGAGTTTGGTGACGGAGCACAGTATCTTCTAGGGGGTAGGGTAACCCTCCCACATCCAGCCACATGCGTGAGTCCTTGCACACACACGCACACACTCAAATACCCCTCGGGCACATGTACCCCTGACCCCCCCACACCTCTCTAGGTTGCTGACCCACCCTGGGCCTCAGGGCCTGAGGGCTCCCTGGCCTTCACTGTCACAGGCGGGCAGGATGGGGCCGAGGCAGGTGCTGAGGGCCAGGCTCTACATTCTTGGGATCCAAGTCTTAGAATCTATAAGATGGGTGCTGGCTTGAGGTCTCTTGGTGTCCCCCAGGGCCTGTAACCTTTGAGATGCCAGGTAGTACAGGGAGAGAGACCCGTTCTGAGATGTCACCTGTGCTAGTTTTTTTTTCCTTAGCAACCTTTTAAATTAATTAATTAATTAATTTTAATATATTTATTTATTTATCTTTGGCTGCGTTGGGTCTTCATTGCTGCGCACGGGCTTTCTATAGTTGCGGCTCGCGGGGGCCACTCTTCATTGCGTGGGCTTCTCATTGCGGTGGCTTCTCTTGTTGCAGAGCATGGGCTCTAGGGCACGCAGGCTTCAGTAGTTGTGGCACACGAGCTCAGTAGTTGCAGCTCGCAGGCTCTAGAGCGCAGGCTCAGTAGTTGTGGCGCACGGGCTTAGTTGCTCCCCGGCATGTGGGATCTTCCTGGACCAGGGCTCGAACCAGTGTCCCCTGCATTGGCAGGAGGATTATTAACCACTGTGCCACCAGGGAAGTCCGCCTGTGCTAGTTTTAAAACATGGGCCCAACATCCTTTGGCTCTCTTCCCAGGGAGAGGGGATCTGTGTCATTCTCCCCTTGGATCTTGGAGGGCTATGATTGCCTCCGTCGTAAAGTACCATGGGAGTGATGCTATATGACTGCAGAGGCTACTTGCTCTGGGATAAACCAGCCCCCATGTAAGAAGTCGGAGGCCACATGGAGTCAGGCTCATCCACAGCCCCACTGAGCTCCACCCCCACCCCCGCCATGACAGCACCACCTGCCGGCCGCGCAGGGAGCAGCCATCGTGCACGTACAGCTCAGTTGCATCTTCAGATGACTCCAGCCCCAACCAGCGTCTGACCCCCACAGCAATCACACGACAGACCCCCAGCAGCAACCACCTAGCCAGGCCCTTCCGAATTCCTGACCCACGAAACTGTGAGCAAAATGAAATGGCTGTTGTTTCACACGACTAGGTTTTGGAAAATTTGTTAGGTAGCAATAGTAATCAGAACATTGTCCCCAAACCTTTCCCAATTCTTCTCTTAGTTCTCTTCCCACCTTGTCTCTCAGGCTGAACCCCTCCTGGTCTGGACTCAAAGCCCTCAGAGATGGCGGCCTGGGCTCTGAGAATGCAAAGTGGGAGCTGAGGCAGGCTCCCCACCCTCTCCCGAGGAAGCGCTTGACTTACGCTGACAGCAGTGACCAGCCAAGCATTTGACAGATGAGCCTCTGGGCGGCACCTCCACCCTGGTCGGTCCCTCCTGTTTAGCCAGGACCAGGGTGTCCCTGGTGCCTATCTTTGTGCCCATGCTGGCCCTCAACCAGGCTCTGCTCTCAGCCCCTGGAACCCTGTCTCCAAGGCCTGGACTCCTGCCCCAATCTGTTAGCTGAACAAGGCCAGAGCTGGATGAGCACACGATAGCCCGTCACCAGGGCTCAGAGCTGCAGAAAGCTGGGGCCTGGGACATGGGTGGGGTTTGAGGTTGACGGGGTGAGAAGGGTACATCAGAGACGGACCTAGCTCCCCGAGCTCCCCAGAGGGACTGGGCGCCACATTGGGAACTGGTAGACGATACCTCCGTGACTGACATCTGTCCCTTCCCTGCCTCACTTCTCCACTCCTCTAACTGGAGTTCACTTTGGTCACCTCCATTCAGGTATGTGTCCCCGAATCTCAGGGTCTGCATCCTGGGGAACCCAAACCAAGACAGAGGTGTTGAGATGAGTCCTCAGTGAACTTACAATCGGGCCTGAGAGGTGAAATCAACAGAGTTAGGATGGTGAGGTGCCAATAAGAAAGTGTACCTAATAAAATTAGCAGTGAAAACCTGCCTCTGTTAAGCGCCCCCTCTGTGCCAGGGACTGGTCATAGGGCACAGTGTGTGTTATCTCGTTGAATGCTCACCACCATCCTCTGTGGTTGGGGCTTCATTATCCCCATTTGACATATAAGGAAACAGGTTTAGGGAAGTCGTTTGTTCACGGTCAAGAACTAGGAAGTGGCAGGTCGGCCTGGAGAGCCTGGGCTCCGATTAGCCTTGGTCCTTGTGCGTGTACAGCCCCGCAGAGGGCAGAGGTCCTTGGCACAAAGGGGGGCATTTAAGCTGAACCTTGAAGGACAAACAGACATTGGGAAGATGGAGAGTCCTGGAAAAGGCCTTGGGCCTTGGTTTCCTTTTCTGTCAAGTGGACATAATGACCATAATGACCGTAGCCCTCTTCGGGCTCTTTGAAGATTACATGAGCTGATAGAGACATAAAGGGACCATAGTAAGTGTTCAGTAAGTGCTAATTCCCACTGCCTCTGAATGCGACAGTGTGCACTGTGGGTGTGGTCCTGGCTGCAGGTCTGAACAGGTTCTGGAGGCAACCTTCCAGCTCCCACTCCCAGCACTTGGGCCTCGAGGGGAGGAAGCTAGAGGAGCCACAGGAAGTTAATTTGTCTGGAACCCCTGCATTTGGATTCTCACTCAGGCAGCCTAGCATATTCCTCTTTCAAAGAACCCCGCCTCCTCTGGCACCCAATCCCTGAGTCTCCCATCCCCAACAACCTGGAGATCCTCCCTGCTGTCGAACCACTTTCCCTCCTGCTGTGCATTTTGTCTGTCGGGACAAAGGGGGAGCTAATGAATCGTGGTAGTTGGCGCTGGAATCTGCTGGAATCGGGGCAGGTGCAGCCTGTGCGTGGACCACAGACTGTGGTGCCCAGAGGCAAGGAGGCCCACCTGGCTCAGGATGGAGGGCGCCGGGCCAGGCCCCACTGGAAGGTGGAGTCAGGAAAGAACTAGGTGGCAGCCAGAGGTGGAGGCTGGAGGCACAGGCCTTGGTGGGGTCCCTGTGCCAGCTGCGAGGGTCCCCCCGGCCACCACCAAGGAGGAATTCGGGGCAGGGTCTGCGAGGGCAAAGGAACAGTCCTCTGCCAGGCATAACTCCTGAGCGAACAAATTCCCCTCCCAGGTTCCCTGTCTGTGACCCTTCTGCAGGGTGAAGATTAAGAAGACACAGGCTCTGGGGTCAGGCAGGCCTGAGTTTGAGTCCCACCTCATGTCACTTATTGGCTGTGTGACATTGTGCAAGTCCCTTCACCCCCCTGAGCTTTCTTTATCTGCAAAATGGAGACACCTTAGTAGGCGTACAACCGTCATCCGACCTGTTAGGTAACAGAATTTCCCTTCCTCATCCATTAGCTGTTTGATTGTCTAGACCCTCAGCTCTGTGAGCCTCTGTTTCCTCCTCAGTAATAAAATGGGGACAGGGCTGAGGGCCGACTAGGTGCACTAATGCAGCCAGAGCGCCACCTAGGGGTGGGAACCAGGTGTCGGCAGTGAGTGGTTGCTACTGTTTCCCTTTGTGGTTCCTGTTCCAGGCGCCTAGCCTTGGGGGGGTCTTCCTCTCTGCTCCCCCAGCCAACCCTGGGAAAGTACTGAGGGCTGGCTGATGAGCTGGGGGCCACTCTTGGGAGTGGCTACGCTTAGAAAGAGGGCCTAGAACAACATCAGTACCAGCCAGAGGAGGGAGTTGCTGAGGTTGGTTCAGCTGGGTTGGTCAAGGGTCTGCTGGGGCCAGGGGAGCCCTTGGCCTCCTGCCCTGTAGAGAGCCCCGCACACAGCACAGATTCCATCAATGTTTGTCAGGTGGCCGGATGCAGCCCTCCTCACCAGAACGCTGCCCTGAAGATCCGAGGCCGGGTTTGTTCACCGTCAACCAGGAGAGCCCCTTCCAGAGAGAAGCCTGCCCAGCTTCAAGGGCCCAGGCTCAGTAGGTTTCTGCAGCATCCGGGCCTCAGGAAGGCAGTACCTTGCTCAGCACCAGGGCTGCCTTCGGAGGTTCCGAGTCTGGGTGGTAATGGGGGCTGGGCTTCACCAGGTCTCAGTAAGTCTCCTGTCTTCTTGCCCGGCAGGCCAGGGAGCTGGGTGGGGGTGTGGGAGGAAGAGGCTGATAGCTGGGCCCTGGAATCCCTCCCCCCACTCCCCCACTGCTCTCCATCTGGCCAGCAGCCTCCCCCACTGCCCCAGGACAAGGGCCCCAGTGTCTGTTCAGCTCCCAGGCAAACAGCAGGCCTTTCTCTCCCTCTCCCCCTAGAGTGGAGTGCCTTGACCATGACCCCTCCCTGCCCCCTCCGAAGGGCACGGCACACCCTTCTCTGCACAAATCTCTTCCTTCTGAAAGATCCAGAAACAAAGGCTGGCAAACCTGGTGTAGGAGCAGGTCCTGTCTGCTGGGTGAAACCTCAGCCATTCCGAGCTGTGGCCGGGCAGCCCAGGCTCGCAGGCCTCAGTCCTGCCAAGGTGGGCGTGGGGTGCAACTGGAGGCCAGGGCCCAGCCCAGGTGGACTTGACATCATCCTGTTCGTCTCCTGCCAGACAAAGGCTGCTCCTGCCTGGCCCTGGCCCCAGGGAGGATTTCGTTCTGGTGCCCTTTCTCAACAGGATCACCACGCTGGTGTTCCCCCTCCTCCAAACCTGCCTCCCTTGTTGGCAGGTGAGGTGTAGAGGCCTGTGCAGCTTCCCCTCACGAGGCAGGGTCCCCCTCCTGAGTGTGGAAAGAGAATTGCCAGAGGCCTCCCTCTTCTCCAGGGGTCCTGCCAAGGTCCTGACCTGGGCATCAGGAGCGGGGTAACCTCAGAGGGTGACTGGGAGCTGTAATCAGACAGCCTCCACTGGAACCTCCACCACTGTTCAACTCTGACTTAGAACGGGGGTGGGGGTGGGGGTGGGGAAGGCACGTGCAGGCCAGCCCAGGCCCCTGTACTTCCTCCTTCTGGCCAGTGGGTACTCAATAGCTGATTACTCTATTGGGGAGGGGACTCAGAGGTCAGCTTTGTGGAAATCTCGATAAAATCTTCTGTCTCATAAATGTCCCCTCCTTGGTCATCCTATAAAACAAAATTCCATTATTAGATTGTCACTGCTTTAGATCTACAAGCACTTCTCTTTATTGAGAACCCTGAGGACTATGCCAACGAAGACAATTATAGAGAATATTCGCTGCTCGAGCTAAATGTTTTACAAAGTAGTTACTTATGTTAGATATTCTCCATTCACCCCGCTGGATACACTGTCCACTCTTCTGTGCTTGCTCTGTGTCCTGGGAGGCTGACCTCTATGGCCCGAATTACCCAGGCTCCCTTGTCCTCTGAGCCAATGGGAGGCACTGGAAAGAGACTGGAGGGCAGGAGGGGAGAGAGGTTTGGTGTTTGCTCCATTGGCTCCTTTTTGGGACTGGACTGGTAACAGCTCTCTGCAGTGCCTAGCTCCAGGCACTGCATCACTCCTGGCTGGGGCTCTTAGCCCCGCCCACACCTCTGCAATTCCATCCATTCATTAACCTCTCTTTAATCACCCACTGGGAATGTGTTGCCAGTTTCCTGCCAGGATCTCACCAACACAGCTCTCTATTCTTATTTTACACACAAGGACACTGAGGCCCAGAGAGGGGGGGGCAGCTTCTCTATAGAGCGCTTGGAGCCTGCACTCCGTGGTCTTGCTCCAGGACTTCTGCTTTTCACTGTTTGTGAAGGTGCCCAGGGCAGGGTCACCTTACCTGCCAGCCGACACCTCTGCACAGAGGAAGAGGAAAGACCTGGAGTTGGGCCCCTTGGATTCAGGACTCCAGAGCCAGGGGGTTTCCCTCTCAAGAGGCCAAAATTAGCAGTGGGAGGAAATCACTCTTTCTTCTGTGACCAGTGGGAAGGGCAGCAGCAGATTCTTTGATCTCTTTCTTCATCAGGCCGGGACCACGTGTTCAGGTTAGCTGGCTACATTCCTCCGGTTGGTTTCCTCTCCAGGCCCTTGCATGTGGTCAGTGGTCAGCGAATGTCTGAAATAAATAGATATGGCATTGATGACTGGGAGGTGGGGTGGGGGGAAGGCCAACAGAGCAAGTTCTGTCTCCTTTCAGACTCCCTGGGAGGGTGACTGTGTGTGTGTATGTGTGTGTGTGTGTGTGTGTGGGAGTGGGAGTGCAGGCTGGCAGGGCCGGCAGCCCTGGCTGTGGCTGAGTGCTTGCTGAGGGCTGAGGTGCCCGCCCAGGGCAGCTTATGGCATGGGGAAGGAATTCTCTGGGAACCCCGGCAGCGGGCAGGGTGGCTGCAGCACTGAATCGGCCCTTCTGGCCTGAATCCACCCCTCCCCTCCTGGCCCTGCTGCCACATCAGGAGCAAGGGGCCGAGGAAGCCCTGCAAACTGCCTGTTATCTGCCCGAAACCATGAGACGGCACAGCTAGCATGGGGCTGGCGTTCCTGCCCCTCCCAATCCCAGGCAGGGAGGGCCAGAAAGAGCTCAAAGAAAAGTCAGCGCCAAGGGTGAAATCTGGGAAGGTGATGTGAACTCTGGTTACAAGAAGGAACCGGAGACCCAGAGAGGTCTGTACCCTCTGCAAAGTCACACAGCAGAGCTGGGGAGAAGTCTCCAGAAGGTAGGTGTGGTGGTGGGGAGGCAGGGGAGCATGCTGATGAAGGGGGCCTAGGATTCAGAGCTGGCAGCCCCCCCACACCCTCCAGTTGTCTTATCGCCCCTGCCCCCAACACACACACAAAGTTCCCTTTGATTCCAGGGGAAGGGTCTGAGCACCACCCCCCCTTGACCCCTCAGGTCTGGGTTGGATGGAGAATAGGGGTGGGTTTCCTGTAGGTCTTCCTGCAGATGCTTGGAGCTTGGGGAGTGAGACTTTGAACCTCTTTAATTTTGGTTATAGGTTAAACATCCACATAGTCCAAAATTCAGAAGTTGAAAAAAGAGATACGGTGAAAAGGAATTTTCCCCACGATCCAGCCCCTGCCCCTCAGTTCCCCCTCCTGGGGGCCCCTGCAGTCACTGGCTCCCTGGGAATCCTGAGTTTGGAATTTCTGACCAGAGTGTCCCATCCCATCTGTTTTCCCTCTAGAAGAGGCCCCCCTTGGGAGGGGGTGCTGGGGGTACCCAGTCATGGAGGTTGGGGCCTGAACCAGTTGCCATGAGGATGGTGGTGGCTTCCTTCCTGGGCCTGAACTTGGCCCCAGCTTAAGAGTATCCTACTCAAGCCGCTCAGGAGGGGTGCGGCCCATCGGTTCTCCTTTCCAACTGCTTAGAGCACCCTGGAAGCTCCCACCTCCCACCTGGGGACCCAGGTGTCCGACACCCCAAGCTGGGGCTCCCACAGTCTCCCTTTATCCCCTGGTATAATTTATATACTTTCCCCATCTTCCTGCTCCTTTGACAGTTCAATTACACTCACATTTAGTGAGCACTTATGATATGTCCGGCCTGGTCTGGAGACACAAAATGAAATGGACACAGCCTCCTCCATCCAGGAATTCATGGTCTAGAGGGGGAGGCCAAAAAGGAGAGAGATCATTACAATTCAAGATGGCTCATGATATGTTCTCTGATGCTGGGGGTACAAAGAAGTTCCAGGCTAAAAAGCCTGACAATAGCAAGTGTTGGTGAAGGCATGGCTCAGTGGGTATACTTCTAGTGGCCGGTGAGAGGGTGACTTAGAAAGGCCACTTTGGAGCATAATTTGGTGATTCCTAGGAAGTTGACCATGCACCTTCCCTGTGACCCGGCAAGTCCACTTTCTAAGTTCTCACTCTGGAGTAGAGTTTTTCAAACTTTTGGACAGGTATCCTCAATAAGCATGAACTGTGATCCAGAACGTGCCACACACACCTTTCACCCTAATGGTGACTTATGTTACTTAATAATAAAATAATGTGATGCACATTATTTTGTAATCAATGTGTTTTTTTTTTTTTTTTGCACACAGGGAAAAACCACTGGACTGCCAGGGAAGTCCTTCTAATCAATTATGAGTTTTTAAAAATGCTGATCTTGGGGCTTCCCTGGTGGTACAGTGGTTAAGAATCTGCCTGCCAATGCAGGGGACCGGGTTCGGGCCCTGGTCCGGGAAGATCCCACATGCCGCGGAGCAACTAAGCCCGTGCACCACAACTACTGAGCCTGAGCTCTGGAGCCCATGAGCCACAACTACTGAAGCCCACATGCCTAGAGCCCATGCTCTGCAACAAGAGAAGCCACCACAATGAGAAGCTTGTGCACCGAGATGAAGAGTAGCCCCCATTCGCCGCAACTAGAGAAAGCCTGGGCGCAGCAACAAAGACCCAACGCAGCCAAAAAAAAAAAAAAAAAAAGACCCAATGCAGCCAAAACTTAATTAATTAATTAATTTTTAAAAATGCTGATCTTTACCCACTCACTTGATTTCATGACCCACAAATACATCTGAGTCCATAGTTTGAAACACTCTGCCCTAGAGACACTCATGTGTTTGCACAAGGAGACAAGAATGTTCACTACAACATAGTTGTAATAGCCAAAACCTAGATAGGGCTTTCATGGTCACCGACCAAATAGATAAACAAATTGTGATGTGGTCAGGAAGTGGACTGTCACACCTCTGCTCCAAGTACCAAAGGATACACATGGGGTGATACTATTTATATAAAAGGTAAAAAACCTGAAGAGTGATAGGGTACATTGTTTATGGATACATCTGTACCTGGTACAAGCATAAATCAGGACAGTGGTTCTTCCTGGAGGGAAGTGTAGCTGGGAGGCATCCATAAGGAACTTCAACTGAATTTTTTTTCACTTTTTTTTTTTTTTGCGGTACGTGGGCCTCTCACTGTTGTGGTCTCTCCCGTTGCGGAGCACAGGCTCCGGACGCGCAGGCTCAGCGGCCATGGTTCACGGGCCTAGCCGCTCCGCGGCATGTGGGATCTTCCCGGACCGGGGCACGAACCCGTGTCCCCTGCATCGGCAGGCGGACTCTCAACCACTGCGCCACCAGGGGAACCCTTTTTTTTTCACTTTTTAACTGAATTTTTAAGGTTTAGTTTAAAAATATATATACTGGAACCACTTTGCCGAATATTAAGATTTGACAAAGTTGGAGGAAAGATACAGGGTGCTCACTATATTTTTGGTATATTATTTTAAATTTAATAGTATTTCTAAAAATATTTCATAATAAGACTTAAAAGATTGCTGCTCCAGGACATCAGGGAAGGAGAATTTATTCTGACCATAGGAATACAAAGAGGGTGGTGGTGGAGGGAACCCCAGGAACCTACAGAAGTGGGACTGGACGTGGTCCTAGGGAAATGAGATTGAACATACTCAGTTCTTCTTAACTGGGGGATGCTGTGATGATGGCTTTATCCCACTTCCCCCACATGTTGGTACAATATTCTCCCCATTTAACAGACAAGCAAACAGAGGCCTTTAACAGATGGAAATAGAGGCTGAGAGAATTGCCTCTGGAAAAATGGCAGAGCTGGGCCTCTAACCCAGGCCTATGAGAGTCAAAGCCTGCACGGTTCACAGCACGGTTCTTGAGGAGTGACCTTTGTGTCTGCCAAGGGTGCCAGAGTGGGGAGGGGCGGGGACAGACAGGGTCTGGTGTGTTGAGCTAAGGCCTGTAGGCTTGATCCTGTGGGTGATGAGAAAATGCAGGAAGGTTTCAAGCAGGGGAGCAGGACAGTGAACTCACTGGAGCTGTATCATCAGTTTCTTAAATTTTATTATTATTTTTTTGACCAACTGAACCTTTCTTTAAACAAACTCTAACTCAGAACCCAGATACATAAAAGCGCTTACAGTGGAATTGATTTTGCAGAGGCAGGTGACCAGGGGTCTAGAGCCCAGGGGTGGCTCCTCTGGGAACACAGCATGGATGTCGTGGTTCCGAGGAATACACAGAAGCAGTGTGTGTGGCAGGAGGCTGCCAGGGGCATCCCTACCAGGGTTTCTCAGTTGGATGACAGTTGTGTTCCCCTCCTCTGAGTCCTTCTGGTTGGTGGAGGGACAGAGGCTCAGAGCACTCCCGATCTGGGGGTGGAGGGAGAACCAGCGGCATGTGCTTTTGGCAAGATAGGCCTGACCTCCACTTCCTGGCTGTAAGACCTTGGCTGAGTTGTGGAACCGTCCATCTGAATCTTTTTTTTTTAATTATTAGTTTTGGCTGCGTTGGGTCTTCATTGCTGCGCCTGGGCTTTCTCTACTTGCGGTGAGCTGGGGCTCCTCTTCGTTGTGGTGCGCAGCCTTCTCATTGCGGTGGCTTCTCTTGTTGCGGAGCATGGACTCTAGGTGCGTGGGCTTCAGTAGTTGTGGCATGGGGGCTCAGTAGTTGTGGCTCATGGGCTCCAGAGCTCAGGCTCAGTAGTTGTGGCAAACGGGCTTGGTTGCTCCGTGGCATGTGGGATCTTCCCGGACCAGGGCTTGAATCCGTGTCCCCTGCATTGGCAGGCGGATACTTAACCACTGCGCCACCAGGGAAGTCCCCATCCGTTTGAATCTTAGGAGAGGAAGGACATGGACCCCTGGATATGGCTGGGGCAAGGAAGGCACGTGTGCAGAGTGAAGCCACTGGAGGAGTGTTTCCAGCACATTTCTCTTCATCATCACTGTCTGGGGAAGGGGAAAGTCAATTGGGCTGAGGCTGGTGGCTTGATCAGAGCCTGGTGCCCAGCAGAAACTGACACATACTAGGCCCTTGATAAATGCTTATGCAACAAATGCATATATTTCCCTTCTGTCCACAGGAAATGCAGTGGAGGCCTGACTTCTGGGAGCAAGTGAAGCTGTTCCAGTTGCTGGCCCTTCCCAGCTGGGCTCCAGGGATGGACAGCTGAGGCTCCAGTGCAGTGTAAGGCAGTGGAGAGAGTACTGGGCTGAAGTCAGGAGCTGGGGGTCAAGGGCTGGGCTTCTGGCTCCAGTTGCCATGAACCGGCTGTATGACCTAGAGGTCTGGTTCATCCTTCTCTGGGCTTTGCTCATCTCTTTTTGGCAGAGTGGCCTGGGTGAGGTTTTTCCAACTGCAATTTGCAACCCATGTGGTACATTTAAAAGAGCAATTTAGTGGTTCACAATCAGTATTAAAAAACAAACCAAAACACAAACAGAACAGAAAATATCAGAGTGCAATCACAGGTCATAAGGGTAAGTATTGTTTTGTGAAACTATTGTTTTGCTTATATATAGATGAAGGTGCCGACTGGTCTGATGTAAAACTTATTTGCTACTGTGGATCCTGGTGAAAAGAGTGTAAGACACTGAATTCAGCAATCCCGGAGGTGTCCTCCTCTCCCACAATTCTAGGGGTCTTTGTGAAAAAGCCACAGGCCCAGGGGCTCTTCTCTCCCCCCCCCTGCGTGTCAGCAGCTGTCTCTCTGCTCTTCGCTGCCTCACCCGTCCCCGGGTCTTTCTCCTTCCTGCTTCAGTCCTCAGTCCCCTCCTCCCTTTCTCCCAGGGACAAGCCTCCCCCTTCCCAGGAAGTCAGGGTGGGGTGGGGTGTGGGGTCGGAAGGGAGTAAACGTGATCGAATGGCAGTGGCAGTGAGCACTGTATCCCAGAAGCAAAAATAAAGGACTAGGAAGCAAACACCCAAGCACCCGGGAACAGAACAGAAAGTAGGCGAGCTGGGGACGTGCGTTTGAAGGCAGGACTTCGTGAGCAAGAGCTCAGCGGCGACACCGCAGCGGGTCACTCACAGGGGGCCGGCACTGGCCTTGTGCTTGTTGGCGCTCGGGTGCGCAATTAACTAGCGAAGGTAGTTTTCACTCCTGCCCCCCTCCCCCCGTTAAAAGAAAAGAAAGAAGAAGCCGGGAGTTTTGGAGCCAACTCCTGGAGAGGGAACGGCTGAACTGATTCGGAAGTTGGATCTCTTTGTACACAGGAATGCGGAGAGAAAAAAACAAAACCCACCCCATTGCTTCATTTCCCCCTCCAAGCCCGAGCACTTTCTGTTGTGCAATGAAAAGGCTTTTCACGTTGAGAAAAATGAATCCCGATTTGCGCTGCGAAGGAATGAGCGCGCCTCTCGGCGCGAGACGGCTCTCAGCTGGGCGCGGAGACGGCGCGGTGGCCGCAAGGAGACCGCGGCCTGGGCGCTCGGAGGCACCTCCTCCGCGCGCGACTCAAGGTAGCGCCCGCGGGGTCGTTGGACTCCCCCTTCCGCGGGCTGCTGCACGGCTCTCGGCGACCCGAGGGCCGAGGAGTAGATAGTTCGGGGAACCTCGAGGGCGGAGAGCCCCAACTACGGCTGGGCCTCCTGGGGATGGCGGTTCCGCGAGTCTGGCTGGTGACTCGCCGGAACTGAAAACCTGTCCCGGGAGCCCGCTGGGGCCCCGGGACCCCTCGGAATCGCTGGGGGCAGGAGGCCGGCTCGGCGTCCGGGAGACCGGGCCGGGACGCGCTAGGGGCGCGGGAGGAGGGCCGGCACACGTGGGTGCCGGCGGGCGGGCCGTGGCCGGGTGCGGGGTGGGGGCGGGGTGTGGCTTCTCCGCCTCCCGGGCGAGATTTACATGTGTGTGTGGCGGCCCCAGACTTCCTGCTCTGCTACGCTGCAGGTACGCGCGGGCCGGGCCGGGCGGGCGGCGGGTGAGCCGAGACGCGGGCACCTCCTCACCCGGACGCCACCGCCGGCTCCCGGGCCGCGCCGCGCAGCCTTCCGCCCCGGGGGCTGCTAGCCCGTCCCGGCCGCGCCAAGCGCCAGGCTCCGAGGTGGGGGCGCGCCCCTCTCGGCCTCCCCGGTCATCTCCGCCCTCAGCACCTAGCCTGGCCGCGCGCCCCTGGGCGCCCCCACCGCCCGGGCTCCCCGGAGGGCCGCAGCCATGAGCGAGATGTCCAGCTTCCTCCACATCGGGGACATCGTCTCCCTGTACGCCGAGGGCTCAGTCAATGGCTTCATCAGCACTCTGGGGTGAGTGAGCCGAGTTCGGGGCGGGGGGGCGCGGTGGGCCCTGGTGCTAGTTGCGTGCGTCCTGCTGCCTCCCGCCGACAGAGGACCTGGACGTCCCCAGCTTTAAGGAGAGGGGGAACGGCTCGCCTCCTTCTTTCAGAGAAAGGAAGTGAAATGTTTGCCCAGGTAAAGTCGGGCGCCCAGCCGGAGTTGTCAGGAGGCGCCCCCCTTCGCGAAGCCTCCACCCTGGCGCTCTCGCCCTTCTTCAGAAGGGGCGGGGAGGCCGAGACTTCCTCTGCAGGTGGTCCCTGTAAGGGGGCAGGTGGGTGGCTGAGGCGTTAGTTAGGGAAAGGCATCCGGGCCTGGACGTGACCGGCTCTGGGGTGGGGCGGAGCCGTGGCGGGGTGGGCAGGCTCAGCCCGGAGTCCTCTAGTAACAGACCTGTCGCACCTTTGAAGGGTCGCACCTTTTCCTCCTAGCTCTCTTCTGCCCTGCGCCCCCCTCCCCCGCCCCCATCACTAGGAGTGTCTTCGCAGCCCTCCCCTTCCAGGCGTCCCAGGTTCCTGCCGGCTGCCCCCTTCTCCCCGCCTCTCCCTGTCAATTTCCTGAGTAGCTCATCTGGTGCCTCTGGGTCCCTGGTCCCAGGATCTCTGGAGCACTTTACCAACATTAATTAATTCTGGCTGCCACCCCACAGGGTCTGGATAAGCAAGGAATCAATTCAAGTCCCTGGAGAGAGCCAGGCCTGAAGCTGGCATAGGACAGGGCAAGAATTAGAGCAAATGGGTTTCATCTTCAGAGAGCAGTTGAGTGAGTCGGTGGGGATGGGGCGTAAGAGTGATTTCTCCACCTCTCCAGCCTCAGGGCAGGGCCTGTTACCTTTGTCACATTTTCAGTCTGGGGACTTGTGTTAAATGGTCTCATCTTCCCCAGCACACCCAGCCGTTTTATTTTAGGGTAAACCCACCCTCTTCTGCCGACCCTACCCTCATCTGGATGCCAACCAGCTGCAAGGTGTCCTCTCCCTGGGGACTTTCGGAGGACAGCCTTGGCACTCTAAACCCAGGGCTGGCTCGCCCTTAGCTGGGGAGGTGGGAGTCACCTGGCTCCCTTGGTGTCTTGTTGGGAGTTTAGCTTTAGTCCTGTGGGAAAGATCGGGAGGGTTGGAGGTCTGGCTTAGCCAACAGGGAATGGATGCTGACTTGGAATTCCAGAATACCTGCGCTCCTTATCTCAGCACCCTCCAGGCCTTCTCATTCCCCTCCCCATTCACATGTGGACTCCCCAGCCCTGCATTCCCTCCCAGCTACATCTCACTCGTCTTGCTCAGTTTACCAGAGGATGGGGTAAGCTGCATTCCTGGCACATAGTAAACACGTCTGATAGAGCTGAGGGAAGGAGCAGAGACTGTGGGGACGTGGGGGATGCAGGGGCAGACGGTGTCCCCCTGCCTGGTGTCTGAACAGTACTGGGGACTTTTGGGAAATGACCATCTTCTCTGTTGCTCTGAGTGCCAGGCTCAGGGCTGAGCACACTGTGGGGGCTTTTTTTTTTTTTTTTTTTTGCGGTACGCGGGCCTCTCACTGTTGTGGCCTCTCCCGTTGCGGAGCACACGCGCAGGCTCAGCGGCCATGGCTCACGGGCCCAGCCGCTCTGCGGCATGTGGGATCTTCCTAGACTGGGGCACGAACCCGTTTCCCCTGCATCGGCAGGCGGACTCTCAACCACTGCGCCACCAGGGAAGCCCTGTGGGGGCTTTTTTAGCACCTGTGAGGATCTAACAGAACCAAGGCCGTCCACACAGGCCTCATCCCCTCACTAGGGATTCCCTCTATTGCTTCCTAGCACAGCTCCCTCCCGCCCTGGCCCTTCCTGCCCCAGGAAGCTGCTTCCTCCAGTCCAGTTTGATTCTCAGGCAGGGCCTGGTGACCGCCCAGAGCCATTCTACTCCAGGGGCGGGTTCCCAGTGCAAACATCTCCAGGAGCTCCCAACTTCTGCCGATACACGCACGCCCACCCTCCCGGCACTCCCACCCTCCCAGCCTGGCCCTCTAGCACTGGCGTGTGCTGGCCCCAACTTAACTTTCTATTTTTTTTTTTTCCACCACCCCCTTCACGACCCTGACACTCCAGGTGCACCACCTGGATTGGGATTCCTGGAACCTTCCCCACGCCTTTGCGGTCTGGTGTGCTCTTGTGGTCTTGTCTCCGTCTCTTTACCTTTGTTCCAGTTGCCCCTGCCCTTCAGCCAGTCTCCACCTGAGTAAATCTGACCCACCCTCTCAGACCTGGTACAAAGCGGCCCTACTTTGTGAGATCCAACCCCCCTCCCCCACCCCGGCAGAATTAACCCCTTTTCCCCCCCGTGCTTCGCACTGCTTTATACACATTCCTCTCCGGTGTTAACTGTGTTGTTTTACAATTAGTTGAAGGTTTCTCTGTAGAGCCCTCTAACACTGGGCACTTTGCCAGGATTGACTGATTAATCACCCCATTCCTCCACTCAGGCGCTGTGCTGGGCACCTTCTCAGAACTTCACTCAGTGAAGGAATGGTTTCTAAACACCCTAAGGCATCGCTACTCAAAGTGTAGTCCTTGGTCCAGCAGCATCAGCAGCTCTGAGAAGCTTGTTAGAAAATACAGAATCTCACACCCCTGCCTGTCCTGCTGAATCAGAATCTGCATTTTGAGCCCCAGGGGATTTGGAGCCTTAAAGAGAAGCATTGCTCTATGTGATTCTCTCTCTGCTCCAGCCTCACCGGAATCTTTCTGCCTCCATCCTCAGCTCTGGTCCCCTTTGCCTTCATCCTGGCTGTTGGTGCCCATGTCTGCGAACCCTGGAGGCTGATTTGACTGAGTTCCCAGGCGATCGCAATGCTCGGTGCCCAAGAGGTGCCCAGTAAGGGCTGGAGAAAATGAATTTGATGAGGACAGGGGCAGCCTTGGTGGACAGTGGGACTGGCTCAGCTGGGGGAGTGGAAAGGGGGGGGCATTGTTGGAGGAGGGAGTCTGGGGCAGCTTCAGATTCCAGCCAGGCTCTGCAGAGCCAAGTGGAGGAGGCCAATTAGAGCTGCCTGCGTAATTACAGCTCCCAGTGGAGATTGTACATTAACTCTGGGTTGGGAGGATGGGAGGGGTCTGGGGAGTGGATCCTGGAGCAGGTTGAGACCTCAGCCGGGAAGGAAAAGCAGGCCCACGCCTGTTCTTGGGAGGAGAGCACGGCCGGGGACACTGCCTCATCCCTCACTGCAGGTGGGAGGCAGCAGAGGCCAGGGCTGCCGCGGCGGGTTAGGGCCACTTCAGGTGAAGGATTTACTATGGCTCCCGGCCAGTGACTGTGGGAAACCGGCCCAGCGTGCAGGGTAGGCCCCTCAGGATCTCATGTCCAGTTCCTAGAAGGTCTCTTTTGAATGCCCAGAGGGGTGGCCCCCAGACCACTGGGATAAGCTGGGGAGTGCAGGTGAACTGGGTCTTGCAGTCGAGCTCCCAAGATTTGTCAGATGGCCTCCGCCTGCACATGGCTGGGCCTTGGAGCACCATTTGGGGGCTCTCAGGGCCTCTGGACCTGTGTCACCCAGGGCTGGGTGATCTCAGGGAGTAGGGTCAGAAGTGACCTTGGGATTCCGTGTCTACCTTCCAGCCTGATCTGCTTCCCCAGGAGGGTGGTAATTGGAGGTCAGGACCCAGAAAACGTGGAGGTAAATGTGGAGGAAGTCCCAGGTCCCCAGGGTCAGGACCTGCTTTGTCACTAACTGCGTGGGTGATTTTGGCAAGGTCCTCCCTCTCAGAGTCTGTTTCTGTCAGCCTGGTTGTCCTCTAAGGTGCTCTGTTTGCACCCGAGAATCTCCCTGTGGGTCTTTAAAAAAAAATTCCAGCTCCCATGTCCCATGTCAGACCAACTGTAGTAACATTTCTAGGGGTGGGCATCTGAGGTTTGGGTTTTTAAAGCTCCGCAGTGCTTCTAATGTGTACCTGGGGTGGGGGGGCGTCCCTTCTCAGGGCCCTCTCAGGCTGACAGGCTGTGAGGAAGCCTAGCTATTGGGTCTGCCTGCCCCTTGGTCCAGAGAGCCCATCTCTTAGCCTTCATCAGACTTCATTAAGTCATTCAACAAACATCTAATGAGCACCTACTATGTGCCAGGCACTGTTCTAGTCACTGGGGAATCAGTGGTAACCAAGACAGAGTCCAGCCTGTTCTAGTCTGTACAGCGGAGAGCTGGAAGAGATGGTCTTTAAGGGCCCTTTGTGCCTTAAGTCCCTGAGACTCATGTGATTTCAGGAGGGGGCACTGCCCCTCCCGTGCAGACGACATTCCACTGGCAGATTTCAGACCTGCCCTTGGCTTTCACTTAATTGTGATTTCACTGGAATGAGATGTTGGACTTAGCCCTGTCCTGTGCCCCAAGGCAGGGTCTCAGCCTCCACTAGGTCAATCCATGCAACTCATGTTTTTTTAGGAAAATGTATATATTTTTCTTTCTTTCTTTTTTAAATGAAAAAATTTTTTTCGCCGCGCCCTGTGGCTTTTGGGATCTTAGTCCCCTGACCAGGGATTGAACCCAGGCCCCGGTATTGAAAGCTCCGAGTCCTAAGCACCGGACCACCAGGAAATTCCAATACATATTTTTTTCCTGATTAAAAAATAATATATGCTCCATGGAGGAAACTTGAAAAACTAAAATAAAAAATGATCTGTAATACCACTGTGATTATATTGACAGCCTCTATATGGGCTTTCTAGCCTTTTATGCACACAAATAAAGATTTACAAAACAGTATCACATTGCACATCTGGCTTTGTATCCTGTCTTTCTGGGGGGAATACATTAACCTGTATTTTCCCATGCGTGCCAGCCTACGACTGTTGTGGCCACAGAGCATCCCCTGGTATGATGTACCTTCATTTATTTAAGCAACTCTAGTATTGGGCATTCAGCTGGTCTCTAAATTTTTTGCTGTTCCAAACAATCTGCCCTGAACATCCTAGTCCATACATGCCCGAACACTTGTCCAGTTATCCTCTCAGGATAGATTCCCAGAAGTGGAATTCTGAGATCAAAGGGAAGGCACATCTTTATTTATTTTTTCCTGCTGCGCCGCGTGGCTGCGTGGCTTTTGGGATCGTTCCCTGACCACGGATTGAATCTGGGCCCTCAGCAGTGAGAGCTCAGAGTCCTTACCCCTGGACCACAAGGGAATTCCCAAGGCACATCTTTTACCTTGCTGGCTCTCTCTAACTGCACATTTCTCTGGTGGCGGAGGAGGTGGAAACGGGGACCCTGTGCCCCGGGGGGTCTAGCCCACTTCACATCACTAGCCCACTTCACATCACGAGTTTGAGAGTGTTGTGCTAGGGGTGTGGGGAGTAATACCAGCCTCTGCCCTCGAGGTTGGGCCAGGTTGGGTGTGGCGGCTGCAGTGGGGAGGGGGTGAAGTAGAGAGAGGGGTGGTGTGTGGGTTGCCTGAGGACAGGATCAGCCCCAAGGTCCCACCGAGGGACTCCAGGGACCCAGGCTGCGTGCAGCTCCTGGGCCTTAAAGAATCCTGCCGTAGCCACTTGCTCACACTCTGTCCTGCCCGACGCTCCTGACCCCGTGTCCCCTCCCCTCCCCTTCCTGACTTGGCCCAGTGGGGCTGTGGGGTGGAGGCTTGGGTTGGGGGTGGGGTGCTGTGCTGGATTTTAGGGGGGTCACAGGAGCTTTCTGCTGCCAGTTTAGGGGCAGGTGTCTGGGTTTGAGTTACCCCTGAGCACACGTCTCCTGCAGTCTACCCCGAGGCCTGCTCGCCACACTTCACCCCATGTGGAGCTGGGGGGCTCCTGCCTGGAAGTGGGGGCTGTGAGGGAGGTGGGAAGGAGGCCTGGGAGAGGGGGAGGAGAGCAGACCCCAAACCTCCAGTAAGTTCATCACAGGCCTCTAAATGTCAGCTCTGAGCTCCCCCAAGTGCATCACGCGGGTCATGCCCAGTAGTGGCAATGGTTCCCAGCGGTTGTGCCTGTAGCCAGCCTGCTCCAGGGAGGACCCCTGGCTCAGTGGGGCTAAGCGATTTGCTGGGGTGGGGGTGGGGGACGTAAGCCAGCAGGAGCCCTGCGCGCCACGCCACTGGAGAGGAGGCTGCAGGACTCTTCACACCAGGGCGGAGATGAGACTGGGCGCTGACAGCACAGTGTGCCTGGGGTGTGGGCTGGGGGGCGGGGAGGACACACTGCAGAGGGCTTCCCACCTGAGGAGACAGACAGTAGGGACTCCTTGCAGGGGATTGAGTGGGGGAGTAAAATGATCACTGTGGTGTGTAAAGGTACATATTTGTTTCGCTGGCAAGTGGGCAGAGCCAGGAGAGACAGTGAACATAAATCTTAGCCCAGGGGCAGCTGCCGCTGTTTGAGGCAGACACCTGTGCATATCTGGTTCACAGATCCCTCTCCCATCACTCAGCCAGCCAGCCAGCCGTCACCCGCTTCTACCAGCCTGCAGGAGAGCCGGCTCTCCAGGGTCCGAGTCTAGAAATGGGTGATGGGGGTGATAGAGGTCATGCGAGGGAGAATTAAGTCTGTGTCTCAGAGATGCTGCAGCTGATGATAGACGGACTTCACCGAGTGTTTACAGCTCTGGCCTGTGCTGTCCCTTTGACCCCTTACCACCAACCGGAGGCATATATATAATTTATAAAAGTAGAGAGAGGGACTTACCTGGTGGTCCAGTGGTTAAGACTCCATGTTCCCAATGCAGGGGGCACAGATTTGATCCTTGGTCAGGGAACTAAGATCCCGCGTGCCACGTGGTACGGCCAAAAAAAAAAAAAAATAGAACCATTTAGAACACCCACATATCCACCACCTAGACTTAATCGTTGTTTACATTTTGCCATATTTGCTGTTTCTTCTTTGCTGAAGTATTTTATGGTAGATTACATGCATTGCATTTTTTTCACCTCTACATCCTTCATTTTACAGGAAATAGGCTATGTTCCTGTGTAACCACAGTGCTGTTATCATACCAATTAGTAATTTCCTAATAGCGTCCGATGCTCAATCCATAGTCCAATAATACACTCAATTGTTCTCAGTCTAGCCTTGACCACTGGTTTCTTTAAATTAGGATCTACTCAAGGTCCACGTGTTAATTTGATTCTTATGTCTCTTACGTCGCCTTTAATCTAAAGCAACGCCCGGCCCCCACCTCTTTCTACCTCCCCCGATAAGCGGGAGGCTGTAGACTTGTCTCACTTTCTGGAGTCATCAGGGCTGCTTTGCTGCTCTGTTTCCCAGAGAGCCAAGCAGGGATGTGGAGGAGGGCGGCCTGGGCTTCAGGGCTGCCCTGCTAAGGCTCCTCCAGCCTCAGTTACTATGTCAGGTTTGCGGGGCTGAGAGCCCAGTCCCCGCATGGAGAGCAGGAGAGAGGCCTGGGCAGGGCAAGGCCGACCTGTGAGGGAAGGGTGGGCTAGGTGGCCCAGGGTTGCCCCTCTTCTCGGCCTTTTCTCAGTTCTCTCTTGTGTCTCCTGCTCCCCATCCCTCTTCTCCTTGGCCTAACAGAGACCCCAGGACTCGCCAGAGCCCACCCAGTCCTGAGAGCCAGCAACCCAGGCCTGCGGCAGAGGCAGAGCCCTGAAGGCTTGTGCCCCGGCCAGGGGCCCTTATTTCTGTCGGGCCAAGTTTAGTCACTTTTGCTGCCTCTCTTCCTCACTGGAGAGGCTCTTGGGGGTTCCCTGAGTGTGTGGCTTACTGTCCTTCCTAGACTTAAGCTCTCTGAAGGGATGAGCCATGCTTGTTTTAAATTCCATATACTGGTCCCTTCGGTGGCTCAAGGTGGATCCTTGGTAAAGACCTGTAGAGGTCAAGTAAATGGGTGTTTTTGCAGGGATGCAGAAGTGAAGTTCTTTTCTCCGACGGGCCAGTGATCCCAGCCAGTGAACCTGGGCTCCTCTCCCAATATTTCTCCCCACCCCTACCTAGTGGATGTGACTTTGGTTTTTTGGGGAGGGGGAATCCAAGGCCCCCATCCTCTACCAGCCAATCCCAGTGTTCTGACAGTGACTGCTTTGGGCGTGGCCTTCTGTGGGTCTAGCCTAGATCTGTGGGGTGGTGGCCAGTGCCCTGGGCTGGGAGTCAGGGGATCTGGGGTTTGGAACTGGCTGTTCTTTAATTGTCGTGTGACCTGAGCTCGTCAGTTTCCCCCTCCACCCTCTTTTCCAGGCTAGATCAGGGAGGGGCAGTCTGGGGACCCTTTGGGATTTCCCTAGTCTGGTGTCCTCCTCCCTTAGCTGCTCCTCTGATAGTCACTTGCCCCACTTCTAGCTCCCTTCTTCCTCCTATTTATCTAATCTTTCCGGACAGCACTGACCTGCCCCACTGCCTTTTCCATGGCTCCCACCTGGATCTCAAAGTCCACCCTGGTCAGAATGGGGCCAGCCAGGCCCCTGGATGCATGTGCCTTTCCCTCTTCCTTCAGACCAAGGTCTTGGGGTGCAGACCCCGGGGGCATTTCAGGGACAGCGCCCTTCTCCACATCCTTCTAGAGCAGAGATGTCCACCAACTCCTGCTCAGAGGGTCCAGGGCAGGCCTGCCCACAGGCTTCCTGCCCGACCCCCCCTACACCTACTACCCCCTCCCCTTGCCCACTCTACTGATGCCCTGTTGGGCCCTGCACAGTGCAGGCTCAAACTCATCTTGTGTCACCCAGTGGATAGAAGGCTTACAGCAGACTGTCCTCAGGGCTCCTGAGTGTCCACTGGGCTGGGGGGGTGGGGGGTGGGGGGTGGATTGCACAGGTGAAGGTCGTGGCTCCTGTCCTCACAGCACACAGCATGGTGGACGTGAGCTTCCAGAGGGTGGGGACCACACCCAGCACATAATCCCTTTGCAGTAAGATTTTGTTGAACCGATGGAGACCTAGATTGTACAGGTACCATCAACTGACCAGCTGTGTGGCCCAGTGGCCCCTTTAACTCAGTGAGCGCCACACTGGACTGTGGTAAGAATGGAACGAGGTATCGGGTGTAATTTATAAACTAAAGTGTTCTGCACATCGGAGCGTCGGATTTTCTAAGATGATCTTGGCTGGGGTGCCTTTAGTTAAGGGGCGATGCCTCATGTGGTGGAAACGGGGCAGGGAGCTCTGCAGGAGCCTAAGCGCGGCCTTGAAGATGGCAGGACTCGGAGGGAGCTTCTGCGTGTGCAGAGGCGTGGAGGGGGGGACAGCGAGATCAGAGGACTGGCGGGGCGCGGGAGTAGGCCCTTCCCTGGATCTTGGGCGGAGGTGGACGCGCTAGGGAGGGGAGGGGGACAGTGAAGCGACGCGGCAACTTCTCCCAGGAGAACCCGGCTCTGATTAGAGCGCCAGGTGCGCATCGGAAGCCGGAAGCCGGACACCAATCCACACAGATACCCCCACCACGAGGGAGAACGGGGGAGCTACGGCCCGGGATATAGGTGCCACCAGGTGGGGAGGGGTCCTTCGGAGCCGCCTTCCGCGGGCTCCCGGGCGCGGGGTGAGGAAAGCGCGGGCGCTGGTGGCTTGTCCCGCGCCCAGCCCCTCGCGCCCGCCTCCCACCGCCCCCGGGCGCTCCTGGCACAGGCCCAGCGTCCTGGCAGCGGCTGGCAGTCGGAGGCAGGCCGGGGCGAGGCCGCGCTCGCATCCCCTCCGCGACGCGGCTGGGGCGACGGCCACACACTGGGAGGCGAGTTTCGCTTCTTGGCGGGGGCGGGGCTCGGGCGGGCGGACGGAAAGCGCACTGCGGCCTCGGCGCGTCAGCTGGGCGCGTCAGCTGGGTCTCGGCGGGCCGGGGCGGGGTTTCGGAGGGGCGGGGGCGGGGCGCTCGGCGACCACCTCGCTGCCTCTCCCTCTACCCAGAGGGACAGAAGTCCCGGCCGCGCCCTCTGAGGCTTCTCCTCCATCAAAACTTACCTGTCTGCTGTCCCAGCCCTTGCAGCCCATCTGATAAGGGCTTTCCTGCTTATCTGTTAATGGCTTCACGGGACACTCCTCCCATCCCCTCCCGCCCAATAGCACCTTCTTGGGATGCCTCAGTCCTAAGGAGTAGGTTCAGAGGAATGGAGGGGAGGCTTGTGAGGGGGCGCTTGGGGACATTTTGGGACTCTCTAAACATCCTGCTGCTGGCTGCCTTCTTTGCCTACGGACTTGGTGGAGGGCTGCCCTCAGCTACAGCTAGGAAATGAAATGATGGGAGGGGCGAGGCGCCATCCCTTAGAGGCTGCAGGGGAGGGGTACAGAACGTTCCCAGGGAAGTCGATTTTGCTCATCCAGAACCCACACTTGGAGGAGGGAGGGGGTGGAATGTTGGATCCAGGAGGAGGTTCTGAAAGTCCCATCTTCCTGACCTTGTTTTCCTGATACCTTGTGGGAGCCCCCTGCCATTTTTTTTAACCGTCCACGTGGCTTGCTTCTCTGTTCTTACCATTCCTGACCCCTCTTGGCTGCAGGTCTGGGATGTTTTCCTTCCCAACCTTGCTTGAAATTCTCCTCCTGGAGGCCATGCTCCCCTCCTGACCAGTCCCTCCCCTTTTCTAAGTGGCTTCAGCTTGCGCTCCCAAAGCAGTGCCCTGCTTTGTAAACCACTGGGCACTGGGGAGGGGCTGAGCTGGAGACACAGGGTTTCAGAAGCTGTGCCAGAGTGGGCGGGGACAGAAGGACATCCACATAATGACCAGGCAGATTTGTGCCAGGGGGATTAGGAAAAGCACGCCAGGCATCCACTTTTGCATGTCTTTTTCCTGCACTTGTGACCCAGGGGAGGGATGGAGGGGGTCTGGGGTGAGGATGGGTTTTCCTCAGACAGGGAGTCTCTGGGGAGGTGGCCTACACAGGGCCTTGTGCACTGGTCAAGATGGCGGCTGTGGGGACTACGCCAGCCTCTCCTCAGTTGCACCAACTTCCATGATGCCCTATGGCTGTCCAGCACCCCCAGCAGTGCCAGGTGCCAGGCCCTGGCCGAGGCTTCATCCCCTTCCCTACCAAAACTTACCATCCTGTGTCTCCTCCCCTCAGGGCTTTGCCAAGAGACAACCAGCTAATCTGATTCACTAATCTCTTACAGGAAATTCTATGAATTATTCGAGGCTTTGCACAGCTTCTGCCTCTTCTTTCACACCTTGTCTGATTGGCCAAGCTCTGACCTCACCCTTCCCTGGACGAAATCCACAGATTGGCACCAATGCATATTCCTTATATCATGAACTCTTCTGAGTATGTGACTTGTCTTCCTGATGAGATTTTAAACTCTCTTAGGGACCTTATCTTTTGCTTCTTGTGGACTTCCCACAGCAGCTAGTAAAATGATTAATTCACGCAATATGTATGTCGTGTGTGCCCGCTCTGCGCCAGGCAGGTGGTCCAGATGCTGAGGATACAGGAGGAAGCAGAACAGACACACCCCTGTCCTCATGAATCTTCCATCTCAGGTTGGGGAGGATAGGAACCAAAATAAATAAAATATATAGCAGGCTGGATGGTGATACGGAGAACAGGGAGGAAGATGAGAAGTGTGGGAGAGAACAGTTTACAGTTTTTAAAAGGATAGGGAGGGAGAGTGTCCATGGGAATGGGTCATTTGAGGCGAGATCTGAAGGAGGTGAGAGAGGGAGTCAGGAGGGTGTCTGGGGCAGAGAGTTCCAGGCAGAGGGAGAAGCCAGGGTCAAATCTCCTGGAATGTTTGAGGAGCCTGGAGGAGGACTGTGGGCTGGAGCGGAGTGGGCCAGGGGCTTGGGGAGGAGATGAGGTCTGAGAGGTAAGGTGGTAGGTCATGTGGGGTCTTTCAGGCCATAGTGAGTTCTTGGGTGGGTGGTTCTCTGAGATGGGTGGTTCTGGAGGGTTCTGAGCAAAGAACTACCCTGATTTAACTGACCTTTTAAAGGGATCCCTTTGCTGCTAAGTGGGGAACAGGCTGTAGGGAGATGAGGGGGGGGCCAGGAGACTAATGGGGAGGCAGTTACATCTAGGTGAGAGCTGGTGGGGACTTAGGGTGGTGGTGGCGGCACGATGAAAAGAGGTCAGATTCCATACGTATATATATTTTTTAATTTTTTAACTTACTTAATTAAATTAATTAATTAATTTTTTATTTTTGGCTGCCTCAGGTTCTAGCTGCGGCACGTGGGCTCCTCGTTGTGGCGTGTGGGCTCCTATCTAGTTGTGGCACGCAGGCTCCAGGGCTCGTGGGCTCTGTAGTTTGTCGCACACAGGCTCTCTAGTTGAGGCGCGTGAGCTCAGTAGTTGCGGTGTGCAGGCTTAGTTGCCCCGCGGCATGTGGGATCTCAGTTCCCTGACCAGGGATCGAGTCCGCGTCCCCTGCATTGTAAGGTGGACTCTTTACCACTGGACCACCAGGAAAGTCCCATCATATGTATATATTTTTAAAAATTTTATTGAAGTATAGTTGATTTACAATGTTGTGTTAATTTCTGCTGTACAATAAAGTGACTCAGTTATCTATGTATATTCTTTTTCCTATTTTTTCCATTATGGTTTATTACAGGATATTGAATATAGTTCCCTGTGCTATACAGTAGGACCTTGTTGTTTATCCATCCTATATATACTAGTTTGCATCTGCAAATCCCAAACTCCCAGTCCATCCCTCCTCCATCCCCTCCACCGGCAACCATGTCTGTTATCTATATCTGTGAGTCCGTGTTTGTTTCGTAGATAGGTTCATTTGTGCCATATTTTAAAGTCAGATTCCATACATATTTTGAAGATAAAGCCCACAGGGTTTCCTCACAGATTAGGTTTGAGGGACGAGTGGAAGAGAGGACCAAGGATTGACCCAAGATTTTGGGCCCAAGCAATTGGGAGGATGGATCAGCTGAGATGGGGAGGACTTCAAGGAGAGCAGGAGCTCAGCTTGTAACGTGCTGAGTTTTCGATGCCTGCGGACATCCAAGTGGAGACGTGGAGTGGGCAGTTAGATCTACGAATCTGGAGTTGAGGGAAGAGGGATGGCAGAGGTGGAGGTGGGAGTCATCAGTGAATGTATAAGTGGTGCTTTGAACCCATGCTTGTGGCCGAGATGACCAAGGGTCAGTGCTGATGGAGAAGGGGAGAGGGCTAAGGACTGAGCTAGAGGCTGGGGATGGGGAAGGGGACCAAGTGAGTCCTTGCAGCAAGCTGCCCTCTCCCCTCCCCTCCCTGTCACGGAGAGGTCCCCCACAGCAACCCCTGCACCCCCATGCTTCTGGGACCACCTCTGTAGAGACGAGAGCTCCAGGGACCTTGAGATCAACCGGAGGTTTAGCACAGCTGGGGCAAGGAGGTTGTGAGGCTAGCTAGGGAGTGGGTGGAGGTCAGATCACAAAAGGCCTTGTTGGCCAATCCAAGGAGGGGAGGCGCAGAAGGAGGCTTTGGAATTAGCTCTGTGGCTTCAGACAAATTATTTAATGTTCAAACCCAGTTTCCTCCTCTGTAAAATGGTGCTCATGACTAGCCCCTTGGGGGAAGTTGGTGAGAATTCAGAGGAAGTGGTTGTGAAGTGCTGAGATAGAGTTGGCCTCTGAAATAGTAGGTCATCATCATCACTTTGTCCTGGAGGCTGGGGTGGCACTGAAGAATGTTAAATGCAGGAATGGGGGGATGGATGGATGAGTGGGTGTCCTCCAGAGACTCAAGATTAACCTCAGCCATGGCTGGAAGGGAGGAATTTCAAGCCCAAGGGTGACCAAAGCAGAGAGTATGAAATGGGCCTGACTGAGGTCGGGAAGGTGCAAGGTTCACTGTCCTGTCTTTGAGACCCGGAGGCCTGTCCCCGTAGTTCGGTGTCTCATAAGCTTCTCTCATCTGTTCATCTGTCTCTAGGCTCTCTCTGTTTCTGTTTCTTATCCTGTTTATCTTTCTGACTCTGTCTTTTCTGTCTCTCTCTTCCTCTCTGTCTCTCCGTCCCCTTCTCTCTTCCTCCATCACCTGCTGCCTTTTCAGGTCTGGGCAGGGTCTCAGGGCTATGACAGGAGTTATATCCGCAGTGTGTGACAGCCCAGACTGGCAGCAGGTCCCCATGGGACAGCTCCAGCTGGGGGGTCGGGGGTGGTCTGGGTGTGTCTCTGAGCTTTTTGTGGGGTCTCCCCTATCTCCACCCAGGACACCTCGCATTTTAACAGTGGTGCCAGGAAAGGGGATGACCTGATGGCAGGGGGTTGTCAGTGATGGAGAAGTTTCTTTGTTTTTTTCTTTAATTGAAGTATAAAGTATACTTTATACTTCAATTAAAAAGTATAAATTGAAGTATAGTTGATTTACAATTTTATGTTAATTTGTGCTGTACAGCAGAATGATTCAGTTATACATATATATACATTCTTTTTTCATATTCTTTTCCATTATGGTTTATCACAGGATACTGAATATAGTTCTCTGTGCTCTACAGTACGACCTTGTTGTTTATCCATTCTACATGTAAAAGCTTATATCTTCGAATCCCAACCTCCCACTCCATCCCTTGAGAGGTTTCTTTGGGGGCCTCCCTGGTGCCCTGGAAACCCCTGCCCTGAGGGAGGGACACCTGGGGAGGTGGGTGTCTTCTTTCTGCTGACCCAGCTGCCTTGTCGCCCAGGTTGGTGGATGACCGCTGTGTCGTGGAGCCCGCGGCTGGGGACCTGGACAATCCTCCTAAGAAGTTCCGAGGTGAGACCTCTGCTCCCCCCACTAACTCCCCTCCCCCTCCTGGCTGCTGAGTCATGGACCTCGGACAGAACCCATTCAACCCAGGGGCCCAGTGGGCGGGTTAGGCAAGGTGCCGCCCACAGCCCCCTCACACTGCTGCCTGTGGAACCCCCATCGGCTTGAACGATGCCATCTCGGCAGGATGGCCTCTGCCTTCATTTTCCCGGGGCCACACCCCACTTCTCAGGGGCACACCCACTTCTGGCTGGGGGCCCGTTCTCCCCTGACCGCCCCACCACCCACAAGGCTTTCTTTGTCTGTGTGACTGGGCGTTTTCTGAGGGAACAGGGGAAGAAAAGAGAGTCTCCTCAGGTGTTAGGAGGCCCAGGGTGAGAGCCCTTCTCTGTGCTGCATGGTGAGGGGGTTGGACCCCATGGTCCCCGGGCAAGTGCCTTCCCTCTCTGTGTCCTCCGAGGTCAGTGGGCGCCTCAGCCCCGCCCCACAGGCCCGGAGGCCCTCGTGAGGATGAAGTGATATCCTGCTGTCGCTGCGCCCTGCAGGAGAAGGTGTCATTGTGGTGCTTACTTGTGAGGCTGAGACAGACGGGCAGACGGAGCCTGGGCGTGGTGGGCAGGTTGGGAGCAGGCAGGAACACGCCAGGCCGTGCCACCTTGGCTGCCCACGTGGCTGCCCCTCTGGGGAGAGATCAGCTGGGATTGTCCTCGAGAGGGATGCGGTTGAGGGAGGGGAGTGGGATTTACCACAGTCCTGTGGCATCCTCGGCGCTCTCTGTCTGCTGGGGGCCTTGCCTATCTGTCGGAGTGTGGAGGAGATAGGAGGCTCCTCCCAGGCTGCAGGGGGGCCCCACATCTACTGTTCTGCTTCCATCGTGTGCCTCTGAGTGGGGTCTTAGGTCAGGACGTGCCTGGCTCTGTGGGGCCCGCCTCTGGCACTGGACCTTCCTCACCACCGCACACCCCTCTGTCCTGCCCCATCTGGCCGCACTGCCTCTCACCTCATCCCCTATCCCTGGCCCTCCCTCATTCCCTCTCGCCACACCAGGCCCGCTGCTTTTCCTCACATTTATTAGCCGTGCTCTGGGTAGAGATGGGGGTTTCGGGGGGTCGTGTGGGCTGCCCGCTTGGAGGTACAGCCCCAGCACTTTCCCGGAGCCAGGAATAGGAGAGCTTTGATTTCTGCTCTAGCTGAGGGTTTTGGGTGAATTCTTGGGAAGAACATAGAACGGAAGAGAGTGGTTGAGGTCCCGAGGCTGGGCTGTGCCAGGGCAGGGAGGGGACCGGGGCTGAAAGGAGGTGGGTGGTGTGTCTCGGTGTGTGCAGTCAGCTGTGTGGCGTGATTGGCGGTGACAGGGAGGTGGGTGTGGCAGAGGAATATTTGCCCTCGAGTTCCGGTAGACAGAGTTTGGGGCCAATTTTTGACAACAAAACAGCTACTTAGCAGAACAAGTGCTCCTTTGACTTCTTGTCTGCCTCCCACTCCCTCCTTTTTCTTCCTCTTTATTTTCCCAAAGCCCGTGAGCAGGGCCCACCCCAGCGTCGGGGGCTGCTCCGTGGTCCCCGAGGCTGTGCTGGGCCCCCCCAGCTCCGGGAGATGCCAGAGGGGCTCAGCCCCCAGCCTCCTCCCCACCCACCCTGCTCCTGGCCTGGCCTGGGTGTCTTGCTGAGGCGGGCAGAGGCCCTTCGGACCCCCTGTGGCCCAGCGTGGACCTGAGAAGAGCCCACCTTCTGGGACAGAACCAGGTCTCTGTGCAGCCCCTTGGCTGGCGAGTAAGTTGGAGCGTGAGAACCTGGGACAAGAGACACAGACTCCAACCTCTTCAGCTTTGAGGTTGAAGCCCAGAGAAGAAAGGTTGAGCTTGGCCTCCAACCCTGGAGTCCCGGTTCTCATTGTTCCATGTTTCTCCTGCAAACAGCCCCTCCCTGGAGGGAGGTCCCAGCAAGGGCATGGGGACCATGGCAGGCATTTTAGAACTTGGTCGGAGCTCATCAGAGATGGCCAAGGTGTTCTGAGGCCACCCTGGGGTGGACCCGGCCTTGGCTGGGAACTGTGGTGTCTCCCTCTCTCCCTGCACGGCTCGCGCCTCCTTCACCTGCTGACCCCGGAGGCCCCCAGGTTGGGTCGGCCAAGCCCGTGAAGCCCCCGCCCTACCTCCATCAGCCTCTGGTTAGCTCCCTGTTTGTGGTTTCAGCTCCTGCACCTTTCAAGGCCATCCCAAGCCCCGACATGTTCAGGGAATTTTTTCCAGAGTTTGCAGGGCCCTGGGAGACCCAGGCTGCCAGTGCCCCAATGTGTAGGGCACCCCACGCCAGCCCAGCCTCTCCGACCTCCGCCTTGTTGTAGGGGTCTTGGGTTATGGCTGCTCAGAATCCTGCTCTCCTGGCCAGGCCAGGTCTGGGCAGGTCCCCTCCCACAGCATGGGCGTGGGAGACCCACTGCAGAAGGACGCACCTCCCCGTCCACCTGGGAAGCTCAGTGCTCACACCCCCGGCTAAGGCGACCCCACGAAATGTGTAGCAGTCGCTTACCCACATAGTGGGCGGCGGGTGCCGGGGAGGGGGCTGATGAGGGGACCTCCCTGTGCTTGCGCCCTGGGTGCCCTCCGCCCCCAGCCTCATGCCTCTGCTCTACCTGCCCATCTTCCAAGCCTGGTTTATTGTTACTTTTATTAAGATCCGCTTCAACTACTAAAATGAAAAAGTAAAGAGAAAGATAACACACACCCATGCACCCACTACTGAGCTCTCTCAAATCCTTTTTCCTGTGTTTATTTCAGGTCTTTTTCATTTTTAAAGAGATAGCATCTTATGCATGTAGCCAAAGCCCCCTGTGCCTTCCCCTGACCTCTTTCTCTTCCCCCTCCCCAGAGGCAGACACTCTCAGAAATTGGTATGCCTCATTCAGGGGCCTGTTTTTATGCTTTTTCTTTAATACGTAGAGATATTTCTATGATGAATTATATAGGGTATTCTTTTCCATTTTTCCAACCCTGTATGTTGAAGGTAGCCTTCTGTACAAATCTTTCTGCACTTTTTTCATCGGTGGCTTCTCTTGTTGCGGAGCACAAGCTCTGGGCGCGTGGGCTTCCGCAGTTGTGGCACATGGTCTCAGCATTTTGTGGCTCACAGGCTCTAGAGCATAGGCTCAGTAGTTGTGGCGCGTGGGCTTAGTTTCTCCGCGGCATGTGGGATCTTCCCAGGCCAGGGCTCGAACCCGTGTCCCCTGCACTGGCAGGCAGATTCTTAACCACTGCGCCACCAGGGAAGTCCTCTGCACTGTCTCTGAGACTCATCTGTATTGACCCGCATGGCTCTAGTTCATCTGTTTAATTGCTATGTAATATTCCACTGAGTGAGTAAACTGCAGTCCTTTTATTGGTTCCCCCGTTGATGGACGTTTATCTCATTTGCAGCTTTTGGTAATTGCCAACAATGCTGCAGTGAGCCCCCTGTACATGTATGTCTCCCTGGGCTCGCGGGCAAGAGTTTCTTGGGTGTGTTCCAAGGGAGGGTGACCTGGGTGAGAGGCATCTCTCCTGTCTTGCTAGGAACGGCCCTGCCGCCTTCCATGGGGGCTGTGAGTGTTTACCCCCACCCCTTGCCCCCGTTCACCCCTGCCAGACTGTGGGTGCATGGGGTGGGGGTGCCCTTGCTGCACCCCTATCCTGGCTACACTTGGTTTTGTCCCACTTAATTGTCTTCCAGCCTGCGGGGTGTGAAATGCCATCTCACTGTGGTTTTAATTTGCATTCCTCTGACTACTTGTGAGACATCTTTTCATATGTTTATGAGCCGCTTAAAATCTTGTTCTTCATCTTTTCTTTTTCCTCTTTATAAAAGTAATACAGGGCTTCCCTGGTGGCGCAGTGGTTGGGAGTCCGCCTGCCAATGCAGGGGACACGGGTTCGTACCCCGGTCCGGGAAGATCCCACATGCTGCGGAGCGGCTGGGCCCGTGAGCCATGGCCGCTGAGCCTGCGCGTCCGGAGCCTGTGCTCTGCAACAGGAGAGGCCACAACAGTGAGAGGCCCGCATACCGAGAAAAAAAAAAAAAAAGTAACACAAATACAGGCTCTAGGATCCAGGAGATGGGAGCATCCCATCCCACCCTCACTCACCTCCTGTTCCCATCTCCAGGGACAACCCTACTAGAGAATCCGACTAGGTAGTTTATTCATCCGGTTACACCTCAAAACGTTGTGCAAACATCCATCGAGAATCTGCTCCCACGGCCCTCTCCCATCTCCACTGTTGTCCCTCCAGGTAACCACTTTCTTTAGTTTCTTACGCATCTTCCCGTGGTCCTTAATGCAACTGCAAACATATGTTCAGACTTCCCCGATTTTCTTACCCTGGGGTAGCATTCTATATGCACTGTTCTATTCTTTGCTGTTTTTACTTTATGAGTCTTACTGTGGATAGATCCTACTGGAGATCTTTCTATATTAGTATATAGAGGTCTTGAGCTCTCTTTCTCTCTCTTTTTTTCACTTAAAAACTCATATTTGTCCATATCCTGGACAACTGTGAAAACAGTGTTCCTATGGTTTACATAGTTTTAAGCATTTCAAAAATATTTTTTTTCAACTGTGGTGAATAGCCACGTGAAGTTTACCATCTTAACCACTTTTAAGTGTACAGGTCGGTGACATTAAGCACAGTCTCATCAGCCATCACCACCGTCCATCCACAGAACTGCTTTTCCTCTTGTAAAACTGAAGCTCTATATCCATTAAATAATAACTCCCCATTCCCAACCCATCCCTCACCCAACCACCGTCCGACTTTCCATCTGTATGAATCCGACTAGTCTTAAGTACATCACATGAGCAGAATCGTACCTTATTTGTCGTTTTGTGGCTTATGTCACTTAGCATAACGGCTTCAAGGTTTACCCGGATTGCAGCCTGTGTCAGGGTTTCTGACCACCCCGCCCTCTCACAGCTCCATAGCTGTCCTTCATATGGCTCCATCGTAATTTATTTAACCAGTCCCCTCTGATGGGCACGTGGGCTGTTTCTAATCTTTATCATTCCCGACAGTGCAGTGAAGACCCTTGTCCCTTGTCATTTTGTACAAATGCAGCTGTGCTCTTGGAATGAAGGACCCGTGGGGAGATTGCTGTGTCCAAGGGAGGGGGCATCTGTGGCTCTGATCTTTTGTCTTGCGCCTTGTCCAACAGTGTAATAAGAGAAAGCAAACCCATTCACCCTTCTCATCGTTTCTTCTGCTTGCTACCCCAGGTTTTGCTTATTCCGGGAGAGTTTCTCTCTCGGCCCATCCCTCCACTTTCTCCCCTCCCCCTGCCTCCAGCAGCATGCTGTCGCTGTTGTAGATTCTCCACGGTCACCTTTATTAACCCAAGTATCATAGTCACACCTGAATTTCTCATCCTGTCAAGTCCTGCAGTGCTCTGCCTCACGTCTGCCTTCCACCAACCACGCGCCCTTTTAGTTTTACATCAAGACCGAATAAGCTTTGCATTCTCTTCTGTAACCGCAATGGGGTCTTCAGTGTTCTGTAAGTTGAGTCTAAATGTTAAAGATTAGAAACAGATGTTTACATGATTTATACAGGGTTTATGTGTAATTGTGGCTGGATAACTTTATTGCCTGTGATCTGTTCTTGTCTCGAATCCCCTGCTAGTGCTTTTGCAGCCTTGGTTGGGCAGCAGAACCATTTGGGATCGGGGGTGGGAGTGGGGTGTGCCTTTCACGATGCATATCTGCAGGCCTTGACCCCTACCAAGATCTGTGGGGGAGCTGAGAGTTTGTATTTTTTAAATCTTCCCCCGCCCCAGATGATTCTGTGCAGTGGTAGTGAGTTTTTGGAGTATTGCATACCTTAGTTTCAGAGAATGTCAGCTGACTTTGCTAAAGGAATATCCTCTTGTCTGCAGCCTCACCAGCCCTGTGCCCCCGCACCCACAGGTGCATTCCCCCCAGCACACACAGTCCTTACGGTAGGACACCCCCCTGGACCCAGACTTTTCTCTTGGCCTTTGCTGCTGCTGGTCCTGCGTGGGCCCGGTCTCCTGGCTACCCTTTCACCCTCTGTCCTCTCTGCCCTTCTGCCCCACAGTTTGGTGAGAAGGAAGGTTCTGGCCCCCCTTGGGTTTTGGACAGGGCCGCCTTTGGGCAAAGAGCACAGCAGAATAAAAGCATGGAGATGTGCATTGCTCATAGGGGTGGGCCACAAACATTTTAGAGGGCTCAGATCATTTATTCATTCAACAAGCTTTTTTTTTTTTGACTTGTGTTTCTTTTCTTTTTTTTAAACCATTTTTAAAAATTGAAGTATAGTTAATTTACAATGTTGTGTTAGTTCCAGGTATACAGCACAATGATTCATTCAGTTATACATAATGTGTGTGCGTGCCTGCGTGTGTGTGTATATATATTCTTTTTCAGATTCTCTTACATTATAGGTTATTACAAGATATTGAATATAGTTCCCTGTGCTATACAGTAGGTCCTTGTTATTTATCTATTTTATTTTTTATTTTTTTCTCAGGAAAGAAGTTTTATTTCCAAACCCCTAGGAAGGCATTACACATAATGGAGATAGAAACCCAAATTAAACCCTGAAACAAACAGATGGCTGGATACGGGTGGGCCTGCAGGAGCAGAAAGTAGGGGAGATGTGTTCTAGACGGGGACCTCACCCTGCAGCCTGAGTCTGTATATTAATGTGACTATTCTGGGGAAGGGGAGTTGGGAATCAGAAATCCTCACCCCACCAACCCCAGTGTTGCCCGGGATGGTTGGGAGGAAGAGGAGGCAGCACGTTGGGGCAAAGACGTCACCAAGTCTGACCTTGGCATTTACTGCCTGCTCTGATCCCCAACATTCCATAAATAAGTTACCCTGCATATCTCAAGTTGAGCTGGGGAGCAAGCAGAATAGCCCCAACCTCTGAAAGCGGAGGCAGGGCAGCCTGGGACTGAGCGGGGCTCCAGGAGGACACAGTCGCACTCTTGCTTCGGCCTTTGCCGACACTCGGCAGCTGGGCGTCCATATGCGGCTCCTCTCCCCTGCGGTGACAGGGCCCGTGCTGACGCGGGCTGGGCTGCTTGGCGCTGTTGGTACGCCTCTTGCTGAGGTTGCTGGGCCAGCTCCAGGTCGCTAAGACCCAATGTGCCTCGCGACGGCTGCTGCTGCCGCAGGGACAAGGCGATCAGGTAGTCCTGGTCCACCTGCTGCTGCTTTTCTGGGGAGCCACTGCCACCTTCTGCTCCAGGTCCTTGCCCAGGGAGTGACTTAGGTGAAAGTCAGAGTCACAGAAACAGCTGTCTCCGTCCACGTTGCGCAGGCTCTCCCACACCACTTGCTCCTCCTGTAGAAAGCCCTGGTCGGTGACCAGTAGGTACAAGTGCCCCTTGTGCTTAGTCATAGTGCTAAAGTGGTCGTTCCGGAAAAAGATGCTAAGTTCGCCCTCCTTGGCAGTGTTGTTAGCTCACACAGACCATGGTGGGTCCGCTGCGCGGCGGTGGTCTCCAGGAACTGCTCTGTAGTCAGGCCTTCTGTCCCGAGGTTGGTGTCACCGGGGTGCTTGCAGGTGATGATTGGTTGTAACTCAGTTTCCCACCTGCACTCACAGCCTCAGGACTCTGTGGATCAACAAGCCAGCCGTGGTACAGAGGTACGCCTAGTAGGTCAAAGGCACTGCACTCGGGTGTATACTCAAAATCAGAGACACCTGTGAATAGCACATTGCCATCCAGACCTGTGGCCAGTTTAGGCAGCACTGTCATTGCATCGTCCACATTCTGCTGAAAATTAAGCTGAAGTCCTTCTGACTTCTCCTGGGGCTTGATGGACAGAAGGCAGTCTCCAAGGTGGGCCATGACCTCATCTGGTGCGATCATTTCCTTCTATTTAGCTATTTTATATATAGTAGTGTGTATCTGTTAATCCCAAACTCCTGATTTATCTCTCCCCCCAACACCCCCCATCCCCTTTGGTAACCATAAGTTTGTTTTCTGTGTCTGTGAGTCTCTTTCTGTTTTTTTTTTTTTTTTTATTTCTGTTTTGTAAATAAGTTCATTTATCTCATTTTTCTAGATTCCATATGTAAGTGATATCATATGGTATTTGTCTTTCTCTCTCTGGCTTACTTCACTTAATATGATAATCTCTAGGTCCATCGATGTTGCTTCAAACAGCATTATTTCATTCTTTTTTATGGCTGAGTAGTATTCCATTGTGTATATATACCACATCTTCTTATCCATTCATCTGTCCATGGACATTTAAGTTGCTTCCATGTACTGGCTATTGTAAATAGTGCTGCTGTGAACACTGGGGTGCATGTATCTTTTCAAATTAGAGTTTTCTCCTGATATAAGCCCAGGAGTGGGATCAACAAGCATTATGTGACATATATATAAAGGAGGCATGAGGCAGGGCCCCGTCTCTGTGATCTGCTCCCCCAGGGACCCCTGTCCAGGTTCCCAGCACAACCGTCTTCCTGTGTTTCTGCTGCGGGAGCACTGCTGATTGTGGAGGCACTGCGGCCTGGGAGGGGTCTTAGAGGCTGTGAGCCCAGCCCTGTGCCCTCCTGGGATTCCCTCCTGTGACGGGGAGCTCACTGCCTCCCAGCACGGCTCATGCTATCGTCAGGCCCAGTCCCCGTGCCAGCGTTTCACAGGGATCCAGAATCCTCTATCTCTTCACATCACACTTTAGAATAGGATTTTCCAACTCATGCCTCCTTTCCAGAAGTAGAAAAATCTGACATCCTTTCTGGAGTTTGGGCTTGTGAAAATCATTGATGCTTTATCTGTGTCCAGAATAAAAATCAGGTAATAAAGAACCTGTTTCTGGAATTCTGATTGGCACTCTCTTAGGTTGAGTTCCCTAGAAGCAGAGTCTACAGCGGGAGAATTATCGAGGAGGGGTCCCAGGAGGAGTGTGAGGGCGCTGAGCAGGGAGGTGGTTTCGGGGGAAGAGAGACCTTAGGAGGCTTATCCCACAGGGACCACTGCAGGCGGTCCCCTCCTGCTGCCAGTGGATGGAGGACACCCCTTGGGGGCTGGGGGGAATGTAACTTCCCAGGCATCTGTGGGCAAGATGGGGGTGGGCCAGAGAAAGGATGCTGATGTGAATGGTCAGCTGCCAATGTCCACAAAACCTGGACACAGACAGGGCATGGGGTGGTGGCCCAAGGGCCTCTGATAAATCTCCCGTGGGGAAGAGGGCACGCGTCCGCCTCCCAGGGGGGGTCCCACTCTCAGACCTGCTTCTGGGCCCCTCCATTCTACTCAGCACAATCCAGGATGCTCCCAGTTCCACGGGGGTCTTCTGACCACTGCCTCTCTACCCAAGAAGGGCGGCGGGGTGGAGAGGGGTGGGGAGAGCAGAGGTGGGCTTTGGGGGCAGGGCTGCAGGCCAGGGTTTTCCCCTGAGCCCCGCATGAACCGAGCTCCCTCCTTTTGCCCTCCCTCCTCAGACTGCCTCTTCAAGGTGTGTCCCATGAACCGCTACTCGGCCCAGAAGCAGTACTGGAAGGCCAAGCAGACCAAGCAGGACAAGGAGAAGATTGCCGACGTGGTGCTGCTGCAGAAGTTACAGGTGTGTGTGCACAGGTGTGTGCACGCGCAGGTGTGTGTGCCCTGTCCCAGGCCACATGCCTCAGTGAACTGTGGACTGCACTTCAGCTGCCAGCCAGGCCTTCAGCTGGACACCACCGTGCAGTGAACGACCTGTGCAGCTGTACATGGAGTTACCAGGGGCTCCTAGAGATGGTGGCTCCAGCGAACCTGATTTAAGAACTAGTCTTAACCTCACCCCTCATTTTATAGAGTTGGAGCCTGGGGCCCTTCAAGGGGACCGGGCCATTGTGCTCATCCTATGAGTTGGCAGTGGGGCTTAGACGGCCCCTGGGTCTCTGGCCGACCTTGGTGTGTGGTGTGAGGGCCTGGTGGTTGCTCTCAGGCCTCTCAGTTTACATCCTGGGCAGTTCTCTCTGGACAGAGCTCAGGGCGTCCAGCCCAATCCCCATGGAAAAGAGAGTGGGAGGATTGGCTGTGGTCAGCAACGTTGCAGCCTGCTTCTGAGACCCTCCCCCGGACCTGGGGCCCCGCCCCCGCCCCCCATCAGGCAGACCTTGCTTCCCGGTATCCCCTTCTCTGAGGAGGTGGTGTGAAATGGGGAAAGGGTGGGCCCGGGTGGGCCCCACCCACAGCTGTGAACTGGGCTGGAAAGAGGGGGCTGGGTGTGGGCTGCTGAGCTCTGTCATAAATAAGGCCATCCCTCATCCTGGGCTGGGGGCCGTCGCAGCTTCTTCCTGATGCCGCCACAGGCCCAGGCTGAGCTGTGGATCTGACTGGGCGTAGGGCATTCACGCGTGCGCAGACACTCAGAACCACACGTGGTCACACAGCCGTACACTGTAGGTTTGGGGAGAGTCACGTGGTACCTGGCGTGGCTCCCCAGCAGCCCTCCTCCCACCAGCCTCCGGCATGAGGCCCGGATAATGGGACTGAGGAGATGAAAGGGGCAGAGGGGCCACTGCCCTCAGAGAGAGCCGGTCTGACGGAGGAGACAGAGCCCCACCTCCAGGACACCCCCGTCTGATGGAGGAGGCACAGTGTATCCTCGGGCAGCTTCCAGTCTAACGGGACAGAAGAACCTAAAATGGTGTCCCCAGTGGGATGCAAACCAAATCCTGGCGGCATCAGGGTTGGATCTGTCAGAGTTGGATGTGGCTCGTCAGGGAAGGCTCCCTGGAGGCGGTGGGCTAGGAGCACACACAGTTTGGGGAGGGAGGGTCACAGAGGAGTGAGGGTGGAGGGGAGGAGGAAATGCTGCCAAGCACACCTGCCGGTGTCTGGGCTGGGCCAGGGGTCCCCTGTTGGGGCACCAGGGGTCTGGTGAGGCAGGGGAGTGAGGCACAACTGTAGGTTATCTGCTGGGGGTGTTGGGGCGTAGGGGGCTCACAGGCCTGCTGGCTGCCCCCTCCAGAGGGAGGCAGCGAGGAGAGGCCTGAGGGGAGGAATCTGGTGCCGCTGGCTGTGTGCTGTACACACTCTGAGCCTCGTTCTCTCGTCGGTAGTGGGAGGAACAGGCCAGGTGGCCTCAGGAGGGTCACTCTGGGTGCAGTGCCAGGACCTGCATTGTGTGGGGGGAGGGAAGATGTGTCCCTTCAGTAGCAGGCTTCTGGGCCCGCCCTCCACCTCTGTGCATGTCTGTGCAGCATGCGGCCCAGATGGAGCAGAAGCAGAATGACACAGAGAACAAGAAGGTGCATGGGGACGTCGTGAAGTACGGCAGTGTGATCCAGGTGTGACGCCGGGGCAGATGTGGGGGTGAGGGGTGCCAGTGCCATGGCACCAGCCAACCTGGGACTGTCTCTGTGACTGCGCGTCTGCCTCTACGTGTGCCCGTTGCCGTGTGGCCTGAATGGCTGTGTGCACGGGTGTGTGTTCAGCACTGTGGCCACCAGCACAGATCTGGAGCCCCGAGGTCCAGGTTCACATCTTGGCTCTGTGACCTGGGCCAGCTACTTCACTTCCCTGGGCCTCTGTTTCCCCAACTGGACAATCAGGCCAGTGACAGTACTTCCCTCTGGTTGCTGTAAGGTTCCTCGAGCTACTACTCTTAGGGTGTTTAGAACAGCGCTAGCTCTTTGTGTGATCACCCGGGTGCTGGACTGGGTGTGTGATTGTGCGTGTGGCCATGTTTGTCTCGGTCTGTTTGTCCAAGGGTCCAGTGTGCCCCCCAGCCCCCCGCTTTCTGATGGGCTGGCCTCCTGGGGTGACCACTCCCCCCCCACTGCTTGGCCCCCGCCGCCTCTCAGCTCCTGCACATGAAAAGTAACAAGTACCTGACCGTGAACAAGCGGCTGCCGGCCCTGCTGGAGAAGAACGCCATGCGGGTGACGCTGGATGCCACGGGCAACGAGGGCTCCTGGCTCTTTATCCAGCCCTTCTGGAAGCTGCGGAGCAACGGGGACAATGTGAGGACAGGGCTGGGGGGAGGGGCCTGCTGGAAGGCGCAGGCCACAGCACCAGGGGGGCTTCTCCAGGGTCTTTGGTGTGGGGGCTGCATGAGCTCATGCCTGTTTCTTAGGGGGCAGACTGGCCAGAGGGAAGCCTGGGGGCCCGGCCGTCCCCACCCTCACTCTGCTGCATTCTGTCCCCATAGGTGGTTGTCGGGGACAAGGTGATCCTGAACCCTGTCAACGCTGGGCAGCCTCTGCATGCCAGCAACTATGAGCTCAGCGACAATGCTGGCTGCAAGGAGGTGAGCGGGGCGCTGGGCTGAGATAGGCTGGGGTCAGGGGCCCCTCACGGGAGTGCTTGCACCTGGACAAGTGTCTCCTGAGCTACAAAGAAACTGTAAGGGACTAAACCTACCCGCACCCATGCACAGTCAGGGCAACGATGAACAATAAGATACAAAAACGCCAAAAACCAGCTGCCACTTCTGAGGTCCCAGGAGCAAAAGCCAGGCACTGCACATGATGCCCGCACCACCGTGGGGGCGGGCAGATCGCCTAAGCCACGCCTCCGACCTAACCCATGGATCCGCCCCTGACCTCAGCCCATTTAAGGGACCAGCTTCCCCGGCCTCAGGGAGCAAGCAAGGGCATCTGTTCCTTGTTTTCACTCCCTCGTGCTGTAGCCTTGCCTGAATTTCTCATCTGGTCTCTTACCTATTTCTCCTGATTAAAGAGGCCAAGAACCTGGGGTGGTAACAGGGTGGTGGGCTGATATAGGCTGGGACCTAGGACCCTTTATGGGAGTGCTTGCCCTTGCACCTGGACAAACATCTCCTCAGGCAACAAAATACAAAGAAACTCTAAGAGACTAAAAGGAACTGCACGCGTGTGCACGCGTGCACAGTTGGGGCAAGTTGTGAACAGTAAGGTACAAAAAGGCGGAAAAAACCAACTGCCATTTCTGAGGTGCTGGGAGCAAAAGCAGGGTACTGTGCCGGGCACCACCAAGGGGGCGGGCAGGCCACCTAAATCGCCCCTCCGGCCCCATCCATGAACCCGTCCCCCGCCCCCCACCCCGCCATATAAGAAGAGTGAGCAGGGCCACCTGTGTCTTATTTTCCCTCCCTAGTGCTGAAGTAGGAGTCCTGCTAAAGCCTTGGCTGAAATTTTCATCTGGACTCTTACTCATTTCTGTTGATTAGAGTCCAAGGACACTGGTTGATAACAGGGCCAGCCCGGCAGCGGATGGGTGTCCACGTAGCCACCCCCACCCCGGGTTGCTTCCTCCAGTCCTGTCTACAGCTGGAGGGGCTGGGTGGGCCTCCCTGCTCCCTGCTCCCTGCCTGTCTCCCAGTGTCTGCCTACATTCTCCACCCCACTGGGTGGCGGCCCCAGGGCAGCTGGGCTGGGGTCTGGGGGCCCTGGTTGGGAGAAGACACCCCCCTGTACTCTAATGGGGGCTGAGCTGGCCTCCCCTCACCCGCTTCGGGTCTTAGGCACAGGCCCACTCCCCAGCGGCTGGGGGCCTGCCCGGCCTCACGGGCCTCTGTGCGCTTCCGCAGGTCAACTCTGTGAACTGCAACACCAGCTGGAAGATCAACCTGTTTATGCAGTTCCGAGACCACCTGGAGGAGGTGTTGAAAGGGGTAAGGACTGGGAACTCCCCGGAAACAGCCCCGCCCTACCCCCACAGGTCCCCCTGCCTGCCTGCCCCCACCTTCCAAGCACCCAGCTCTGCTCCCTGTCTGGCACTCCCCTCCATGCTGCCCCTTCTCTGCCTCTGCACCCCCATCCGGCCTCCCTCCACTCCCACAGGGCCCTACCCAGCGGCCCCAGCTGGTCCTCCGCTTCTCTTGTCTCTGGCCTCACAACCCCCCTGTCCATCCTTTCCCAGTCCTGGCTGCTCTCACTTTGCTGTCTTGCTAAGGGGGTGGCAGTGGAGTGGGGGTCCCCATCCCCCCACCGTGGGGTGGGCCCAGATTCTTTGAGCACCCTGTGCCCTCGACACCTCTCCACGGTTCTAGGCCAGGCCCCCTGCCCTTTGTGCCCTCTCGGACAAGGATGCGAGGCTGTCGGGTCGGGGCCTGTAGGACATAAGGGGTTGGCAGGAGGGGCCGCCCTCTCGGAGGGCTAGGTGTGCACCCCACCCTTGGCTTGCTGGCTCAAGAAGGAGCTGCGCCAGTATCTGAGACAGGTGGGCTCCTCCCCCGGGAGGGTCCTTGTCTGCCCCGAGCCCACGCCCTGCCGCCTGCAGGGAGACGTGGTGCGGCTGTTCCACGCGGAGCAGGAGAAGTTCCTGACGTGCGATGAGTACAAGGGCAAGCTGCAGGTGTTCCTGCGCACCACGCTGCGCCAGTCCGCCACCTCGGCCACCAGCTCCAATGCCCTCTGGGAGGTGGAGGTCAGATCCCTGCTTCCGGCGCCTGGGCCCCAGCCCTCCTCTGCAGCCCTGGGCTTCCCCCGCTCCTCCTCCCCCTCTAGGGTGGGAGGTCCACCCCCATCCGTCTCTCGTCTGAGCCCCTCTGCAGCCAAGGGGCCAGAGAGGGTCCCAGAGCCATCCACCCAGAGCTCTCCAGGCCTGCGGTGCCCCTCCCCGCCATGCCTCCCCTTCCCCAGCCAGCCCCTCCTTCCAGCCTGACACCCCTGCACCCGCCAGGTGGTCCACCATGACCCCTGCCGTGGAGGAGCTGGCCACTGGAACGGCCTGTACCGCTTCAAGCACCTGGCCACGGGCAACTACCTGGCTGCTGAGGTGAGTGGGGAGGCAGAGGGCATCCTGGGAGCTCAGGCCGTGCGTGCACGAGCATGTGTGCCTGGCACACGTCTGCACAGAGATACATGTGTCTGTGGACCCTGGCTTCTCTGCACTCATGCATCTACTTAACAAATATTGTCAAAGACGTGCATGACTATGAATAAGTCTCACAAATATGACTGTGTCTCCTACTATGTGCCAGGAGCTATTCTAGGCACTGAGGATACAGCAGTGAGCATGACGCCCAGCCCTTGTGGAACTTACATTCCACGTCCTTGTCTGTCCGTAACGCACAGGCTTGTGTATATTGGGGCATTCATGTGTGTATGTCTGTGTCCATCTGTGGGTCTTTGGAGAGGGGCCGTGAGGGCAGGGCCTGGGGCTCTAGTTGGTGCCTCCTCCATGTCAACAAGGAGTGGCATGAGTTTGGGGGCTGGGATGGGCACCCTTGGGAGGTTGGGGGGGTTCCTGACTGCCCCAACCCAGGGCCACATGTAGACTGTATTTTGGAGTGGGGGTCATGTGGATAGCCCCCCTATCTTGTACCTCTGAGCAGGAGAACCCCAGCTACAAGGGTGACGCCTCTGATCCCAAGGCAGCGGGAACGGTGAGGACCAGAGAAGGGTTCCAGGGCCGGGAAGAGTGACTGTGCACAGCTCTGGGGTGGGCGGGGGTGGGGCCGGGGAGGCCGCGAAACCCTGGGAGGTGGGCTGGAGGGAGACGGCCTCTCAGGTGGGATCCTGGGTGGTTTCAGGGGGCCTGAGAGGAGGAAGGGGCTCCTGCCTGAGTTGAGGTCCTCACCACAGGGTGCCCAGGGCCGCACAGGTCGCCGGAACGCTGGGGAGAAGATCAAATACCGCCTGGTTGCTGTGCCCCACGGCAACGACATTGCTTCTCTGTTCGAGCTGGATCCCACCACGCTGCAGAAAACCGACTCCTTCGTGCCCCGGTAGGTAGGCGCTGTGTGCCTGGGCGCCGGCGGGGGTGCCCAGGCTGGCACCTGGACTCCCTGCACCCCCCACTCCTCTGTCCTTCTGAGGTCCTTTGGCCTCAGGACCTGCCATGAGTTGCCCCTCTGGGGATGCAGCTCTGAGGCCTGTAGGCAGCTCACCACCACTGAATGCTTGCCATGTGCCCGGCCCTGGGCCCTGCACCCTGGGTGCCGCCTTGTGCTAGTTCTTCATCAAAATGCCTTTGCTCCAGGGCTTCCCTGGTGGCGCAGTGGTTGAGAGTCTGCCTGCCGATGCAGGGGACGCGGCTTCGTGCCCCGGTCCGGGAAGATCCCACATGCCGCGGAGTGGCTGGGCCCGTGAGCCATGGTTGCTGAGCCTGTGCGTCTGGAGCCTGTGCTCCGCAACGGGAGAGGCCACAACAGTGAGAGGCCCACATACCGAAAAAAAAAAAAAAGCCGTTGCTCCAGTGTTCTTTAAAGCCACTCAGCCTGGGGCTCAGGCACGGGCGGCATGACAGCTTGTCCAGGGTGCATTGGATGTGACGGCTGGACCTCCTGACATTTAAGGCCCCCCCAACCCCGAGATTCTAAAATGTAACATCAAGAAACTTCCTGGGTGTCAAGCAGGCTTTAGCATTGACTGGCTGGCTGATCTCAGGCAGCTGACTCTGTCACTTTGCCCCAACTTCCTCACCTGTGAAGTGAGACTATCAAGTTGCCCGTCAGCAGGGCTGATGGGAGAATTCATTGAATCACTGTAGGCCCGCGATCCCTTATCGGAAACTTGGGGCCAGGTGTACTTGGAGATTCAGGTTATTTTTCATTTCTGAATGTTAATTGTATTTCATAATCAAAGACAGGAGTACTTCCGCCGTGAAAATACTACATGCGTAGTTGACACTAGGTGGGATAGTTTAAATAGCCTCATTTGTCCCAATAAATTTGGGTCCTGAGCTTGTAATTAAGCCTGGGCTTTCAGAGCTTCGTTCTGGGGAGACTGGGCAAGGCATGTGGGCCTGGCAAAGCGCAGCAGTTAGTACAGGGCCTGGGGGCCGTGTTGCTGGTCTCTCTTCTCTGGCTCAGGCTCCTCACCTGGAGGGGACCTGTGCCTCTGTCCCACGGCTGCTGGGTGTGGAGGCAGGTGGAAGATGGGAAGCCCCAGGGGTTAGAGCGGGCAGACTGCCGGGTTACGCTCCGTGGCGCACTCCCCCTGCTCTGTCCGCCCCCCTGCCCGCAGGAACTCGTATGTCCGGCTGCGGCACCTCTGCACCAACACGTGGATCCAGAGCACCAACGTGCCCATTGATGTCGAGGAGGAGCGACCCATCCGGCTCATGGTGTGGGGCCCATCGGGGCTAGGGGGCTGGGCTGGGGGCTGGGCTGGGGCCCAGGCTGGTCCCTGAGTGCCCTGCTGACCTCTGTCCCTGCAGCTGGGCACGTGCCCCACCAAGGAGGACAAGGAAGCCTTCGCCATTGTGTCGGTTCCTGTGTCCGAGATCCGAGACCTGGACTTTGCCAATGACGCCAGCTCCATGCTGGCCAGCGCCGTGGAGAAACTCAACGAGGGCTTCATCAGCCAGAATGACCGCAGGTGGGCCTCAGGGGCAGGGTTGCCGAGGTTTCCTGAGAGCCCTTGTGCTCCTGGGGCCTGTGTTTCACAAACAAAGGAGTCACAAAGCAGAATCTGGATAGGCTGGGTGGGGGCAGGGTGCCAGAGGTGGGGACTGGTCCCTGTGGGCCCCTGGCTGACCTTGGACCCCAGCCTCACTGCTCACATACTCCAAGAACTAGCCTTGTGATGGAGCCATCATTACCCCTGTTTTACTGATGGTGGGATTGAAGCTCAGAGAGGTTAAGAGACTTGCCCAAGGTCACACAGCTAGGAAGTGGTGGATGGAAATGCAGAGCCCTTCACATCAAACACCCTGCCTGTGCCCTATTGGTTCTTTCCAGATCGGAGTATCCTGAGATTCTTTGTCTAGAGGGCACTTTGGATCCAGGATGGGTGGGGTGAGGGGTGTGTTTGGATAGCAGTTCGGGGTGAAGCTGGGAGAGAAATGGAAGGCAGATGATGGGCTCTGTGCTGTGACAGCAGGGCTGGCACGTGCGGAAGGGCTGGTTGCCCCAGGGGGCATGTGACGGGGGTCCTGGGGGGTGCCCAGGGTCGGCACCTCACACTCGTCACCCCTGGCGTCCCTTCGTGAAGATTTGTTATCCAGCTGCTGGAGGACCTGGTGTTCTTCGTCAGCGACGTCCCCAACAACGGGCAGAACGTGCTGGACATCATGGTTACCAAGCCCAACCGGGAGCGGCAGAAGCTGATGAGAGAGCAGAACATCCTCAAACAGGTGGCCATGCACATGCATGGGGGTGGGCGGCCTCGGGGAAAGGCCAGTGACCAGGGAACAGGACACCTTTTTTTTTTTTTTTTTGGCCGCACGGCATGTGGGATCTTAGTTCCCTGACCAGGGATTGAACCTATTCCCCCAGCATTGGAAGCACGGAGTCCCAACCACTGGACCGCCAGGGAAGTTCACTCCTGCTTTTTTTTTTTTTAATTTTGGGAACAGGACGTTTTGTGAACGTGAGCTTGCCTTTTCCCATCTCCAGCTGAGCTGCAGTCTCCCTGATGTTTCTCATCAATTCCTTTTAAAAATTAAAAAAAATATTATTATTATTTTTAAAAAATGGAGGTATGGTTGATCTTATCATCTCTTAAAAAAAAAAACAACACCCGCAATATTTATTGCGCTCTTACCATGTACCAGGCACTGCCCTAAGTGCCCTACATGAATCGACTCATTTGATCCTCCCAACCTGGGGAGAGCTTATTTATTAATCATTATCCCCATTTTACCCATGAGGAAACGGAGGCACGCAGAAGTTGGAGTAACTTGACCGAGAATCCACAGCTAGGAAACAGCAGGGCCAGGATTTGCACTCAGATATCAGGCTGAGAACTTGAGCTTTTTCTTTTTTTAATAAATTTATTTATTTTATATCTTTGGCTGTGCTGGGTCTTTGTTGTTGCGCATGGGCTTTGTCTAGTTGCGGCGAGCGGGGGTTACTCTTCGCTGCGGTGAGCGTGCTTCTCGTTGCAGTGGCTTCCCTTGCTGCAGAGCATGGACTCTAGGCACGTGGGCTTCAGTAGTTGTGGTACGCAGGCTCAGTAGTTGTGGCACACGGGCTCAGTAGTTGTGGCTCTAGAACGCGGGCTCTAGAACGCGGGCTTGGCGTTTGTGGTGCATGGGCTTAGCTGCTCTGCGGCACGTGGGCTCTTTCCAGACCAGGGCTTGAACCCATGTCCCCTGTATTGGCAGGCGGATTCTTAAACAGTGCGCCACCAGGGAAGCCAAAACTTGTGCTTTTTTTAAAAAAATTTTTTCTAAATTTTTATTATGAAAATTTTCAAACGTTGGGAAAGTATTGAAAGAATAGTACAACAAACACTGCCTGAATTCACTTGTTACCACTTTGCCAGCCTGGCTTTATATAATCCTACATCCCCACATCCATCCTTTTGGACAAGGCAGGCCTGTGTCTGGTCTCTTAAGCTCTGGCCACACGGGCCTGGCCTGCCTTTTCTCTTAGCCTCAGACCCCTGAGCTGCAGTGAGCCGCAGCTCTTCCCCCAGAGGCTGAGCCAGGCCCAAGATCTGAGTTGGGATTAGAATTCACGTTGGGGAGGGACAGGCTGAGGCCAGCGTTGGGATTCCAGCCAGGAGAGGGGAGTGAGTAAGGGGTGGGCGGGGGTCATGGTCTAGCTTAGAATCAGCTCAGGGTTAATGTCAGGGTGGCTTCCAGGCAGGGTCAGTTTCGGGCTTAGGATTCTTGGGACAATTAGGGGTGCAGGCAGATGTAGGGATCCCTCCTGACTCTCCCTGCTTCCCCAGATCTTTGGCATTCTGAAGACCCCGTTCCGTGACAAGGGGGGTGAGGGCCCCCTGGTGCGGCTGGAGGAGCTTTCGGACCAGAAGAACGCCCCCTACCAGCACATGTTTCGCCTGTGCTACCGCGTGCTGCGCCACTCCCAGGAGGACTACCGCAAGAACCAGGTGGGCCGCCCGCCGCCTGGACTGCTGCCCCTTCACCTGCTGGCCGGCTCGCTCCCTCCCTCCCTCCTGCTCTCATTCACTCAGCACGTGTTCACCAAGGCGCACCCGCGGTGTGCCAAGCGCCGTCTCAGGCCCCAAGGATGAGGATGCTGCAGGGAACCAAACCAGATAGTGGGGCTGTCCTCACAGCGCACAACCTGGCTCCATCCTTAGAGGGGCCTCATGCTGGGTTTAACTCTCCACTGTGGCTGTCTTGAAATTCTTAATTTTTGAACAAGAGTCCTGCTATTTCTTTCTTTTTTTTTTTAATATTACCTCTGGTTTATTTATTTTTGACATATAGTTGATTTACAATGTTGTATGAATTTCTACCATACAGCAAAGTGATTCAGTTATACATACATATACATTCTTTCTTTAATAGTCTTTTCCATTATGGTTTATCATAGGATATTTTTTAAAAATTAATTAATTAATTTATTTATTTTTGGCTGCATTAGGTCTTCGTTGCTGCGTGCAGGCTTTCTCTAGTTGCGGCAAGCGGGGGCTACTCTTTGTTGCAGTGTGCAGGCTTCTCATCGAGGTGGCTTCTCTTGTTGCAGAGTATGGGCTCTAGGCGCGTGGGCTTCAGTAGTTGTGGCATGCGGGCTTAGTTGCTCCACGGCGTGTGAGATCTTCCCGGACCAGGGCTCAAACCTGTGTCCCCTGCATTGGCAGGCGGGTTCTTAACCACTGTTCCACCAGGGCAGTCCTATCATAGGATATTGAATATAGTTCTCTGTGCTCTACAGTAGGACCTTGTTGTTCATGCATTCTATATATAAAAGCTTACATCTGCTAACCCCAACCTCCCGCTCTGTCCCTCCCCGAACCCCCTCCCCCTTGGCAACCACCAGTTTGTTCTCTATGTCCGTGAGTCTGTGTCTGTTTCATGGATAAGTTCATTTGTGTCATATTTTAGATTCCACATATAACTGATATCATATGGTATTTGTCTTTCTCTTTCTGACTTACTTAGTATGATAATCTCTAGTTGCACCCATGTTGCTGCAAGTGGCATTATTTCGTTCTTTTTTTATGGCTGAGTAGTGTTCCATTGCATATATATACCACATCTTCTTTATCTACTTATCTGTTGATGGACATTTAGGTTGTTTCCATGTCTTGGCTATTGTAAATAGTGCTGCTGTGAACATAGGGGTGAACATATCTTTTTGAATTATAGTTTTGTCTGGATATGTGCCTAGGAGTGGGATTGCTGGATCATATGGTAATTCCATTTTTAGTTTTCCGAGGAACCTCCATACTGTTCTCCATAGTGGCTGCACCAACTTACATTCCCACCAAGAGTGTAGGAGGGTTCCCTTTTCTCCACACCCTCTCCAGCATTTGTTATTTTTAGACTTTTTAATGATGGCCATTCTGAGTGGTGTGAGGTGATACCTCATTGTAGTTTTGATTTGCATTTCTCTAATAATTAGTGATGTTGAGCATCTTTTCATGTGCCTATTGGCCATCTGTATTTCTTCTTTAGAGAAATGTCTATTTAGTTGTTCTGCCTATGTTTTGATTGGGTTGTTGTTTTTTTTTGTTGTTGGGTTGTATGAGCTGTTCGTATAGTTTGGAAATTAAGCCCTTGTCGGTCGCATCATTTGCAAATATTTTCTCGCATTCTGTAGGTTGTCTTTTCGTTTTGTTTATGGTTTCCTTTGCTGTGCAAAAGCTTTAAATTTGATTAGGTCCCATTTGTTTATTTATTTTTTTATTTCTTTTGCCTTGGGAGACTGACCTAAGAAAACATTGGTACGATTTATGTCAGAGAATGTTTTGCCTATGATCTCTTCCAGGAGTTTTATGGTGTCATGTCTTATATTTAAGTCTTTAAACCATTTTGAGTTTATTTTTGTGTATGGTGAGAGGGTGTGTTCTAACTTCATTGGTTTACACGCACTGTCCAACTTTCCCAACGCCACTTGCTGAAGAGACTTCTTTTTCCCATTGTACATTCTTGCCTCCTTTGTCAAAGAGTAATTGACTGTAGGTGTGTGGGCTTATTTCTGGGAAGAGTCGTGCTATTTCATTTTTACCGGGCCCCACCAATCATGTAGCTGGCCCTGCCAAACAGACAGGGTCCCTCCCTCGTGGGGGTTTCACTCTGGTAGGGAGATGGATGGTGAGCTAAATAACTATATTACATAAAACTGCCCTCTGCCCGGAGCTGGCATCCTCTCCTGGACCCCTTAGCTTCCTAGGGTTGGGGTCCCCTGCCGGTGTCGGGTCCTTGTCTGGGGCCCTGGAAGCGGTGTTCTGGAGCAGAGCTGGGCTCCCTGTGACCCCCAGCCCGGCCACCCCCCAGGAGCACATCGCCAAGCAGTTCGGGATGATGCAGTCCCAGATTGGCTATGACATCCTGGCCGAAGACACCATCACGGCCCTGCTGCACAACAACCGCAAGCTCCTGGAGAAGCACATCACCAAGACGGAGGTGGAGACCTTCGTCAGCCTGGTGCGGAAGAACCGGGAGCCCAGGTGGGCCCCCCTCCCCCGCCATACCACTCCCCTCCCCCCTCCCACTGCTGCCCAGGGGAGAAAGCTGCTGGTGCTGGCTGTTAAATATTGAAATCCTTCTGCACTTGTTGATAAACTGCCACCTCTCTGAGGCCCTGGCCCCCCCAGCCCCTCCCTATGTCCCCTCCCATATTTGGCCCAACCTAGCAACAAGGGGGTTGACTCCTGGTAGAGCAGGAGGCCCCCAGACCCTTCTCCAGCGGCCAAGCCAGTGCCTGCATTGGATCAGTTAAATATTTTGAATATCACTCCTTCCTTGTGTCTCCTTTCCTCTGACCCTCTGGACTCCCATCGAGCCCCAGGGTGATGACTGTGGGTCATCCCTCCCCGGGGAGCCGGGAGTCCACATCCCTGTCTACAAGCTTTGAGAAGGTTGCAGGAGCAGCAAACTCCAAGTGCCAGGGAGCTGGTGCTGCCAGCTGGGGAAGGAGCAGGGTGGGCTTTGTCCCCACTGGGGGGCCACCTCTGAGTCCCTCACCCCACCCCTGCTGTCACCACTCCAGGTTCCTGGACTACCTCTCTGACCTGTGTGTGTCCAACCACATCGCCATCCCCGTCACCCAGGAGCTCATCTGCAAGTGTGTGCTGGACCCCAAGAACAGTGACATTCTCATCCAGACCGAGTGAGCCGGCTGCGCTGTCTCCTACCTGCAGCTCACATCCCCCCCCCAGGCCTCCACCCTGCCCGGACCCCCCGCTGCCTTAGAGCTGGGGCCCTGTCTGGGTTCACGCTAGAACCTGCAGGCTCTCTGCAGATACCCAGTACCTGCTGTGTGGCCAGCTCGGAGCTCGGCACTGTGTGGGGGAGGGGATGGGGGCACAGAGGAGAATGAGCCCAGGCCCCTGCCTTCCAGAAGCTCATGGTCTGTCTGGGGTCGCAAGCTGGAGGTGGGTCCCACAGGGGAGGCAGCCTGACTGGCCCTCAGCCCAGCTCTGGGAGGGGAGGTCTGTGTGGCCGGGGGTGCTCGGGGAGGGCTCTGGGCCCCGCTCCCTGTGATGGGTTCCGTCGGTCTGCAGGCTTCGGCCCGTGAAGGAGATGGCGCAGTCCCTTGAGTACCTGAGCATCGAGTACTCAGAGGAGGAAGTGTGGCTCATGTGGACCGACAAGAACAACGAGCACCATGAGAAGAGCATCAGGCAGCTGGCCCAGGAGGCGCGGGCCGGCAACGCCCACGATGAGAACGTGCTCAGCTACTACAGGTGCCTCATGCTCCTCCCAGGGGGCCTCGCCAGGCCCTGCCCCGGGACGAGCCCCAGCAGCTTCGCGGGGGCTCCTGCCTCTGCCTTCACCAGGGAGGCTAAGTGATGGGTGACTGGGCGGCCCGAGGAGCACTGGGTGGCCTGAGGCCGGGCTCAGCACAGTGGTGAGGCCTGAAACAAACCCACACCTGTCCCCATACATTCGTATTTAAAAAATAAGAATACTAGATAACACTCATCAAGGGCTCACTGTCTGCTGGGCACTGGTCAAAACACTCACCCAATCACTCATTTCAGCCTCACGACAACCCTGTGAAGTAGAGACTATCATTACTCGCATTATAAAGTTGGGGAGACAGGCACAGAGAGGTAAAGGAACTTGCCCAAGGTGACACAGCTGTAAGCAGGGAGCCACAATCCAAACCCAGGCTGCCTGGCCATGGAGCCTGGGGTAGGTAATGCAGGCCTCCGAGGAGGAGGCAGAGGGCATGACTTGGTGCAGAACAAAGCTTCCTACAGCCTTCATTTCTATAGCTCTTCCACCCTGGTCTTGCACCCTCCCCTCCTCTGTCTCCCAGTCTTGCCCTCAACCCCCTGCCCGAGCAGGGTTCCTCTTACCGAGCTCTCCTCCCTTCCCCCTCCCAGCCTTTCTCTGTGCCATCCCTCTTCCCATGAAGACCTGTCCTGGCTGAGCCAGAAGCACCTTCCTCCTTAGCAAAGAGGGGAGATTTGCTATTACTCAATCCCAGACTGTGTTTCTGTCCACTTGGCTTGCTCAGAATTGGGTTCTGTTACGGTGGCTGGTGCGTGGTTTAACCTAAGTCCCTTTGCCACTTTCTCAAGTCCTCAGCAGGCCCAGGCCTGTGCCAGCAGCCCTTGCGAGCCCACCTGCCACGTCCTCACCGTCCTCCCTGTCCCGCAGGTACCAGCTGAAGCTCTTTGCCCGCATGTGCCTGGACCGGCAGTACCTGGCCATCGATGAGATCTCTCAGCAGCTGGGCGTTGACCTCATCTTCCTGTGCATGGCGGACGAGATGCTGCCCTTTGACCTGCGTGCCTCCTTCTGCCACCTGATGCTGCATGTGCACGTGGACCGTGACCCCCAGGAACTGGTCACGCCCGTCAAGTTCGCCCGCCTCTGGACTGAGATCCCCACGGCTATCACCATCAAGGAGTGAGCTGGGTGGAGGCGGGTGGGCAGGGTTCGGCGGGAGGGGGAGGATCTCAGGGGACCCTCATGCCTCGCTGCCTCCACCCCCAGCTATGATTCCAACCTCAACGCCTCCCGAGATGACAAGAAGAACAAGTTTGCTAGCACCATGGAGTTCGTGGAGGACTACCTCAACAACGTGGTCAGCGAGGCCGTGCCCTTTGCCAATGAGGAGAAGAACAAGCTCACCTTTGAGGTGGGCTGGGGTCAGCAGCACGCTGGCTTGCCCCCTCCTGGGTCTTGGTCACTCCCCAGGGTAGGGTGTGGGATATACGACCTCACTTCCCTCAGTGCCCCCGCCACTGCAGGGAGACCTCATAGATCGCTGGGAGGGAGGCTTCTCTCCTGACGCCCCGGAGAGGGCTGCCTCCCCCTCGTCCACTCACCACATCAGCCCAGGGCTGGGTCACGGGCCCCTGGCAGGAGCCACCCGCCACTTCTTGCATTTCTGCCCTGTCCTCCCCACAGTGGCCTCCTCTGCAGGCCTCTCTTCCTCGGTAACCCTCTGGGGTCAGGCTGCCCTTGTCTGGGACTCTTTGGTTCCGTGTCCATGCAGCCTTGACATCCTAGAGCCTTTCCCGAGGAATCTGTCCCTCATTATACTCCCTGGGCTGGCCTCACCCACAAGACCACGCCCTTCATGAGGCCCCACCCACCACACTTTGGCCCCACCCACACTCACCTCGGCCCCACCCCTCTCCGCAGGTGGTCAGCCTGGCGCACAACCTCATCTACTTCGGCTTCTACAGCTTCAGCGAGCTGCTGCGGCTCACACGCACTCTGCTGGGCATCATCGACTGCGTGCAGGGCCCCCCAGCCATGCTGCAAGTCTATGAGGACCCAGGCGGTGAGGCTTTGCTCCGCCGGGCCATCCGCTACCCACCCTAGTGTTTCTCAGTCTCCTTTTACCTTTCCCATCGACCCTCCTGTGCCTCCTGCCTCCTGGCTCTTCTGCCAGTGAGTGTCTTAAGCCCCAGTCTCCTCCAGCCTTGGCTGGACCAGAGAGGCCCCCTGCCTAGGCACTGTGGAGACCCTGGGGTCTGGGCGAGTTGCCTTCCTACATAGCCTGGTCTTGAGGGAGATAATGACACCCTGCAGGGGAGCTCCCAGTCAGATGGGGGGACACACCCTGCTATCAAGAGGAAACAGCCCAGCCGTCAGGGACACCCACTGGTGGCAAAAAATCATTCAAACAAAAAGTGCACGGAGGCTGACCCCTGGCCTTTAGTGCTCTCCACACAGTGTCCCCTGAGTCCCCCGTGCTCTGTAACAGCTCTCGTGATTTCCCACATGAGAATTCTCACTGATCTCCCCACACAGTTCACCTTTGCCCTGGCCCTCCCTTCTTTTCCCAGCTTTGGCTGAAAGCTCACCTCCCCCAGGAAGTCTTCCTGGGGTGGAGGAAGCCCTGCCCCTTCCTTAGGGTGGCTTTGCCCTGCAGCTGAGAGAGACAGAGTCAGACCAGGTGCTCCTGCCGTGTGTCCTCTGTGACCCCCTCCTGCTCGCCGCTCTGCAGGCAAGAACGTGCGGCGGTCCATCCAGGGAGTGGGGCACATGATGTCCACCATGGTGCTGAACCGCAAGCAGTCTGTCTTTGGCGCCCCCAGCCTGCCTGCCGGCGCCGGTGCCCCTGAGCCGCTGGACAGAAGCAAGTTTGAGGAGAATGAGAACATTGTGGTGATGGAGACCAAACTGAAGATTCTGGAAATCTTGCAGGTGGCTGGGCCAGGAGCGTGGCGGGTGGTGTTAGGAACAGGGCAGGAGAACGGGGGGCAGGTATGAGGAGGTTGGTGAGGTGAACCCCCCTCAGATCATAGTATCTAGTGCTGGGAGGCTCCACGATGAGCCGTCTAGCCCAGTGGGTAGCCCAGTGGGTCTCAGAGTGTGATCCTCCGACCAGGAGCATCAGCCTCACCTGGGAACTTAGAAATGCAGGTTCTTGGGCCCCACCTGGGACTTACGGATCAGAGACACTGGAGGTGGGGCCTGTTGTCTGTGCGGTAACAAGCCCTGCTAGTGGTTCTGGTGCGCGCTGTCCCCTCATTGTCCAGATGAGGGAAGGGAAAGCGGGGAGGGGACTCTTCTGCAGTCACACAGGTTTTGAAGCAGAGCTAGAGATTTGAGAGCTTGTTTCCTGGTGGGGTGGACACAGTCATCCTTCTTCTGGGTGTCTTCTGGGTCTGAGACTCCTCAGCAGCACTTGGGGAAGGGGCTTTATAGGGTACTGAGAAGGGATAAGGACCCTTTGCTTTTGCTGTGCTTCCACCAGAGGATGGGAAGGGTAATGCAGTGATGTCCCTGGGGACCCAGTCTGGGCAGGGTCTGTTTCGGGGAGTCAGAAGAGGGGACTTCTAACTCATTCTGGGGGCTGGGGGCTTCCAGATCTGAGTCCTGGGTGTGGCCAGAGGCTCTGTGCCCCATGATGACAGAGGATAGAGGTCAGTCAGGGGTGTCTGCAAACCCTGTGTCCTCACCCCCCACCCCGCCTCTCCTGCTCCCCCATAGTCCTTGGTTCCCTCCTACTTCCAGGAACCCCAGGGTCTGTTTGGCAGAGAAGGATAGGAGGACAAGAGTCGGCCTTTGGACCTGGGGAGCTGCCTTCCCATCCCTGTTAGCGTCCAGCCTGGGAAAGAGGGACTGAGTGGGCTGTGACGGGGGGCGGTCTCTGCCTCATTCTGAGAGGAGGTACCATTCACCATCACTGAGGCAGGAGCTGGGGAGAGGGCGCCCTGGACCTCCCTGGGAAGAGGAGTCCTTATTTATTTATTTATTTTTATTGAGGTATAGTTGATTTACAACATTGTGTTAGATTTCTGCTGTACAGCAAGTGATTCAGTTATACATATATCCACATGCTTTTTAAATATTCTTTTCTATTATGGTTTTTCACAGGGTACTGAATATAGTTCCCCGTGCTAAACAGTAGGACCTTGTTCTTTATCCATCCTGTATGTAATAGTTTATGTCTGCTCATCCCAAACTCCCAATCCTTCCCTCCCGCACACCCCTGTTTCCCTTGGCAACCACAAGTCTGTTCTCCGTGTCTGTGAGTGTGCTTCTGTTTCGTAGGTAGGTTCATTTGTGTTGTACATTAGATTCCACATATAAGTAATATTGTATGGTATTTGTCTTTCTCCGTTTGACTTACTTCACTTAGTATGATAATCTCCAGGTCCATCCATGTTGCTGCAAATGACATTATTTCGTTCTTTTTAATGGCTGACTTATATTCCATCGTGTATATGTACCACATCTTCATTATCCATTCCTCTGTCAATGGCCATTTAGGTTGTTTCCATGTCTTGGCTGTTGTGAATAGTACTGCTATGAACATAGGGGAACAGGTATCTTTTTGAATTATATTTTTGTCCAGATAATATGCCAGGAGTGGGATTGCTGGGTCATACTGCAGCTCCATTTTTAGTTTTTTGAGGAACCTCCATACTGTTTTCCACGGTGGCTGCACCAGCATGCCTTCCCTGGGTAGGGGAGTCTTGATGTTGTTGGTTGTGTTGTCCCATAGGGTCCTGAACATCAATGCTGAGCCTCCGGAGTGCTGGAACTCGTTCAGGGTGGCCCCTCACTCTTCCTGGAGCGAGATTGGCCTCCTGACCTCAGACCGGTCCTCACCCCATCCTCTCCTCCTTCTCCAGTTCATCCTCAATGTCCGCCTGGATTACCGCATCTCATACCTGCTGTCCGTCTTCAAGAAGGAGTTTGTGGAGGTGTTTCCCATGCAGGACAACGGGGCTGATGGCACAGCCCCAGCCTTCGACTCCGCCAGTGAGCCCCCACCCTTCCCTTCACCCTGACTTCATGCCGAGGCTGTGTGACTCGCCCAGGGGTACACAGCCGTGGGCTGCGGCCTGGGGTCACTTCAGGCCAGCTCCCCAGCCTTGCCCCCATTTCCCAGTCTGCAAGGGCCTTTCCTCTCCATTGTCTCATTTAATTGCCCCAATGAGGGCACGGGGCAGGGGTCATCCCCTCCATTTCCTAAATGGGGAAACTGAGGCCCACAGCGGGGCAGGGACTTGCCCAAGGCCACAGTTGGTCACAGGCTGAGCCGGACCAGCACCCCCAGCCCAGAGCTTTGCTCGCCCCGGCAGGGCAGGGTGGCTGATCTGGTCCCTGCCATGGTTGGTTCCACCTCTGCCGCCAGAAGAGTCAGGCAGAGGGGCTGCCAACCAGCCAGTGTGGGGAAGGGGGTGGTTTGGGCGTCTCCCTGCCCCCTCTCCCCAGTGCTCCCCATCTTTCCTGGACATGGACCAGCCACTTGCCTTCATCTGCGCCCTCTTGCTCCCCACAGCCGCCAACATGAACCTGGACCGCATCGGGGAGCAGGCGGAGGCCATGTTTGGAGTGGGGTGAGGCCAGGGTTGAGGCTGGGGGTTGTGGATGGGGTTGGGTGGGTGATGCGGACACAGGCTTGAGACCCCTCCCCCCTCGGTTAATCCTCCTGCAAACCCTTACCAGGCTCTGGGGTGGGGGTGCCCCGGCTTTGCACTCTGACCCTCCCTTGCCTGCCCAGGCCCAGTGATATCGGGACCACTTGGGCCCCACTGTCATCCTGGTCATCCCCCTGCCTCCCCTCAGGGCAGTTGTGCCTTTGTGTGTTAGGACTTGGGCCAGGTGGCTGGAGGGATGTCCCTGTGTCCCACAGCAGGGAGGGCAGCCTGCTCTTCAGAGGGCTGGAGCAGGGTGGGGAGGGTCACCCCAGGAGCTGGGGGCTCTTAACTATTTCTGTGCCATGCCTTTGGCGTCTGGTGAAGGCTTTGGCTCCCTTCTCAGAATGGCGTTTTTATTTTTTATTTATTTATTTATTTTTGCCGTATGCGGGCTTCTCACTGTTGTGGCCTCTCCCGTTGCGGAGCACAGGCTCCGGACGCGCAGGCTCAGCGGCCATGGCTCACGGGCCCAGCCGCTCCGCGGCATGTGGAATCTTCCCGGACCGGGGCACGAACCTGTGTCCCCTGCATCGGCAGGCAGACTCTCAACCACTGCGCCACGAGGGAAGCCCTTTTTAAAATTTTTTTTTTATTTTTGACTGTGCCGTGCGGGATCCTAATTTTCCGACCAGGGATTGAATCCGGGCCCACGGCAGTGAAAGCGCTGAGTCCTAACCACTGGACCACCAGGGAATTCCCAGAATGGCGTTTTTAAATTCATAAAATAGTGCACACAAAATTACAAAGGAAACCAATGGCATTGAGACGCAGTTATCAAAATACTAGAAAACAAATTTGAAGTGACAGTTATATATGTGTGCCTCTCTATTAGCACATTAAATAACAATCCGTGCCTGGGGTGTAATTAGTACCATTACTTTGAAGTCCTGATGACTGTAAATGATATTTTGCACATTTCTATAGCAACTCTTAGGTGATGGGAAAACATCTGTGATTTTTTTATTGGTGACAAAGTCACAGGTACCGCTAATTTTTTCTCACTGAAGGAAATGCTACGTTTTGGTGAGAGGTTGGTGAAAAGAAAGATGGACGTTTCCCCCCACCTCTGTTCACAGCCCCAGCCTCTAGCCATGAATCCCTTGGGGGTGTCTGTGGGTCCCCTGTGAAGAGTCCCTGCCTCAGCTGTTGTGTGGGACCTCAGGGGACACAGGGATCCCTGGGGTGCTCAGGGTGACAGCTGTTTGCAAAGTGAGGAGGAAACATCAATATTTTTAGCCAGCGTGACATGGGGCACCACGGCTACCTAATGGGTGGCAGGGAGCCTGCTTGTCCCCTGGGCCCCAGGAAGGCGCCGGCCGTGCCCCCCATCACCCTCCTCCCCCCCCCCCAGGAGGACGAGCAGCATGCTGGAGGTGGACGACGAGGGTGGCCGCATGTTCCTGCGCGTGCTCATCCACCTCACCATGCACGACTACGCGCCCCTGGTCTCGGGGGCCCTGCAGCTGCTCTTCAAGCACTTCAGCCAGCGCCAGGAGGCCATGCACACCTTCGAGCAGGTGCTGGCTCCCCTGCCAGAGCGCCCGGCCCTCGGGGAGCGGGAGGAAGGCCCGAGGGGGCTTCTCGGGAGCCAGCAGGCACCGAGCAGGTGGGCTGCAGACTGGACGCTAGGTGGGGATGCCAGGACGGAGCAGCTCACAGTCCCGGGGCAGCTCGAGATGCCTCCCTGGGGTGTTTGGCCTTGCCGAGCCCCTTAGAGGGGGAGCTGCGTCTTGGCCACCTCGGTCTCCTCTTAGCCTGGCTCCAGGCCTGTCATGTCTTAGGAGGTGGACAGCACTTTACAGATGGCACCCTCTATCACGTGCACCTTTGCTAATAAGTGCTTTGAATCATGCCTAGTGCGCACTCAGCCTTCACCAAGGGGACTGGCTTTGTCACTGTGACGTCATGTGGTCTCGACCGCTCCCTGTGAGAGGGGAGTGGTATTTAATGAGCGAGCGCCGTGTACCAGGCACTGAGCCCTGGGCTTGCATTCATGTAATTCTCCAAGCAGCCCCGACAGCGTGGTTGCTACTCTCATTCCTGTTTTACAGGTGGGAGAAATTGAGGCCCAGGGGGCTTTAGCTTTCTTCCCTTACCCACTGACCCAGAGCGGGTAAGGCGGGATAGGAGTCAGGGTTCAGTTCCCAGCATGCAGTGATGTCAGTATGCCTTACCCGGCCCTGTTCAGGTTTTGCGTGAACAACTGACAGGCCACAGCAGCACGTGACACGAGTCAGTGAATAACTGAAGCCAGCTGATGACGCAGCTCATGACCGGGGGTGCAGGGAAGCCTGTGGCCATCAGGGAAGGCTTCCTGGAAGCAGTGGACTTAGAACAGAGTCATAAATTCCGAGTAGGATCTGGCTCGGTGGAGAGGAGCGGTTGTAGAGTGGAGATGCCGGGAGCAGAGAGGCCGGGATAGTGCAGCGCCGGGAGTCTCTATGAGGCAATGGACCTGGGGGTGCTCTCTCACCAGGCACGCCTGTCCTTGACCTTCAGGTGCAGCTGCTGATCTCAGCCCAAGACGTGGAGAACTATAAGGTGATCAAGTCGGAGCTGGACCGGCTGCGGACCATGGTGGAGAAGTCAGAGCTGTGGGTGGACAAGAAGGGCAGCGGCAAGGGCGAGGAGGTGGAGGCAGGCGCCGCCAAAGACAAGAAGGAGGTGTGCGGGGTGCGGGAGTGGGGGCAGGGCCCCCGCGAGGGCTGGGCCTGGCTGACCCCGCTCCCTGTGCCCCCAGCGGCCCGCGGACGAGGAGGGCTTTCTGCACCCACCTGGGGAGAAGAGCAGCGAGAACTACCAGATCGTCAAGGGCGTGAGTGGCCGGGTCCTTGGGCGTGGGTCTGCGGGCCGGCCTCTTCCGCCTCCGCTCCCCGCCGCCTTGGAAGATATCCTCCAGCTTTCCTTGAGTGTTGAAAACAACTCTGCCAAGGTCCAGATGGAATTATTTTAAAGCCGAAGGAACTTAATGAAATTCCATCTTACAGTCATGTTGTTGTGTTAGCTTTGATGGGTGGAATTGGGCTTTTAGTTCTTTCCTGCCTTGCTGCAGGGATCTGATTCAGCAGCCGTGGCCTCCTTCCCTCTTCCTGTCCCCGGTGTGAGCTGGGGCTTGGCTGTGGTCGGCCAAGGGGTGGGTCGGGCAGAGGGGAAGCTTGAGGAAGTGGGAAGGGGCCCTGGGCTCACCCTCCCCTCCCCCAGATCCTGGAGCGGCTGAACAAGATGTGCGGCGTCGGGGAGCAGATGAGGAAGAAACAGCAGCGGCTGCTCAAGAACATGGATGCCCACAAGGTCATGCTGGACCTGCTGCAGATCCCCTATGACAAGGTGACACCCGACTTCTGACCTCTGACTCCCCAGGGCAGCTTCACCCTGAACCCTGACCCAACCCAAACCACACACTAACCCCTGATGCTGACCTAACCCGGCCTCACCCTGACCTTTTACCTTGGCCTGCCCCACATACCTTGACCCCTGAATCCAAGCTTAGTGTCATCTTGATCTTTGACCTTCCACCCCTCATCCTGATCCACTTTGACCTTGAATTGACTCCAGTCTCACCCTGATTCTTGTCTCTGACCCCAGCTTCTGTTTCCCTCTCTGGTCTAATCCTCATACTCTCAGCATCATTTTAACCTTTGACCCTCAACTTCCTTACCCTGACCTATGTTAACCCTAATCTGACTCCAGTCTCTCCTTGGCCCATGACTTGGATTCTGTACCCCAGCCTCACCCTGACCTCTTACCCTGACTGTCCCCAAGCCCACCCTGGCCCGTAACTGCAGACATGGCCTCATCTCCACCACGGACCCCTCCCCTTGACTGATCTTGATCTTGATATTTCTCCAGCTTCACCCCACTCTTGACCCTGACACCCCCTCAGTGTTCACCTGATCCTGACCCATTAGCCTTGCTCCCCAACTCCGGCCTCATCTCAGCCTCAGACCCTCAGTCCCTCACACGTTTCCATATCCTGACCCACCTTGAACCTGGCCACCTTGGGGTCCCAATCCTGAGCCCTGACCCACCCCCACACCCGTCTGCGCTCTGGCCCCAGACCCGGCCTGGCCTTCACCCTGTGGTGGTCCCAGCACCCTCTCCCCTCCTGTCTGCGTCCAGGGCGATGCCAAGATGATGGAGATCCTGCGCTACACACACCAGTTCCTGCAGAAGTTCTGCGCTGGGAACACCGGCAACCAGGCCCTGCTGCACAAGCACCTGCACCTCTTCCTTACGCCAGGGGTGAGGGCGCGGGGCCCGGGGCTCCGGGGCAGGGCTGGGCTGCGGGATCCCCCTCTCTGATGGACGTCCTGCCCCCCTGCAGCTGCTGGAGGCGGAGACCATGCAGCACATCTTCCTGAACAACTATCAGCTGTGCTCTGAGATCGGCGAGCCCGTGTTGCAGCACTTCGTGCACCTGCTGGCCACCCACGGGCGCCACGTGCAGTACCTGGACTTCCTGCACACCGTCATCAAGGCCGAGGGCAAGTACGTCAAGAAGTGCCAGGACATGATCATGACCGAGGTGAGGGCGGCCGAGGGGTGCTTGGGAACTCGGGCAGCGGGCAGACAGGACCCAGACTTGGAGGAGTCAGACAGTGGGTCATAGAGAGGCCTTGGGGTGCTGGGCTGTGGAGGGGACTTGGGGGAGAACTGAGGACACAGAGGCTGGTCTAGCAGAACTTGGGCTGCGGCCTAACAGGACTCAAGCAAGGCCCAGGAGAAATTAGGCGCCTTGTAGAACTCAGATAACGGGCCTGAGAGAACTCATTCCTTCATTTATCATTTATTGTCGTTTATCATTTATTGTCGTTTATTTACAAATCATGAGGCACCTGCTATGTACCAAGGACCATGTATCCTTGGGGAAAATCAGTCAAATGAAAGCTCCGAGGGCAGTGTGCCGGGGGGACAGGGATCACAGCTTTTGTGCTCATCGCTAGGGCCCCAGGGTCTGGCACATAGTAGGTACTCAGTAAACAAGGGGTGAAGGGCTGAATCTAAATCTGGAACAGACATGCTCTCTGCTCTGGAGCACCTCAGAGTGGGGAGGAGCAGGGAGAGAAAGGAGCAAACACTCAAGCGAGATGAGGGACTTATCAACGAGACGTCGTGTCTGGAAGTGCTGTGCAGTGTCAATTATTAATTGCTATTATTATATTACTGTGACTAACCTAATCGCCGACACCAGAGGGGTGCAGTGTATGCTCCTCGAGGGTTTAAATTACAGCTATGGGAGCACAGGGGAGAGAGAGGGTGAGCCGGGAGAGGGTGGGATTACAAAGGACTTCCTGGAGGAGGCGCCTCTGAGACAAGCCCAAGTGGGATTTCTTTCCTTAGAGGAGGGGGGACTTCCCGAGTCTGGGGTTCGGTGTCCTAGCTAACAGCAGAGGGCCTGAGACATCAGGCAGCGGGCAGGGATGTCCCAAGGGTCAGGGAACCCCAGAAACTCAAGCACAGGAGGGTTTTCCTAAGTGTCGGGTGAGGGCTGGAATCAGAGTCCCAGAGTCCCAGTCTCTCCCTGGGAAGCACAGGAGAGGGCTGGGGCCCCAAGCCTGCTGGACTGAGGGGGTCTGATGTGCCCCCTTCCCACCCACAGCTGACCAACGCAGGTGACGACGTGGTCGTGTTCTACAACGACAAGGCCTCGCTGGCCCACCTGCTAGACATGATGAAGACTGCCCGGGACGGCGTGGAGGACCACAGCCCCCTCATGTACCACATTTCCCTGGTGGACCTGCTGGCCGCCTGCGCCGAGGGCAAGAACGTCTACACCGAGATCAAGTGCACATCCCTGCTGCCCCTGGAGGATGTAGTGTCTGTGGTGACACACGAGGACTGCATCACCGAGGTGGGGCCTGTGTGCACATGGGGATCCCGGGGGGCTGGGGGAGGGTGCGGGGGTGGGGAGCCAGCCCCTCAGCCCTGCTGGGTGGGGCAGGGGGAGGGAGGGAGGGAAAGTGGGGGAAGTAGACAGGGCTTGGGAGGTGGGGAGGTGGTGGGGACTCGGGCAGAGGAGCAAGGGGAGGGTCGGGAGGAATCAGGGAAGCGCAGAGAGGAAGACCCGGCTCGTGCCCTGACCTCCCGGCCCCGCCTGCCCAGGTGAAAATGGCCTACGTGAACTTTGTGAACCACTGCTACGTGGACACGGAGGTGGAGATGAAGGAGATCTATACCAGCAACCACATCTGGACACTCTTTGAGAACTTCACCCTGGACATGGCTCGGGTCCGTGCCTGTCGGGGTGTGGGCTGGCAGACAGACCATGGTGGGGGGCCAGCGGTCTTCCAGGGGGTGGGAGTGGAGGGGCCCCCAGGCATCAGTCTCTCCTACCCCAGGTCTGCAGTAAGCGTGAGAAGCGCCTGTCTGACCCCACCCTGGAGAAGTATGTGCTGACCGTCGTGCTGGACACCATCAACGCCTTCTTCAGCTCCCCGTTCTCTGAGAACAGCACCTCCCTGCAGGTGAGCTCCAGCTGCTGGTGGCTTCTGTGTGGGCGGGGGGGGGGGCGGGAGTCAGAATATATATATTCATATTTGCTTGTAGCTTATAAAGATACCGCAGAAGAATATAAACGTGTATTAGTTATCAATGCTGTGTAGCAAATTATCCCCAAATATAGCAGTTTAAAACCACAAACGTTTATTATCTCACAGTTTCCGTGGGTTGGGAATTACAGGGGAAATTACCATAGAACAGGAATTCCTAAATTCACTTGGTACGGATGGGTCCCAGGGTAGCCGGGGACACCTGGCAGCCCTTATGCACTGAAGACAACGTGTGACGATTACTGCAGTGGATGGCAGAGCCGAAGCAGGAGAATCTGACGCACAGAATCATCAGTGTTGGCTAGCTGGTCGTGGTGTCCCTAGAACTGAAAGAGGTAGACAGTCTTCTTAAAGCCTTTCTTATCCATAGAGGCAGGAGAGCTCTAGGCTGTGAACGGGTGTTGGACTTGAATCCCTGAGAGTCACAGCCCCTCAATCCCCAAATTCCCAGACTTGAGCCAGGTCACAGCCCAGAGCCCCTTGAAAGGAAGAGACCCAGGTTCCCTTGAGGAAGGACCCTGCTACACCACCTAATTCATAAAGAAACACTGGAAGGACACACAAGAAACCAATCAAAGGGCTGCCTATAGGTAGAGGGACTGAGGGTGGAGCGGGGATAGTGCTTCTGAGCGAAAAAAACACTGGGTCCCGCCCTCCCAGCCAGGATGGGCTTGTTTTGACACATATGTGTTTGGGCCCTGGGACCCCTTTGGGACTCTGGTGATGTGTATCAGCTTTCCCCACCTCTCATTAGCCACAGGGTAGAGCATGGGAGAATGGGGGTGACGGGGTCAAGACTTCTTTTTTTTTTTTAAGATTTTATTATTTATTTATTTATTTATTGGCTGTGCTGGGTCTTAGTTGCGGCCCTTGGGATCTTCTTTGAGGCGTGTAGGATTTTTCGTGGTGGCGCGCAGGCTTCTCTCTAGTTGTGGCGCGCAGGTTCCAGAGCACGTGGGCCCTGTAGTTTGTGGCACGCAGTCTCTCTAGTTGAGGCACATGAGCTCAGTAGTTGTGGCGCGCGGGCTTAGTTGCCCTGAAGCACATGAGATCTTAGTTCCCTGACCAGGGCTCGAACCTGCGTCCCCTGCCTTGTAAGGCAGATTCTTTACCACTGGACCACCAGGGAAGTCCCAAGACTTCTTTATTATTAATTATTTTTTTTGCGGTACGCGGGCCTCTCACTGTTGTGGCCTCTCCCGTTGCGGAGCACAGGCTCCGGACGGCATGTGGGATCTTCCCGGACCGGGGCACGAACCCGTGTCCCCTGCATCGGCAGGCGGACTCTCAAACACTGCGCCACCAGGGAAGCCCCCAAGACTTCTTGAAGTATTCTTTCTTATAACCTTTTGGTTTTTGAACCATGTAAATATATCCTCTTTCCACAATATTAATTTATCTGAAATTTTTTTAAAGGAAGAAAAGGGTCAGCAATAGGGTTATAAGCCCCAGGCCTGGACCTTGGGGAGTTCTCACAGGGCTGCCATGTATAGTTGCGCAGGTTGTGCACTGCTGAGAGGAAAGGAGGTGCCTTTTTCCAACTGGCACAAAAGCCCATGGTAGCTATTGGAGGCCTTATCCCTCCGCCCACGCCCAGACTCAGTAGGCTCTGGTCACCAGCCTGGGGCCGCCCAGGGTGGAGTGTGGGCCGGGCTGCGGCAGCAGGCACGTTGCCTCTTGCAGACACACCAGACGATCGTGGTGCAGCTGCTGCAGTCCACCACACGGCTGCTTGAGTGTCCGTGGCTGCAGCAGCAGCACAAGGGTTCCGTGGAGGCCTGCATCCGGACCCTCGCCATGGTGGGTGAGTGTGCTGGGGCACTGGCCAGCCCCTCCCCTCCCCTTCTCTCTCCTCCCTTCCCCTTCTCTCTCCTCCCTCGGGATGCCCGCCCTCAAAGTAAACACCTTATCCCGAAGCTCGCCCATCAGCTGCTCCTAGGTGGTGCTCAGTAAGTCCTTCTTGGTGTCTAACTGGCGTCTTGGCAATTGAGAAAGGCTGTTTTCTCCTCTGAGGCAGTTCCCTGGAGGAGAGTGCTGGGTGACATCCCCCGAGCAGAGTTTCTTGGGCTTACAGATGGTCTCAGGCAGGAGGGAGAGTTAGGGAAGGGGAGGGGGGAGGCGGGAGAGTGGAGGGGTGAGGGGTCAGAGTGGAGCCAGGCTGGAAACGAAGAGGCAAAAATTCCCTCTTTTTACCCTAAAAAGGGAAGAGGGCACCTCAGTTCAAGTGGGGGCCAGGGTGGGGGCCCCTGCACCCCAGGCCCCGTCCCCCAGTGCAACAGACCCTGAGCCTGGCCCCTCTGGCTGAGCCCTCACCCCCCACCAGCGCCCCGTCCCCTCTCCCCTCAGCAAAGGGCCGGGCTATCTCGCTGCCCATGGACCTGGATGCCCACATCAGCTCGCTGCTCAGCAGTGGCGCCAGCTGTGCAGTTGCCGCCCAGCGGAACGTCTCCAACTACAAGACGGCCCCGCGGGCCTTCCCCCGTGTCACACCCACCCCCAACCAGTGGGACTACAAGAACATCATCGAGAAGCTGCAGGTGGGCGTGGGGCTGGGGAGTGTCCCTCCCTGTGCTGCCCACGCTCCCTGGGAAGGGGCTGGTCAGCTCGTCCACTCCTGGGGGCCGCTAGGGGCAGGGGACTGAGGGGCACCATTCCAGGGCTGGTGCTCGTGAAGGGGGCCGGTACACCCTTCGCTCCCAACAGCACCTTTGTGTTTAGAGAACACACTCTGTCCACTGTCTCACTGGCCTCTAGAGGGGGTGTGGTGAGTTACTATCCCCATGTGGCAGAAAATCGAGGCCCAGAGGGGGCAAAGGGTTTGCCCAAGGTCACACAGAGCTAGAGAAGGGGATGGGAGGAAAGCCAGGGTATGCCCAGGGGCTCTGAGCAGACAGACATCATGCTCTGTCCTGGGTGGCTCCGTGGGCCCAGGGCCCCTCAGACAGGCACAGGCCAGTCCGTGGGGCGCTTTGGCGTTGGGGGAACGGCAGTCACGCCCTGGTCATCCCTTGGGCCTGGGTGGCCTGCATCTCGCCCAGCGGTGACCCTGCCCTCCCCACGCAACCCACTCCAGGACATCATCACGGCCCTGGAGGAGCGGCTGAAGCCCCTAGTGCAGGCCGAGCTGTCCGTGCTGGTGGACGTCCTGCACTGGCCCGAGTTGCTCTTCCTGGAGGGCAGTGAGGCCCACCAGCGCTGTGAGAGTGGAGGCTTCCTGTCCAAGTGAGTGGGATGCGGGGCCGGGGCATGGGGGTGGCAGGGGCACAGCGGCCCAGGACGCGGAAAGCCCATGGGGTCAGAGGGCCGTGGTCAGGAACAGCAGCTGGAGGGGGGATGGGTCCGCCCCAAGTGTGCCCTCCTTCCCCGCCGGCCAGGCTGATCCAGCACACCAAGGATCTCATGGAGTCGGAGGAGAAGCTGTGTGTCAAGGTGCTGAGGACGCTGCAGCAAATGCTGCTTAAGAAGACCAAGTATGGGGACCGGGTGAGTGCCCAGGTCGGCTGGATGCCGGGCGGGCTTGGCCACGAGGTCCAGGGCCTCAGAACCAGGGCCGCTGGGCTGGGGGGTAGAGGGTGAAATGGGCCACCGTAGGCCTTGCTCCCTTCCCTGCAGGGCAACCAGCTGCGCAAAATGCTGCTGCAAAACTACCTCCAGAACCGGAAGTCCAGCTCGCGGGGGGACCTTCCAGACCCCATGGGCACCGGTCAGTCCCGCATCTCCCCTGCTATGCCTCCGGGAGGCCCATTCGCTCTGGGCCCTTCCTTCCCCTCCCTCCACCTGCTCCCCCTTAAGCGAGTTTGCCCATTCCAGGCCTGGACCAAGACTGGTCAGCGATCGCAGCCACCCAGTGCCGGCTGGACAAGGAGGGGGCCACCAAGCTGGTGTGTGACCTCATCACCAGCACCAAGAATGAGAAGATCTTCCAGGAGAGCATTGGCCTGGCCATCCGCCTGCTGGACGGTGGCAACACCGAGATCCAGGTGTGGAGGGGGGCCGGGCTGCGGGGGGCTCACCTCCTCGGGTGATGCCCCCTGCTCAGGAGGGGACAGTGTGCCAGTCCCCAGGCCATGGGGGTGGGGCTGCAGGGCTGGGTGCTGGCGGCCAGTGCGAGTCTGGCTACTCGTGGGAGGCTCTGCCTCCCATATCTGCCCCCGTGTCACGTGGCCCTTTTCTGTCCCACACCCCCGCCCTGCTCCAGCCGGGCCTGGACCTGTCGCCCACCATCCCGCCCCCTATTAGTCCACCATTCTTGCCTCTCAGCCTCTGCTCAGGTCTCCTTCCCTCCTCTTCCACATCCTCAGCCTTTGGTGTCCAAGTAAAGGCCGACTATCTCCAAAAGCCCTCTCCGATTATTTTATCTCCATTCATTTATTTACTCACTCATTCATCCTTCCCATAAGTCTGCATTTAGTAAGTGCCTTCTATGTGTCTGGCAGTGTTCTAGGCGCTAAGGATTCAGCAGTGAAGGAAAGAGACGAAACCCATGTTCTCTTGGTACTCGTATCCTAGTGGGGACAGCAGTCCCTAACTGCAATCTCTGTGTAATACAGAGAGCATGCTGGATGGTGGTAATTCAGGCAGGGGGCTTCAGGAGTTCTGGGCCAGGGGTATCTCAGAAAGAGTGATGGGGAAGACCCCTGAGAGGGGACCGTTTGAATGAGGACCCGGAAGTGAGCACGTGAAGTGGGGCAGGGCGCACGGGGCAGAGCCGGCAGCAGAAGGCCGTGAAGGGGAAGTGGCTGATGTGGCTGGAGCGGGTGGAGGAGGGGTGAATGGGAGGAGCTCGGGTCAGGGAGGTGGCAGGCCATCACGTGGCCTCGTGGGCACTGTGGGCCCAGGCCTGCCCCTGGGGAAGATTCAGGGTTTTGAGCAGAGGAGGGATGTGACTTAGACTTCAGAGAGACCCCTCTAGCTGCTGTGTGGGGAACTGACGGAAGGTCAAGGGCAGATGCAGGTGGGTAGGAAGCTAGTGCAGGCCTCCAGCATCACTGGCCCTTCCTCCTCCACCTCTGCTGGTCCTGGCTGCCCCCCACCCCAGCCTTAGGCGCAGGGCACAGGGGCGTCTCTGTCTCTGCCACCTTGTCCCTGCAGCACGGGATGGAGCCCCCGGGTCTCGCCGAGGGCTGCTTAGAGCCAGGCCTGGTGCTGAGGCTGCCCCGTCTCACTGTCCACCTGCAGAAATCCTTCTACAACCTGATGACGAGCGACAAGAAGTCAGAGCGCTTCTTCAAGGTGCTGCACGACCGCATGAAGCGGGCCCAGCAGGAGACCAAGTCCACAGTGGCCGTCAACATGAGCGACCTGGGCAGCCAGCCGCGCGAGGACCGGGAGCCAGCAGACGCCACCGCCAAAGGTCAGGCTCAGAGGGTGCAGGGTGAGTGGAGTCACGGGCCCCAGGGATGAGGACGTGGGCACAAGGCTGGGGACTGAGGGTGGGAACAGAGGGTGAGGGTGAGGGTCTGGCGGCTCCCCGCAGCCCCAGCCTAACCAGGCCTCACCCTGCAGGCCCCGTGGCCTCCTTCTGGATGCCCAGCTCCTCATCCCGCTATTCGCTGGGCCCCAGCCTGCGTCAGGGGCATGAGGTGGGCGAGCGCGTGCAGAGCAACGAGATGGGCACGTCCGTGCTCATCATGCAGCCCATCCTGCGCTTTCTGCAGCTGCTGTGTGAGAACCACAACCGGGACCTGCAGGTGAGGCCCTGCCCCATCTGACCCCGCCTCCCTGTTCCCGGCCCTGCCTCCCGACACCTGCCCCGCCTCCCTGGGCCTGCCCCACCTCCTGACCCCGCCCATACTCTGTGCCCCGCATCCGGCCTGGACACCACTGCTCTGAGGCTGGCAAGGCCCCCACCCCTGCAGCCTGCAGCATCACGGTCCCCAGGCGGGCCCCTCCCTCCCTGCTGCAGCGATGCCACGCCCCCCCCCTCCTGTGCTCTTCAGAACTTCCTGCGCTGCCAGAACAACAAGACCAACTATAACCTGGTGTGCGAGACTCTGCAGTTCTTGGACATCATGTGCGGCAGCACCACCGGCGGTCTGGGGCTGCTGGGGCTCTACATCAACGAGGACAACGTGGGCCTCGTCATCCAGACCCTGGAGACCCTCACCGAGTATTGCCAGGGCCCCTGCCACGAGAACCAGGTGAGCCGTCGGAGTGGCGCCTGGCAGCGTGGACATGGGGGAGGATGGAGCAGGCCGGGCAGGGGACAGACCGAGGCCCCTGGAGCTGCCACGATTCTGAGGGGGCCCAGGCCCCGTGTCACCCGCCACCCCTGCCTCCTGCCAGACCTGCATCGTGACGCACGAGTCCAATGGCATAGACATCATCACCGCGCTGATTCTCAATGACATCAGTCCCCTGTGCAAGTACCGTATGGACCTGGTGCTGCAACTCAAGGTGGGGCCCTTGGCAGCCCACGTGAGCATGCGTGGGTGTGCATGTGATGCGTGTGTTGAGTGTACATGCTGGTGTGTGTGATGTTAGCATTGTGTGTGTGTGTGTGTGTGTGTGCGCGCGCAGTGTGGGCATCACGTGTGCAAGCATGGGTGACGTGCAGTTGTGTGATGTGTGCATGTTTGTACACACAAGTGCATGTGTGAGCAAACGTGTTGGATGTACACTTGCTCTAGAAGCAGACATGTTCTGGGTTTATCCGAGGGCCTCCTGTGTCCGTGTCTGCTGTCTGGGGGGTGCACAGGGTGGGGGAAGGTGGCCTGTGGGTGGACTAGATACGCAGCATCCTTGTCACAGCAAGCCCTGGGGATAAGTGGGGAACAAGAAGGCCATGGGACTTACGGGCCAAGAGAGGCTGTTACGGAGTAGTCAGTGGAGGGGGTGGCGGGGGCCCTCAGACTGTGGCCTGTCCCTCCCTCCTCTCCCCCAGGACAACGCCTCCAAGCTGCTCCTGGCTCTGATGGAGAGCCGGCACGACAGTGAAAACGCCGAGCGCATCCTCATCAGCCTGCGGCCCCAGGAGCTGGTGAGGCTGGGCTGGCGGTCAGGTGGGGAGGCGGACCAGGGGATCAGAGCCCAGCCCGCCCTACGCCCCAGGAAGAGGGCATTCAGCAGCCCCTGCCCCGGCAGGTGGACGTCATCAAGAAGGCCTACCTGCAGGAGGAGGAGCGTGAGAACTCGGACGTGAGCCCTCGTGAAGTGGGCCACAACATCTACATCCTGGCGCTGCAGGTACCGGCCCCACCCCACGGCCCCGCCCTAGCGGCCACGCTCCCACCGGCAACCACGACCCAGTGACTCTGCGCTGCCATCTCACTCAGCTCTCCAGGCACAACAAGCAGCTACAGCACCTGCTGAAGCCCGTGAAGCGCATCCAAGAGGAGGAGGCCGAGGGCATCTCTTCCATGGTGGGGGCCCAGAGGATAGGGCTGGGTGTGGGGCGGGGCTTAGATCTAGGGGCGGGGCTGGGTGGGAGATTGGATGGGATAGTATTGGGGGTGCGGCTAGGAGTTGGAGGGCGTGGCTATGACTCGGCGGCGGGGCTGAGGGCAGAGCTGAGACCTCGGATCCTGGCTGGAGTCTGGGATGAGGCTGGGGGCAGGGCCAGGAACTTAGGGCAGACCTGTGGCCCAAGGCCTTGGCTTGAACCTGAGTAAAGAGCCAGCTCAGAATTGGGGGGCGGGGCTGAGGACCGGTGGGAGCCGGCCTGGTGGCCAGGGATGTCACTGGGACAGAGGAGTGGGAGCAAGGCTGCGGTGTGGGTCTGGGGCATCTGGCAGCCTGGAGCAGGACCTAGCGGTGCACCTGGGCAGGACTGTGGAGGGTGCTGACTGTCCTATAGGATTGTCTCCCACTTTGGGGCTGGATCTGGTCTAGCTGGGGGTCACTCAGTGGGGTGTAGTTCAGAGCTGGGCCCCGGCATGGAGGTGGGGGTGGGCCTGACCTCGGCATCCCCTCCCCCCCGCCCCCCAGCTCAGCCTCAACAACAAGCAGCTGTCACAGATGCTCAAGTCCTCAGCACCGGCACAGGAGGAAGAGGAGGACCCCCTGGCCTACTATGAGAACCACACGTCTCAGATAGAGGTGGGACCTGAGAACAGCTGGGGGCCGTGAGTGAGGGCTGTGCCCTTGGGGGCCACAGCTCAGATGTGACCAGGTGCCCGTGTGCGTCCAGATCGTGCGGCAGGACCGCAGCATGGAGCAGATCGTGTTCCCGGTGCCTGGCATCTGCCAGTTCCTGACGGAGGAGACCAAGCACCGGCTCTTCACCACCACCGAGCAGGATGAGCAGGGTAGCAAAGTGAGCGACTTCTTCGACCAGTCCTCCTTCCTGCACAACGAGATGGAGTGGCAGCGCAAGCTCCGCAGTGAGGACCCTGCGGGCCGGCAGGAGGGCGGGGGTGGGGCGCTGGAGCCGCTCACTGATGCCCCTGTTGCCTCCCTCGCCTACTGGTGGGGGTCCCACCCCTGCCCCAAGGAGGGCTCCGATCACGTTTTCCTCCTGAAGTGGGGCCTGGAGCTTGTTCAGGCTCTGCGGCCTGGTATGGGGTGGGCAGATGGTGTTAATCAGGGGCCCCCCTTACCCTGGCCCCACCACCTCCTCCCCCAGGCATGCCACTCATCTACTGGTTCTCCCGCCGCATGACCCTGTGGGGCAGCATCTCCTTCAACCTGGCGGTTTTTATCAACATCATCATCGCCTTCTTCTACCCCTACGTGGAGGGTGCATCCACAGGTGAGGACACAGGGCTGGCAGGTGGCGGCCCTGAGCCTTCCATGCTCCCTCCTCTGATGTGAGCCGGCCAGGCTCTGAGGGGACTGGATGCAGAGTGGGGAGAAGCAGCCCCTTCACTGGCCTCTGGGTTCTGCACCTCATCGCGGGGATGGATAGGGTCCTTGACCTCTGGAGACAGCACACACACATACAAGGCAGAGACCAGTTACGGTAGCAGCAGATGGAGAGGGCCTCCTACCTTAGGCCTCCAGATGCAGGTGTGATGGGCGGGGCCCTACAGCCGGGTGAGCAGGAGCTTACAGGGAAGGCTCCCAGAAAGGGGTGGCTTCTGGGGGTCTGCTGGGTGGGTGGGCTTGAGCAAGCCGCCCTGTCCCTGCTCCCTGCCCCCAGGTGTGCTGGGCTCCCCCCTCATCTCGCTGCTGTTCTGGATCCTCATCTGCTTCTCCATCGCGGCCCTGTTCACCAAGCGCTATAGCATCCGCCCCCTCATCGTGGCGCTCATCCTGCGCTCCATCTACTACCTGGGCATTGGGCCCACGCTCAACATCCTGGGTGCCCTCAACGTGAGTGCCAGAGGGCCCCCACCGCCCACCCCCAACCCCTCCTGGGCTTGTCACGCAGCTGGACCCGAAGCTGGCCTGCTGCTCTGCCCCTTCCCCCTGGTCCCTGTGTTGGGATCCCAAGCTCATTATAGACCCGAGGCTGGGACCACTCTGTCTCCTCTTTCCCCTGGACAACTCGGGGCAGCAGGCACTCAGAGCCAGCCAGCCGGGAGCCGCTTTGGAGCACCAGCTTCAGGGCTGCTGGGTTCCCAGTGTTAGTTGTGCACTGCCTGAAGGCATATTGAGGACATCAAAGATTTATGTGTTATGACAGTTTCCTGACAGGTAGAAATAAAGTGTCTCGAGCCCGTGGGGGGTGCCTTTTCCTAACTTGCCTAGTCACCGTAAAGGCTAAGGACGGTCTTCTCTGACCCATTCTCGTTTATCTGCATCTCACTTTCTTCCTGGAGCTGGGGACCCAAGGGGCTTCTCCTCTATTCTAGTCCCAGAAGCCCAGATGCATTTCAGGAAGCATTTTCATTAAGGCTGTGTTTGCCAGGATGAGCAGGACCAGCTCAGATCCACTCCCCTGAAGACCCAGCCTTCGCCTCTGCTCTAGGCACCGGCTGGGCCTGGCAACAGGGGTAGAGATTCAGGGTGGGTGGTAGGGCACTGACCCCCATGCCCTGCACTTGCCCACAGCTGACCAACAAGATCGTGTTCGTGGTGAGCTTCGTGGGCAACCGTGGCACCTTCATCCGGGGCTATAAGGCCATGGTCATGGACATGGAGTTCCTGTACCACGTGGGCTACATCCTGACGAGTGTCCTGGGCCTCTTTGCCCATGAGCTCTTCTACAGCATCCTGGTGAGGCGTGGGTGGGGCTGGGCAGGGGCAGGGGCAGGGGCAGGCAGCTGGGGCTTCCTGCCAGTTGCTAACAGTTCCCCATCCCCAGGCCTCTTGCTGCTGGGCTGGGAGGAGTGGATTTCCAGTGTCCTCCTCCGCTGGACCCCAGCCTGGCCTTCAAGGCCCTGATATCTACTCATGGCCCCATCTCCCCTGTACAGTGGGGGTCCAAGCCTGGACTCTTGAGCCAGACCATCTGGGTTTACATCCCAGTGTGGCCCCTCCTAGCTGTGTAACTTTGGGCAGGTTTCTTAACTGCCCGTGCCTCAGTTTCCTCATCTGTAAAATGGGGATAATTAACGGCACCTGCCCTTTAGAATAACTGTGAGGATGAAGTGAGCTAACACACAACAGTTGTGTAGAGTGTGTCCTGGCACATAGCAAGCACACCGTAAGTGTTGGCCATCCTTCTCCTGCTGCATGTGGTATGCGCTGGCCATTCCACCCTCTAGCCTTCTCCTGGACCTCTCCGTTTCCCGGGACTTGGAACTCCAGGTTCCTCAGAGACGACGGCCCCAACAGGCCCGCCAGCCTGGTTCCGCCTGCCCAAGAGCAGATGCCGCTGGGGGAGGCGGGGGGAACCACTGGTAGGCAGGCAGCCCGTGGGTCCAGCGGCGGCCCCATCTCTGCCCTGCAGCTCTTTGACCTCATCTACCGCGAAGAGACGCTGTTCAATGTCATCAAGAGTGTGACCCGCAACGGCCGCTCCATCCTGCTGACCGCCCTGCTGGCCCTCATCCTGGTCTACCTCTTCTCCATTGTTGGCTTCCTCTTCCTCAAGGATGACTTCATTCTCGAGGTCGACCGGCTGCCCAGCAACCACTCCAGAGGTCTGGGGGCGCCTCTCCTGGGCGGGCGTGTGGGGATGAGGGGCCTGCACAAGTGGCTGGAGTTGGGACCAGGGCCTGGAAGCTTATCCCACCAGGCCCCCTGCCTCAGTTTCTCCTCTTGGGTTCTGGGTGGGGGTCTAGCTCACTGCCTCCCTCTTCCCTGGACAGACTGAGGGAGTGGGAGCGCCTTGGGTTGCTCTTGTTTGAAGATCCTGTGGTTCATGTTAAACTCGGTACTTGTGGGAGCTGCCGGTGCGCCAGGGCTAGGGGTGCAGACCCCCCTCCTGGCCCTTGGAGCACAGCCCGGCGGGGGCAGGTACATGGAGACCCTTCACTGTAGCCAGGCAGTGGGGAACTGGTAGGATCAGGGCAGGCTTCCTGGAGGATGTGATGTTGGGCCCAGAACTGGGGAGATGATGAGGACAGTCCTTGCACCTCCTGATCTTGATCCTGTCCCCTCCAGCCAGCCCCCTGGGGATGCCACATGGAGCTGCCACATTTGTGGACACTTGCAGTGGGGACAACATGGACTGTGTCTCAGGGGTCGTGGTGCCCGAGGTCCTGGCAGGTGAGGGCAGTGCGTCCTGGGAGTCAGGTGCGGTGGGGGCAGAGGCAGGTGGCCTGGCCCGGGGCTGAGCACATGCCCTGCTTGCAGAGGATGAGGAGCTGGACAGCACGGAGCGGGCCTGTGACACCCTGCTCATGTGCATCGTCACCGTCATGAACCACGGGCTGCGCAATGGTGGCGGTGTGGGCGACATTCTCCGCAAGCCCTCCAAAGACGTGAGCGCCCCCTGCCCCCTCCCCAGTCCACGGGGGCCCAGCCCCGCCTTCAGGTCATGGCCAGCAGAGCAGCTTGGCCTCCCTCCATCTTCGGGGTTGCGAGTCCCTGCACCTTTGCGTCCCCTTCTCCCCGCTGTCCCGCCCAGTCCCGTGCGGTTACGGTGTAGCTGAGCTATCCAGGCCCCTGTCTACCCAGGCATCCCCACCAGCTCACTGTAGACGCTCTGAGGAAAGACCTTGGCACCCGGCTTTCCCCGGCTAGGGAAGCCGTGAGTCAGGCAGCGGGCGGGTCCCCGGCCACAGCGGCTTCATCTGAGAGGCAGCCCTGGCCCGCAGCCAGGGTAGGCAGGGTGGGGAAGCCGGGCTGGCTCCATAAGGAGGCCTCAGGGTTTGGCTCGGGCAGCCCCACGTTCTCAGAATGTCAGTCTGTCCCTAGTGGCACAAGGGTGAGAAGCTTCTCCTTGGCCAGAGGGTTTCTAGAACGAGTGAGACCAGGTGTCCTGAGGGCAGGCAGAGGAGTTCAGAGCTGCTCTTCCCCTAACCAGCAGTCAGGGGTGGGCCATGCCCGCAGGCCTGGCTCCCCACGCCAGACTCCTCGAGGGCCTCATCCCGGCCGCTGAGTCCTCATCCACACTCAGGGCCTCTGATTGTGATTCTCATTCTGTGTGGTGAGGCTGGGTCCTCTCTGCCGTCTTCAGGGCCCTGGGAGCCAGATGCCCTTATTCCCTTCCGATGGGGGCTGCTGACCCCAGCCTCCCTGCCTTCCCCCCGTAGGAGTCTCTCTTCCCGGCCCGCGTGGTCTACGACCTTCTGTTCTTCTTCATTGTCATCATCATCGTGCTGAACCTCATCTTTGGGGTGATCATCGACACCTTTGCCGACTTGCGCAGTGAGAAGCAGAAGAAGGAAGAAATTCTCAAGACCACGTGCTTCATCTGTGGTGAGGCTGGGCTCTTGCCTGAGGAGGCCGTGGCCGTCGTTGTCGGCCTCAGTCTGGCCCTTCCCAGATTCCTGTGGCCGCCGGGGAGCCCTGCCCTGGGGCCAACGGCTTGGTGGCTGTTCTCTCATCCCAGAACTGGGGAGAACAGGACCCTACCCGAACTTGGAGTCATAGAAGGGAGTGGGAAAGGGCCTCAGAAATCCTCCCTTTAAACTCTCTGGGTCTCAGATGAGGAAACGAGCCTGGTCAGTGGCCTCAAACCTCTGGTCTCAGTCCAGGGCCTTTCTCCCCACCCCCTATGTATGAGGTGCAGGTCCCCTCACAGCCACCGCAGGCAAAGAAGCAGGTGGGCCCCTGTAGGACAGGACCCTCATCCAAGCTTTTCCGGCTCCCCGGCCCCCGGGATCCTGGCGTCTGCTCCCATGGTCCCCTCTGTGCTGCGGCAGGGCGGGGGCTCCATGGCTGTGTGGCTGCTGCTCTAAATAGAAGTGACCTAAAGAGCCCAGAGTGGGCTGTCGCCTGCATTCATCAGAACTTTCAGCCCAAGAACAACGTCCCCACTGCATCGGGAGGCCGTGCCTGCTGTACCCTCACCCCCACCTCCTGCCTCCGCAGGTCTGGAGAGGGACAAGTTTGACAACAAGACGGTGTCATTTGAGGAGCACATCAAGTTCGAGCACAACATGTGGAACTACCTGTACTTCATTGTGCTGGTCCGTGTGAAGAATAAGACGGACTACACAGGGCCCGAGAGCTACGTGGCCCAGATGATCAAGGTGTGGGCCCGGGGAGGGGGGGTGGTCAGGACAGCTGTGGACACTTGTTAACAGGCAGCAGGGGACAAGGAACAGCTGGAGCCGACCTCGGCTACTCAGGAGCCCCTCCAGCTGCTGTGCTGCAGGGGTGCCTCCGGAAAAAAGCCCCCAGAGGACGCGCATGGCGTCCGGGGCCCGTGGGTGCCTGAGGCGAGGTGGCCCTGCTTGTGGCGGCTGCTCGGTGGCCCTTTCTGAGGGGCCTTTTCTAGCTGGGTGAGAGGGAGGGCAGCTTTCTGAAGCCTGGGTGGTCGCAGGCCAAGAGGGCGTCTGGATGAACTATAAACTGTCAAACTTAGGAGAAATCAACCGTCACTCCAATGCAGGAGCGAAGGGAGTGAAGGCAGTGAGTAATAAAGGTCTGGGCGCATTTAGGGTAAAGGATGCCATCAGTCCCATCAGATGTAGTGCATCTTAAGATTATTGCACATTAGAGAAAATGCAGCCTAAAAGGAAAGAAAGGTGTGGGGGGAGGTTCTGTGCGTCTTTTGAGTCTGTATTTGGATTGGTCTTTGAGCGCAGGTGTTATCTGTTGATCTGAGAACTCAGAGCTTGCCACAAGGAACTAGAAAGCTGCTCGGTGTCCCCTTCCGCTCTGCCTCTGTCCCGGGAAACGTGGCTTTGCCTCACGTGTCAGATGCCAGCCACCCTCAGCAGAGCTCTGCTCCCTCAACGCACCATCTGTCTGACTGGCATCTTCCTGGGGTGTGGGGTGTGCTGTCGGGGCGGGAGGAAGGAAGGAAGGAAGGGAGGGAGGAGAGGCAGGGTCTGGGTGCAGAGGCCTGCCTTCCACCGCTCGCAGGGTGTTAGGAGAGTAAACAGGTGGTGTTGGTACCAGGGGGAGACTCGGGCTGTCTAACGGAGGTTGGCCTGTCTCTGCTGTGGCCTCCCCGCCCCCTCAGGGTCACTGCCAGCTCACTCTGGCCCCGGGGAGGACACAGGTCAATTCAGATTTTCCCGTGACACATCCCTGGGGAGTAATTTGGCCAAGGGTGTGGTAGCAGGCTCCCCCCACACAACTGCTTTTCTAAACAAGGCCTTCCTAGGCTGGACCCAAGCTCGCTCACCCCACTGGTGATGTTTTTCAGAACAAGAACCTGGACTGGTTCCCCCGGATGCGGGCCATGTCACTGGTGAGCAACGAGGGGGAGGGGGAGCAGAACGAGATCCGAATTCTTCAGGACAAGCTCAACTCCACCATGAAGCTGGTGTCCCACCTCACTGCCCAGCTCAACGAGCTCAAGGAGCAGGTGTGCCCCTAGCCCTGTTCTGGCAGCACACCGGCAGCCTCAGGGCCTGCCTCGTGGCGTGGGGGAGGGTGTTGGGGCCTTCACGCTCCCCCTGCCCCCTTTCCTGCTGGCTCCTGTTCTTGGGTCTGGGGTGGAAAACATGTTCCAAACACACTTCTCCCCTCTGTGGAAAGCTAGACGGGGTCGTGGCCCCTATCCTTGCGCCCCAGAAAGACAGGGCTGAGTGGAACCTCGTGCCGGTGTTGGGGCCTCCCTTGCTTTAGCGAGTCCCCCTCAGGCGTTGACTGGTGACGGCAGGGTAAGACCTCTTTCCGCTTCTCAAGAAAGATCCCCTCTTGCCCAGAGCATCCTCCGCTCCATCTGGCTGTGACTAAATGAAATCGGCAGCCCCTCTTTTAGGTGGGGTGCTTTCCCAGCTGCACCAAATCAGTGGTTTGTGACGCGCTGAGGACAAGAGTTTGGGGCTGACATCCCTGCTACACCCTGGGGGCGTCTTGGCCTGCCGCCAGGGCTGAACCGCAGCTGGGAGGGAGGGTGGGTTCTGGGCAGCCTGATCCAACCTGACGGCATCTGTTTAAATCTAGATGACGGAGCAGCGGAAACGCAGGCAGCGCCTGGGCTTTGTGGATGTCCAGAACTGCATGAGCCGCTGAGTGGAGCCACGGAAGGCCCGTCAGGCCACATGCGACACTGGAGAGCTGAGAGTGGGAACACCGCCCCTCAAGGCCAGGTCCCCACCCAACCCCCAGCTCCACCTCTGCCAGACCCCGCCCCGGGCCAACATAGACTCTGAACAGCTTAGAGGGGAAACTAGAGCTGACAGTGCTGCCCAGACCAAGCTCATAAAAAAAAACTCAGAAACTCAGTGGGACTCGGCTTACCTTAATGCCTAAGTAAGTCCTCTTAAAGGACTATTGCTTTGTCCCTTATGACTGACGTGCCTTTGTATTCCTCCTGGTGGGTGATTAGGAGTGGCGTCTCCATTTTATTCCAAGCACTACATTTTGGTTACTGCCGCCTCTGGAGGGGCGCGGTGATGCTGTCGCTAGTGATTTTAGGGCTTTGTTATTTAACTTATTCACGGTGCCAGGCTCAGCCCTGGCCAGGGCCGTGCAGCCCCCCTGTGCCTCAGAACTGCCGTATACAGTGCGTAGACCTCAGTGTCCAAGTCCACGCCACCCGCTCCGCACAGCCCTGGCTGGACTGGTGACCACAGGCTTGGTCCTAAGACCTGCCTCCTCCCGCACCTCCTGGGCAAGAGTCACAAGCCCAGGTGACAGGGCTGGGGCGTGTTAACAGGGGCTGGTTTTGACTGCTTGTGTTTTCTCCTTTTGGTGTAATGTTTTACAAATCCTTTGGCCCGAGAACTAATACGTTAATTACCTTAAATAAATTAATAAATCTAGTCCGTTAGAAAGGGAGGCTGGCTCCCGTGCTCCTCAGGGGCTGGGGTGGGTGGTAACGTGGCGCTGGCGGAGGACAGAATACGAGCCCTGCCTGCTGGCCTAACCTTGGGCTCTTGGGAGATGCTGAATGCCATCCCGTCTTGCAGCGATTCCGGGACAGAACTGTACTACGGGATAACTGGTTTCTATCATAATCCTATGAATTTTATTTTATGCATTTCAAAACACAGTGAGGAGTCCAGGTAAAATGAGGTTAAGAACCCTTTCCACTTCTTCCCAACAAGGGGTGCTGTCGGCCCTGCCCTACCCCTTCTCTCAGCTCTGTTCTTGACAAGAAACCTGAAGTAGGGAATGTAAACATCTACTGGTAAGAGCTAAGGTCCCGTGGAGTAATAAGGTGACCCTGTGCGTGTCCCCGGCCAGGGGAGGGGGCCTGCCATGTGGCCTCCCACAGAACCCGCCCCGAGTGCTGAAGCCGACTCAAGCCGGGGCCCTGCCTGGCCTGTTGGTAGCTCTACTCTGCCCCTTAAGCCAACTTGGAACATGGCTTTTCTGCAAGGTCAGGGGCAGAGGACTGAGCTCTGGCCTTCTGAGTCAGTGGGGAGGAGGGCCAAGCAGGCTTTTCTCATCCCTCTGTCATACACCTCCTGTTGCTTTCTGTTTGCAACAGGACGCCTTCTTCAGTACTGAATGCTATTTTTGGCTCTCTCCCAGGAGCTCCTAAAACAAAAGAGAGCCTGTGAATCTTGCCAGGAGCCAGCCAGACCTCTGTTGGCAGGTGGGGCTCCTGTGGCCGTGCAGGAAGCACCTTGCCCAGAGGGCCCGTCACCATCCCTTCTCAGGCCCAGACGGAGACCCGCACTTCCTCTCCTGGAGGACATCCTAGCCTGACTGGTGGGCGGGCGGATGCTCAACTGGCGTCCCTCCTCAGGCCAGAGCTTTCTTTACAGCAACAAGGGCTTCCTTTCTTGTGAAGGCCAGATGAGATTCCCGAACTACAAGGAAAGGGAAATCAGGGCATTTTATTGATAATGGCAACGTCCACGACTTTACGCTTAGGTATGTGGGCGTGTTAAGGCCCGAGCCCAGGCCTTATGCTTCTCCTCGGGATCCCTGGGGGCAAACTTCTCCTGCAGTTTCTTCCACATGCCTTTATTCATCTCCTTAAACTCTTCCAAGGTATCTGCAAAAGGAGAAGACAACGAAAAAAGGCTGAAGTCTAAAATGATTACACAGGTTGGCCCCACAGGGCTTTCGCCACACAGGCATGTCTCGCTTTTCACAGTATGTTCCTAAGAAAGGGAAGTGTAGCCCCAACTTCTGATCAGCAAATCAGGCAGGGTAACAGACAAATAAATGCAAGTGTGGATGAGCACTTGTGTACCAGAGACCGTCCTTACAGTGGCCTCTGTTCACATCCAATTATCATTCACCATCTAAGCAGGGCCCTCTCCGCTCTGCTCCACGTGAGCAAAGAAAAGGCGCTGTAGCATCAGCTACACAACGCACAGGCCCAGAGGCTTATCTCAAAACTTGGCCTGAGCCACACAGACCTTACTGTCCATTTTACAGATGTGGAAACTTGAGGCAGAGTGAGGTTAAGGAACTTGAGCAGGCTACACGGCTAGGAAGTGGTGGAGCTGGGATTTGACCCCAGACACTTGGGTCCACCCCACGCTGTGGAGTTGAGCAGGCACCCGGGAGGGAGCTGGACCTGGGCCCCCATCCCTGCCCACCATTTCCACACTGGGTCCCCTCAAGCAATCAGTTAACTCTCTGAGCCTCGGGTTCCTCATCTGCAAAGTGGAGATCAAAACACCTGCCTCAAAAGTTGTGAGTCTTAAAGTAAATAATGGAGGTGACTAATAATTCTTTGTTGTGGGGCTGACCTGGCACTGCAGGAGCATCTTGGCCTCTACCCACTAGATGTCAGTAGCAAACTGCCCTTTCCCCCCGCAAGCTGTGACAACTAAAGTGGTCTCCAGACATTGCCACAGGTCCCTGGGGGACAAAATCGCTCCCGGGTTGAGAACCACTGGTATAAAGTCTGTCCAGGGCTAAAGTTCTATGACACCTAATTTTACTTGTATTTTAAGTTTAGATTTTCACATTATTTAAATTTCATAGCCTGGATTTTCATCTCTTAATAAAACTTCTGGAGAAAAAGAATAGCTTTTCTGAACAAAAAGGTAACTTACATCATCTATTAACATTTATTGTCAGTGGGCTCTTGACTAAATTAGGACACGCACTGTACCCCGGCCAGCATTCCACCCTGGGACTTTTCCAGAAGTCCAGCTTCCTTCGTGGGGCACAAAACGGATGCCGAGGCCTCCTTCAGAGACTCCTGGGACCCCAAGCCAGGATGGACACACTCGGGACCTAGACTGCGGCCACATTTCTGACTTGCCAGGCCCTCAAATCCTCATGACAAACACTGCAAGGTGTCCTGCCCTGTCAGAGGAAACACTCAGTAAGCTTATTCCACAGAGTCACAACAAAAATAAGAGGCTTGCTGTGAAAGCAAATTATCAGCTAATTTCCTAAGGCTGAACTCCCAGCCACGACAAGCTGCAGCACAGGCCAGTGGTGGGGAGTCGTACATCTCCCCCTCCTTGGCTATGGCCCGTTGTCTCCGAACTCAGACGTCCCGAAGTTAACCAAGAGGCAGAGGCTGAGCCTCTGGAACTTCTTTCCATTCTAATTTCAAGTTCAAACTTTGCTCAAACTCTTCGGGGTCCTCACAATGACACTGTGCATCGATGCTGGTAATTACATGAGCCCAGGGACATGGGGGTACCATTTGTTTATATATATGTGTATGTGGGTGTGTATACACACACACATACACACTTTAAAAAAAATTGCCAATAAAGTGATTCTGCCTGGCCAAAATATCTCTACCCCAGTTTTCCAGAGAGTAAATATAAAAATAGTATCAGTCAACATACAATAGCAGATGACACCACCAGGTTTTAATCTGTTGAGAAGGTTAAGAGTTTTCTGGAAGCCTAAATTCTCAAACCTTAGTTGCTGAAGGCTGCCAGAGGAATAGGAAAGAGAAATTTCTAGAGTACCAGGAGGCAATGTTTCAGGGCCGTGCCCTCCCAGAAAAGGTTAGCCTATTTTTATATGTGGTATCCTTGGCAATAAAAATAGTTAATTTTCCAGAACCTGCCTGTTTCAACCCAGGCTTCCCCTGCCACCACCCGCCACGTCCCCCTTCAGTGACAATGGAGATGGGGAAGTAAGGAGGGGCCGGGCTAGACAGGGTTTTTCCTTTCTTGTTAATCGGTCTATCAAGGACTCCAAACCATACCTAGTTAAACCCATATCTAACCCACAGACCACGTCCCCTGGGTCAGATAACTCTTAGGCGGATATCCCCATACACGTCTATTGAATGGCTTTTTGTTTTAATTAAAACCCTCATGTTTATAAAGCCCCCTTAGGGCCATAAAGATAAAATTATTTTCCTTCCATCCTGATTTCAACTACTTCCATTTGGCAAATACATATTCCCCTGTTCCCTGCTGCCCAGCCTTGAATTTAAAAGCTCTAAAGATGGATTTGCTTTTTTTAAATAATGCCTTTGACCTTCTCCATGTTCTGTGGCCAAAAAAGCATGAGCCCTGTAGCTTCAGAATTTCCTGTGGGCTATTCCACAAGACTTACCATCAGGCAAAACTGTCTTATTAGACAATTCCCCTTGGCCGCTCAAACACAAAGACTCATTTGCAAACCAACCAGAAAGGGCAGCAGCTGTGCTTTCCATACCTGTGGACAGGATCAGTTTGTATTCTTCCAGGGACAGACCACTGAAGCTTGTGTCTCTGGGGCGAGGGTACTGGTCACACGGGGCAGAGGGGAAGAGAGAGGGAGGGGAGAGAAGATTAGTTCTGCAGCACAACCCGGGACTAGATGATCCTGGACAGAAGCCACACTCTAACTGCAGTTCACAGGCCATGGGTGTCTGGAGGCCAGAAGGAGAAGCACAACGCCACCTGGAGGCCAAACCAGTCCGGTCTGGAGAGGCGGCTCTGACGTGAACACGCACCTGAACCCTCTGGAAAATGCAGGCTGGGCCTCGGGAGCCTGGGTGGGGCCTATGATTCTGCATTTCTAACCAGCCCCGGGTGGTGCCCATGCTGCTGCTCACAGACCACACTTTGAGCAGTGAGGATTTAGAAGAAATCCCCTCTTCATACAGACTAGGCATTTGGCTGTGTAAATCTGTGGTTACTGAGCACATTTCTCAAGCCTGGGGAAAAAACACACTAAACGGAATTTGACAGCAATCATGTCAGGGCCGAGCAGAGGCCCAGCTTTGTCTGACAGGACTTTCCCAGTCACCCCATCTTTATCACCGGAGCGTGGGGAAGACCAGTTCCGTCAGAGGGGGTGGGAAAATATGTGTGAGATCCAAGAGTTGTCAGATACACCCGGAAGCATCCACTGGCATATAAAACACATGGCTTTTCTTCAAAATTAAAAACGGCTTTCATTTAGGTGACCTAAAAGCCTCTACCAGGTGCCTTAGTCGGCTTGGTTGAAATTACTGGTTACATTTGAAAGTAGCAAAACCACAATTCTTTACAGAACATCGTATAATCAGATTTCACTCACTCTTATTGGTCATCTCCAGTCGGAGGGCTGGGGACAACACAAAAGACTGGCCCACTCACCTTGTGTTTGTAGTAGTTTGCATGGAGCCGTGCTAAGCTCTCGTACATCTGATCACAGGCCTCAGGCTCTGAAACCTGAAAAACAAAACCTCCAAGAAAGTGAGCAAATGAGCCCTGCCCCCACACGGGTCTGTACCGTATGCCTCCAGGAAGGACAGGAAGCAGGCCTGCAGCTCAGAGCTGGCTTCTCTGACCACAGGTCCCACGGTCAGAAATCACCTTTTTGGAATAATGGCTCCACCTCAGCAGCTCCCCAACCTGCAGGAAAACTCAACTGGCAAACAAACATTTGCTGAACACCTGTGACTTGTGAACCAGCAAGCCACCGCGGTGGGAGGCACTGCGGTAAAAACACAACACTCCAGGAGTGCTAGGGGCAATGTGGGCCACAAGAAGTCAGAGGAGGTCAGCGGATCATGGAAGTGAGACTAAGCTGGTTTCTGAAGGATGCACAGGAGCTGGGGAGAGTGGAGGGGGCCTTCCTGGTGGGGGCGGTTGCATGAGCAGGGCAGAGGAGGCAGGGATGCTATCTATACCTATGCCTCACACCAGACCATCTGGCTGAGGGCCTGAACATGCAGGTAAAAGAGCCTGGGTGGGAGAAAAAGAAAGAGCTTTTTGAATTAAACCTTCAATATGAAATGTATTAAATAAAGATTCTTTTATGAAAGGAAAAAAAATCATCTGAGCTTTCATCTGTGGTAAGTGGGGAGCTGTTGAATTTTACAAGGAAAGAAACATGAAGAAAGTAGTATTTTAGGATGAAACAGGTGAACTGAGGAGAACCAAGAGGGAGAATCCAGTTAGGTCCTGTTAGGAAGCCTTGCAAATAGAAAGGGGAAAAGAAAGCAATACTCCGGATGGCCCTGCTGGAAGTTCCAGGGAACGCGGGCAACATGCAGATGAGGGGTGGGTTTTTCCCTCTCATACCTCTTAGGAAGTTTTCCCTTCCTTCTGCCTTTGCCACTATTTAGCTACAGTTCCTTGTATTATTCTGCCAAGAATTCTGAAAGCTCCCCAGGATGAAACTTTCTCTTCAATGTTTTTTCCCAGAATTCAAATGATGGATTTTTCCAACTTAAATCCTTTCTCGAAGAAGGCAGAGCATAAATAAATCAGTAGTTAAGCATTTTAATAGGCAGCTCCACTTCTGCCTCCGTGTGCATGTCAAATAAGGTCCCCACTTTACAGCAAACAAAAAAGACAATCCTGTCATTGAGTTCCACTCAATCCATCCCCAGGTTCAGGCCACCCATCATGAGAACGCCCAGGTAGCCACATCAGAAGAGAAAGGGTGATGGGCTGAGGAGGCAGCCAGTGTTTGTTGACTAATGATCAAAGGCATTATTTGAGTGCACTGGGGCTAAAGGCTGAAAAAGAAGAACGGATATTAACACATGAGTCTGACTCCCTATCGGGCGGCGCTTCCAAGGAAAGTCCAGCTGGAACAGAATTCTGCAGCATACACTTTGGGGGAAAGCGTTTTGAATGTTCTGTCTTCAGCAGGGCATGCAAAACTAAGAGCTAACCAGACGATAGACGAACAGAAGGCACAAGATGCAAAAGGAAAAAGAGGGTAACACCAGCCAAACTTTTAAAGAATATTATGTAGATTATCAAAAGATAATTGTGCATTTCATCATTTGCTTGCCCTCTTCATACCTGTACAGATGTGTCTGCTTATAAATTTAAGAGAACCTACAGTGTGCCCAGCCCATGTAAGAGCAGGTGTGCATAGCTGTGGGGAGCTGTGGAGTCCAACTGCCTGCATTTGGATCTCATCCCTTACCAGCTAAGGGGTACTGGGCAAATCACTCCATCTCCCAATGCCCCCAACACTTAAAAAAAAATTTCCCACTTTTCCTTTATCCTTCTCTATATCTATATATACATAATATTTCAGTATGTTTCCTAAGAACGACATTCTCTCATATAACCACAGTTCCATGACCAAATTCAGGACATTTAACATTGATACAACACTTCTATCTGTTCCATTGTCCATATTCCAACTCTGTCAATTGTCTCAGTAAAACTCTTTACAGCAAAAAACAGTCCTTTAGGCCCAGGATCGCCTCCTGCACTACCTGTCACGTTTCTTTCTCCTTGCAGCCAGGACACCTCCTCGGCCTTTGTCTTCCCAGCATTGACATTTTTGAAACATACTGCCCAACTTAACTTTTCTTTTAAAAGAAAAGATAATAATTGTCCCTATTTCTGAGGGCGATGTGAGGATAAGTAAGATAATGCCTGGACTGCTCTGAATTCAGGGCCAGGAACACTGATGAATGTGAGGGATTAGTCTTGGTTACTATTAGTAGTAAATAGTTATAGTAAACACAGGCCTTTACTGCACTAACTACAAGGCGAAAGAAGACTTCAGGACGATCCCGGTGACAGCGGAATGAGGGGTGCGTGGAGGGCCCCTGACACCATCAGCGGAGCCAATGAAGCCCTGCCAAGGGTCACGGCGAGGGTGGGCGGAAGTTACCAGTAGGACGTGGGGCTCTCCAGGCACAGGACCAGCTCATGCACACGCCCAGGGGACAGCAATTAGGACACATCAGCGGATCAGTGCTGCTGGTGTGACTGCCGGGTATGGCTGGAGGTGAAGTGATGAAGGGATGGAAAATCACCGAAGCTTCACTCTGTCCCTGACTGGACCTCCGGCCCTGAGCTTGATGGCTCTCAGTGGTCCCCAAGTGTTTCATGATCAGCTTGGTGGGGATCACGCACTGACCCTTGGTCTCTGCTGAGCGAGTGGCTGTCTGCAGCACCTGTCCTCCACCTGATGGCCGTGCAACCCGACCTTCCCCTCCCACCACCACCGACCACCCTCCCAACCCAGCTCTTAATTAAGAAAGGCATTCACAGCACTGCCTCTGCCCAGCGCCTCTCTCCTGGGCTCCCTCACTGCCGGCAGACCACCAACACATCGCGTCCTCACCAGACCCGCGCTCCCACCAGATCCTCACCTTCAGAGATGCTGCCAAAAGGAGTCCCCTCCTGCCTTTCCTCCAAATCTAACGGTGAGAGCTGGCCGGAGGGCTGCTCAGCCACCTCCGTCTGTACCCTCGGTGGGGCGAGCAGGGTGTCTCCTTCCTGCTCAGCTTTTCCCACCTCCGACAGAAAAGTAGGGCAGAGGGGAGGGACACAGAGAGAGAGGATGGGGTCACCGTACAGAGCATTACTCAAAAACCAAAGTGACCCTCTGTGTTCCCTGAACCTCTCAAAAGTCCTTCAGTATTAAAGAGACAGTCTCCCAGATACTTTCCATAAAGCCTGGAGCCTCAAAGAATAATCTGAGAAGCACCTATAAATAACAAATCACCAAAAAAGGACCTTGTCACCCAATTTCTCATCTGAGGTCAGAAGGTGTCTGTACGAGGCTGTAAAAGTAGCTCAGTGGAGGTGATGAGAGTTTGAGGTACGGCAACTTCAAGCCAAGTTATTACTGCCTAAGCAGAGATGGAGCCAAGGCCAGTTCTGGGTTCCTAGTCACACCCAATCCAAGCTCAGCAATTACAAAATTGTCTTATTTACTACTTAAAAGTACATCAATAGAAGTACTTGTCTAATTCCGGAAGCCTCACCACATACCTACATCCTACACTCTATTCACAGACTCCAGCGCAAACATCGCTGAATTTTGAAATACACAGTTTTCCCGATGAAGTGTACTGTGCACTTTTAGAAATATTCTTATATACAAGCTTTAAACTACCTGATTTTGCATTCACACCTAATGAGATTATGGACATTTTAGGACTAATAGCAAAGCTGGGTTTAAAAAAGGCAGCAGTGGGATATTATGAAAAATTCAGCTCTGCTCCCTAAATTTGAATAAAATAGATGTTCAAGTGACAAAGTGTCCTTTTCGGCTCTCTTTTGGCTCCTTTTGCATTTCCCCCGCTCAGTCGTCAGTAAATTTCTCTTTACCATATTAAACTTTTATACATACAAATCTACATCACTGCCGCAGGCACTGATTTTGATTTTCAAAATTGAATTTTGGGTGGTACAGTGGCCCCTATTCCAGTCACACAAAGGGATGCATAAGCACTTTTGGGAACGTGTTGCAAATTGCTTTGCTAATTAAGGTACAGCTGGATTCAGTCCAGAAGGATCTATGAGAAAAGGTTTTCATGACTTGGTAATGAACTTCTGAAATGAGTTCATTCCATTATGGGAGTCTATTCCCTTGAATTCAACTGAAAATCTATTTCTTGAGCATCTACTATGTAGAGAGCTCTGCTAGGCGGCTGTGAGGGGACATAAAGACCCAGCCTCGGCTCCAGAGAAGTTGGCAATCAAGCTGAGACAAGAAGATACACACACATTGAAAATAAAAAATGACCAGGACAGAGTGTAACTGAGTGCCAAGAGTTACAGGAGATCAGGAGCAGGAGCTAGTTACCAGGCCTGGCTCACATGGCAGGTGTGGTTCCCTTACAGGGCAGGTTTGCGTTTCACTGCAGTGACAGGTCACAGAGTGATGGGGAGTCAGAGTCTCTCACTTTGAGGAGTGTAGACTTCAGAGCTGGGCAGAATGGGGATCAGAGGAGGGACTGGGAGGAAGAGGCATGAAAAGGCAGGGGGACAAGGATGGTCCAGGCAGGCAGGGTCTTAAGCTGCGCCAAGGAGTGCTTCAAGGCCTGGGAAGCCACCAGATTCTTGACAAGTTCTGTGTCTGGGCTTTGGTCCACAGTGCACTAGGTTCTCAAAGGTTAAGAACCTGGGAGCAGAGATCAAGATGGCAGAATAGAAGGACGTGGAGCTCACGTCCTCCCACAAATACATGAAAGACACATCTACATGTTGAAAAATTCTCACAGAATACCCACTGAACACTGGCAGAAGATCTCATACAACCAAAGCTGCAAGAAAGATCACCACATAACCAGATAGGATGAAAGAAAAAAAAAAAAGCAGGAATCAGGATGGGACCTGTGCCCCGGGAGGGAGCTTTCAAAGGGGAAAGGTTCCTTTACCCTGGGAACCCCCTTCACGGACTGGGAGGTCCACTGGACAGATAGGGAGCCTCAGAGGAGAGCACAGCAGCCGGCCTGTGGCAGGCAGGACAGAGGGAGACCAGCACAGACAGTCCACGCTACCTTGCTGCACTTCCCAGCCCAAGACACATGCCTGCTGGTGTGCGGAGAGGCTGGGGGCTGGAACTCGGGCTTCAGAGGACTCACTCTGGCTGCGCAGAGACAGCCTGAAGTGCTTGGAGTGTGGTCCGGGGCGAGGCTGGGGGTGCTGTGTGCAGGATGGAGCCCAGGTCTACTGTCAACGTGCGTGTGAAGCGGGCGGGGCGTAACCCCACCACAGCGGCCTCATTCTCTGGGTGCTCACGGCAGGCACGGCTCCGCCATTATGAGCTCTGGGAGCACACAAGCGCCAGTGGGTTGCCAACACGCAGAGGTAGGGCTGAAATCTGAACCGATTCCTGGCGGGTGCGTGACTTCAGCAAATTCACGCCAGCGGCAGCGTCTACAGGACCTCTGAGCTGATTACTGGCACTCCCCCAGCTGAGGCAGGTCTAGGGCCAGCAAAAACAAACTTTGTGGGCGCGCACACGCAGAAGCACGGCTGATACCTGAGCTGATTACTGGTATTCCCACAGCAGAGGTGGGGCCGAAGGCAGTGTCAACAACAGTGTACTTTTTGAGCACGCACACCAGGTGACAGGAGATGTTACAGAGTGCATGTCCGGGCAGACAACTCCTGGGGAGGAATACACAGCAGCTCCTTTCCCAGTGGGAGCGCTCCTGTCCCACCTACCTCACACCACAGTTTAGGACCGGATCTGGGGGCTTCTACTTCAACAACTGGGGAGCAGACCCTGCCCCTGATAGGGCTGTGACAACCACAGAGCAAAGAGGAGGCCCTGTCCAACATCCAGTGCAGGCTCTGGTCCCCACAACAATCACACCCCCTATCAAGGGGAGAAGGGCCAGCACACCCTGAGGAAAGACATGGCAGGCATCCACACCAAAAACAGCCTTTGCACCAAAAATATTAGACTCACACAGGCTACACAGGGGTGTTTCCACGTAAAAACAGCCCTCCATGACCACAGTAGATAATGTTTCCCCTGAATTCATAGAGTTAGAGTAATATAAGTAAAATGAAAAAGCAGAGGAACCACTCCCAATTATAAGAACAAGAGAAATCCCCTAAAAAAACAAACAATGAAACAGACCTCTCCAGTCTACCAGACGCTGAGTTCAAAAAGAAGGTAACAAAAATGCTGAAGGAGCTAAGAAAAGCCATCGACAGCAATGCAGATCACTGCAACTAAGAACTATAGAGGAGGCAATCAAAATCAGACAACTTAATTGCCGAGATGAAAACTGAGCTAAAGGCAATATATAGAAAACTAAATAATGCAAAATGAATTAGTGATTTGGAAGACAAAATAATGGAAATCACCCAATCAGAACGGCAGACAAAAAGACAAATGAAAAAAAAAAATGAAAGCAATATAAAAGACCTATGGGACACAAAGCGTGCCAATCTAGGCATAATAAGGATCCCAGAAGAAGAAAGAGAAAAGGGAATTGAAAATGTATTTAAAGAAATTATGGCTGAAAATTTCCCAAACCTAAAGAAGGAAACAAATATTGAGGTACAGGAAGCACAGAGGGTCCCAAACAAGATGAACCCAAGCAGACCTACACCAAGACATATCATAATTAAAATGGCAAAAGTTAAAAAGAGAGGATTTTAAAGGCAGCAAGAGAAAAACAAAGAGTAAGTTACAAGGGAACCCCCATAAGGCTATCAGCTGATTTCTCTATAGAAACTTTGCAGGCCAGAAGGGAGTAGCAAGATATATTCAAAGTCCTGAAAGGGAGAAACCTGCAACCTATGATACTCTACCCAGCAAGATTATCATTTATAATAGAAGGAGAGATAATGAATTTCTCACACAAGCAAAAACTAAAAGAATACAGCAATACTAGACCTAACCTAAAAAGAATACTGAAAGGTCTTCTCTAAATAGAAAAGAAGAAAGAATCTATAGGAAAGGGAAAATCACAATAGGAAAAGCAAATATATGAAAGGATTGTAGATCACTTAAATAAACCAGAACATACATTAAAAAAAAAAAAATCAAAAAAAATTTGTGGAAGCAATTATAACTACAATGAATGGCAAAAGGATAAACATGAAAATGTAAAATAGGACATCAGAATCAAATTGTTCTTACTTGGGAGAGGGGAGTAAGAAAATGTAGATTTTTTGGAATGTGTTTAAGCTTATATGACTACCAGTCTAAAGCAAGCAGATACAGTAATGGGTTAACAGACTTGAAAACCAGGGAAACCACAAATCAAAAACATACAACAGATTCACAAAAAACAAAAAGAAGAGAACTCAAGTGTAATACAAATGAAAACCATCAAACCACAAAAGGAAAAACAAAAAGAAAGGAACAAAGAAGAAATACAAAATCAACTGGAAAACCAGATTTAAAATGGCAATAAATACATACCTGTCAATAATTACCTTAAATGTCAATGGACTATATGCTCTGACCAAAAGACATAGAATGGCAGATTGGATAATAAAACAAGAGCCTACAACACGCTGCCTACAAAAGACCCACTTTTGGGCGAAGGACACCCACAGACTGAAAATGAGGGGATGGAAAAAGATATTTCACGCAAACACAAATCACAAGAAGTGGGGGGGTCACAATATCATATCAGACAAAATAGACTTTAAAACAAAGGCCATAGGGACTTCCCTGGTGGCACAGTGGTTAAGAATCCACCTGCCAATGCGGAGGACATGGGTTTGAACCCTGGTCCGGGAAGATCTCACATGCCATGGATCAACTAAGCCCATGAGCCGCAACTACTGAGCCTGCACTCTAGAGCTCAAGAGCCACAACTACTGAGCCTGTGTGCCACAACTACTGAAGCCAGCATGCCCAGAGCCATGCTACGCAACAAGAGAATCCACCGCAATGAGAAGCCCGCACACCACAATGAAGAGTAGTTCCTGCTTGCTGCAACTAGAGAAAGCCCGCGTGCAGCAACGAAGACCCAACGCAGCCAAAAATAAATAAATAAATAAATTTATTTAAAAGAAAAACAAAACCCAAAACAAAGGCCATAAATAAAGAGAGATGCTATATAATGACAAAACAATTGATGCAAGAAGAGGATATTACACTCATTAACATGTATGAACCCAATATATGCTTTAGGAGCCCCTAAATACATAAAACAAATACTAACAGACATAAAGGGAGAAATTGATGGGAATAAAATAAAAGTAGGAGATTTTAACACCCCACTGACATCAACAGACAGATCTTCCAAACAGAAAATCAATAAGGCAACAGAGATCCTAAATGACACAAGAGAACAGTTAGACTTAATTTGGTATTTTCAGGACACTACATCCAAAAAAACCAGAATACACATTCTTTTCAAGTGCACATAGCACATTTTCTAGGGTAGACGACATATTAGGACACAAAACAAGCCTTGATAAATTTAAGAGGACAGAAATTATTTCAAGCATCTTTTCTGACCATAATGGCATGAAACTAGAAGTCAACCACAGAAAGAGAAATGAGAAAAAAAACCGATTACACAGAGACTAAACAAGTTATTAAAAAACCAATTGGTCAATGACGAATTCAAAGAGGAAATTAAAAAATACCTTGAGACAAATGACAATGAAAATACAACCATATAAAATCTATGGGATGCAGCAAAAAGCATTTCTTAGAGGGAAGTTCATAGCAATACAGACCTTCCTCAAAAAAACAAGAAAAATCTCAAATAAACAACCCAACCTACCACTTAAAAGAATTAGAAAAAGAAGAACAAACAAAACCTAAAGTCAGCAGAAGGAAGGAAATAATAAAGATTAGAGAGGAAATAAATAAGATAGAGATTTAAAAAAAAAAGAAAAAAATCAATAAAACCAAGAGCTGGTTCTTTGAAAGAAAAAAATCAACAAACCTCTGGCTAGGCTCACCAAGAAGAAAAAAGAGGGGACCCAAATAAACTAAGTAAGAAATGAAAGAGGAGAAATAACAACTGATACCACAGAAATACAAGAAGCCATAAGAGAATACTATGAACAATTATATGCCAACAAACTGGACAACCCAGAAGAAATGGACAAGTTTCTAGAAACATACATCCCACCAAAATTGAATCAAGAAGAAATAGATAATCTGGGGGTTTTCTGGCCACGCTGCATGGCTCACGGGATCTTAGATCCCTGACCAGGGATCGAACCCAGGCCATGGCAGTGAAAGTGCCAAGTCCTAACCACTGGACCGCCAGGGAATTGCCAAGAAGAAATAGATAATTTGAACAGACTGATCACTAGAAGTGAATCTGTAATAAAAAAAAAAACTCCCTGCAAACAAAAGTCCAGGACCAGATGGCTTCACTAGGGAATTCTACCAAACATACAAAGAACTTAAACTGATCCTTCTCAAACTCTTCTTCAAAAGACTGAAGAGAAGGGAACACTCCTAAAGTCATGTTATGAAGCCACCATCACCCTGATACCAAAACCAGACAAAGACACCACCAAAAAAGAAAATCACAGGCCAATATCTTTGATTGATATAGATGTAAAAATTCTCAATAAAATACTAGCAAACCAAATCCAACAACATATAAAAAGGATCATACACCATGATCAGGTTAGATTCATCCCAAGTTAACAAGGATGGCTCAACATATGCAAATCAATCAGTATGACACACCACATAAACAAAGGAAAAGACAAAAACCACATGATTGTCTCAACAGATGCAGAAAAAGCATTTGATAAAATTCAACATCCATTCATGATTAAAAACTCTCACCAAAGTGGGTACAGAGGAAACATATCTCAACATAATCAATGGTCTTTTTGACAAAACCACAGCCAGCGTAATACTCAACAGTGAAAAACTGAAAGCCTTCCCACTAAAATCTGGCATGAAACAAGGATGCCTACTCTTACCACTTCTATTCAGCATAATATTGGAAGTCCTAGTCACAGCAATCAGACAAGAAAAAGAAATAAAAGGTATCCAAATTAGAAGGGAAGAGGTAAAAATTGTCATTATATGCAGATGACATGATACTCTATACAGAAAACCCTAAACACTCAACACAAAAACTTTTAAAGCAGATAAATGAATTCAGCAAGGTAGCAGGATACAATATTAACATAAAGAAATCAGTTGCCTTTCTCTATATCAGAAAGTTAAAAAAATCCCTATTAAAATCACATCAAAATATATATATATAAAATAAAACCACCCAGGAATAAACCTGACCAAGGAGGTAAAAGACTTATATGCTGAGAACTATAAAACACTGATATAGGAAACTGAAGATGATTCAAAGAAATGGAAAGATATCCCATGCTCTTGCATTGGAAGAATTAAAACTGTTAAATTGGCCATATTATCCAAAGCAATCTACAGATTTAATGTGATCCCTATCAAATTAACCATGACATTTTTCACAGAACTAGAATAAATAATCCTAAAATTTATATGGAACCACAAAAGACCCAGAATTCCAAAGCAATGCTGGGGAAAAGGAACAAAGCTGGAGGCATAACCCTCCCTGACTTCAGACAATACTACAAAGCTACAGTAAACAAAATAGCATGGTACTGGCACAAAAACAGACATACAGATCAATGAAACAGAATAGAGAGCCCAGAAATAAGTCCACACACCTACAGTCAATTATTCTTCGACAAAGGTGGAAGAATATACAATGGAGAAAAGACATTCTCTTCAACAAGTGGTGTTGGGAAAGCTGGAGAGCCTCATGTAAATCAATGAAGTTAGAACACTCCCCACAACATACACAAAAATAAACTCAAAATGGCTTAAAGACTTAAATATAAGACATGACACTATAAACTCCTAGAAGAGAGAACACAGGCAAAACATTCTGACATAAATCATACAAATGTTTTCTTAGGTCAGTCTCCCAAGGCAAAAGAAATGAAAGAAAAAATAAACAAATGGGACCTAATCAAACTTAAAAGCTTTTGCACAGCAAAGGAAACCATAAACAAAACAAAAAGACAACCTATGGACTGGGAGAAAATATTTGCAAACATTGCAACTGACAAGGGCTTAATTTCCAAAATATACAAACAGCTCATACACCTCAACAACAAAACCAACAACCCAATCGAAAAATGGGCAGAAGACCTAAATAGACATTTCTCCAAAGAAGAAATACAGATGGCCAATAGGCACATGAAAAGATGCTCAACATCACTAATTATTAGAGAAATGCAAATCGAAACTACAACGAGGTGTCACCTCACACCAGTCAGAATGGCCATCATCAAAAAGTCTACAAACAGGGCTTCCCTGGTGGCGCAGTGGTTGAGAGTCCGCCTGCCGATGCAGGGGACACGGATTCGTGCCCCGGTCCAGGAAGATCCCACATGCCACGGAGGGGCTGGGCCCGTGAGCCATGGCCACTGAGCCTGCGTGTCCGGAGCCTGTGCTCCGCAACGGGAGAGGCCACAGCAGTGAGAGGCCCGCGTACCGCAAAAAAAAAAAAAAGTCTACAAATAACAAATGCTGGAGAGTGTGTGGAGAAAAGGGAACCTTCCTACTCTGCTGGTGGGAATGTAAATTGGTACAGCCACTATGGAGAACAGTAGGAAGGTTCCTTAAAATACTAAAAATAGAATTGCCATATGATCAAGCAATCCCACTCCAGGGCATATATCTGGAAAAGACTAGAACTCTAATTAGAAAAGATACATGCACCCCAATGTTCATAGCAGCACTATTTACAATAGCCAAGACATGGAAGCAACCTAAATGCCTGTCGACAGATGAATGGATAAAGAAGATGTGGTACATAGATACAATGGGATGTTACTCAGCCATAAAAAAAGAATGAAGTAATGCCATTTGCAGCAACATGGATAGACCTGGAGACTATCATACTAAGTGAAATAAATCAGAGAAAGACAAATATCATATAACTTATTTGTGGAATCTAAAAAATGATACAAATGAACTTATTTACAAAACAGAAACAGACTCACCTACATAGAAAACAATCTTATGGTTACCAAAGGGGAGGCAGGGGAGGGATAAATTAGGAATTTGGGATTAACAGATACACACTAATATATATAAAATAAACAACAAGGACCTACTGTATAGCACAGGGAACTATATTCATTATTTTATAATAACTTATGATGGAAAAGAATCTGAAAAAGAACATATATGTAGTATATACATATATAGTTTATATATAGTATAAAGGGGGTAACAGGTAACATCTTACAGAAAAATCTGAATGAACTTTTTGGCCAACCCAATATAACTGAATCGCTTTGTTGTACACCTGAAACTAACACAACACTATAAATCAAATATACTTAAAAAAAAAAAAAGAACCATTTACATTATGACCAATTTGGGAGGCAATGAGAAGAAGCCCTCATTGGGGCTGGGGCACACGCTGGAGTGTGGTGAGGCGGCGGGACACAGGCTGGATTAGACAACAGTGAAGGCCTCACAAAGCTGCATTACTCCAGAAGGCAACAGGCAGACCCAAAGATCTCTAAGTGGTAACCCACTGAAAGTGGTGGATAATCTAGCCCTCCAGGAGGAGCACCTACATCTCTAAACATGCCTAGAAAACTGCCATGCCTTGGTCTAAACACTACCTTAACTCCCTCCAGCTCCATCCGGAACTGGGGGAGAAAAAGAGATGGAGATGCCTGCATTCCCTCTCTGACATGATTCTCCTCACAATGGCTGTTTTGCAGTGGGCTCAATATTACAACTAAAAATCACATAATCTGGGCTTCCCTGGTGGCGCAGTGGTTAAGAGTCCGCCTGCAAACGCAGGGGACACGGGTTCGTGCCCCGGTCCGGGAAGATCCGACATGCCGTAGTGTGCCTGGGTCCGTGAGCCATGGCCGCTGGGCCTGCGTGTCCGGAGCCTGTGCTCCACAACAGGAGAGGCCACAACAGTGACAGGACCACTTACCGAAAAAAAAAAAAAAATCACATAATCTGTTCTCAGGCCCTTCCTCAATAACTGGACTTCAGAGGACCCACACACGGGGGTGGGTAACGCTGGATGGCATCACCACTGCCAACACACACAGGTCTACACCCCGCCACACTGAGCCACAGACCAGGCCCCGACTGGATGACTGAGAAAACAGAATCACAGAAAACCTTTGAATTCCCCTCTGAGGAGTTGGACGTATCACGTACATTACTGCCAATCCAAGACAAAGTTCAACTCCTTTCAAACGGGGCCGATATTATTTCAACCTGGGTATTTAATACAAGAACTCCCTGGTGGGCGAGCCCCTTCCTGGGTGGCTCCTCAGAGCTGTGCCCTGTGCTGGATAAGTGGGTGCTGCCACGGACCTTTTAGGAAGCTGCCTGTGCATCTAATGAACTCATTAGAAGAGTTTGCACCTTCCCCTGTACTTAAGTCAACAATTACTGTTGTTTTGCCACCTTCCTCCGTGTTGTGATTCTTTTATTAAGCTCTTGGGGCTGCAGGGAACATGCGTTCTCTTAGGGAAACTGAACTGAAAGGGGGCAAAATCCATAAACATTAGCTTTAAAAAACTGCACAATAGGATAGAGGGTGTAAGAGGTGTTTAGTGTGTTTCTGCTTCCCACCTCCTTCTTGGTGGGTTTAGGTGGACTGTGAGGCTCCCCAAAGGGCAATCTGTGGTGGAATAAATGGAGGCAGTTATTTTTGTACCCTGGTTTCAAGTCTGAATGATTAATTTGCTTTCTAGTGGTTCTGGCTTTTCTGTGCTGGTGTCCCACCTGAGGACCATCTTTCTCCCCATCCACACTGGGTAGGTAGGGGCTGGGCCAAAGAAAAGCAGGTGGGTAAACAGAAGGATGTTTAATTCTTTGCCAAAACTGTCCATGGTCCAAAGAGGTCTTGAGCAGGAAGTGAGGGGAAGGGAGGGCTTGAAGTTCACGGAACAAGAGGCCTTTCTAACAAGAAGAAATAACTTGGGAGGAATGGGAGCTGAGGATAGTTCAGGCACAAAGAAGACAACGCTCACTTGTCTTGCCATTTAACTCCTGGGGAACCCCGAATAAGTTGTTTTTCTTTTCAGATTTTGTTTCTTCACCTGTAAAATGGGAACAGCGATGGTGACCTCAACTCAGCTGCACTAAGGAATAGACTAAATGAGACCATGCATGCAAGTGTGTCATGCACGCGTTCAGCGTTATTGTTCAGATGCAGGAAGCCACAAGGCTGAGAGCAGGACTGCCTGCTCCTCTCCTCTACAGGAACAAACACGCAGCGGAGGAGAGCTGCCTCCCCCTCTAGTCCTGTCTTTCTGGCACATGGCATAACCGAGGGGGAGCTCCGCATCGATCAGTTGACTGGGTCGAGTGCCTGCCCCTGGCTGCCAGCTTTCTCAAGTTCTTTATAAATGATCCGGGGGTGTCAGTGGGAGTGACTCACAGCACTGTTCTCAATTCCAGCAAGGGACTGCTCCTTCTAAAAATTACCACCAAGATTTACTAAGCCCAGGTGCATTCTTGGACGACATCAGGATGAGGTACCACAACAGTGGTCCTGAGTCATGTGCCTGCTGCCATCATGAGGCACTGGTTCACTCTACCAGGGAGGCACTCATGAGCTGCTCTGGAACCATCAACCGAGCCATGACTTGCATCTGCAGCCATGACTCAAATTCGTGTGGGCCTTCTACTCATCAGAACTATCTGCCTAGGTGACGACAAAAGATGACAACTGCAAAAGAGAAAGCTCTACCCTCCTTTTCTGGCTCCTCTTACACTAACAGTCAAGCAGGTGAATGTCATACTCTCACCTCCCCAGGGGTCTAGCCTCTGTCAGCTTCTCTGCTGGCTGGTTTCACCATTCGAATTTCATTAAAGCAAGTCACGTGTCTGTCCAACTGTAGGCTCCTTGGTGATAAGGACCAGGTTATGTCCCTCTTCTGTAGTTCCTACAGTTCCCCACACAGAGTAAGCTCACAAATTAATTCTCACCACTCAGGGCACAGACATATTCCCTTCTCACTCTTCACTACTTCTCTCCATCTAGTTCTGCTACATCTGCAACTATATTCAAATGATTTTTGTCTCATGAGCCATAACCAATCATTTATTTACCCATTCATTCAGACATTTACCGAGTGTCTTTTATGTGCCAGGAACTATGCTAGACACTGTGGGGAGAAAGATAAAAATAGCACCGTCTCTATTCTCAGGAAGCTCACACTGAAAATGTGAAGGGAGCATAGCCCTAGAAAGTCTATGGGCTATGGGATTTGCAGAGTTGGGACTATGACTCTTGCCTTCAAGATCTTTATACTACGGGCCAGTGAAGACCACTGTAAGAAGTGTGAAGGCCCTCAGTGTTGTGTGGCACCCCAAACCCCCCCAACAAAGCCCTGAGCCAGACACTCCGTCCATGCCCACCACCCAGTCAGCACTTGGTTTCAATGATGCCACTGGGCATGTTGTCCTTGCTCCATTAGGTGGGCTGCTTTGGGTCTGGGTTGGGCTAAGTTGCCAAAAAGCCATGTTCCTGCTTTGACAGGTTGTGGCCAAATTTCGCAAAAGTCATTTCTTCAGGCTGTGTGTGTATGTGTCACATCTCATGTGTCTGACCTCTTGCCTGAGCCCCAAGCTCAAATATCCCACTGTCTACTTTGACATTTCCACTTGGAAGTAAATCCACTTTGCATCTCAAGTTTAACATGTCTTAACACCAAACTAAAGCTGTTCTTCCCACACCCCACCTGTTCCTCATCTCGTCTTCCCCATCTCAGTAAACTGCACCACCTTGCACCGAGTTGCTCAGGCCAAAACAATCTAGGTGTTATCCTTGGTTCCTCTTTCCCTTTATCCTATATCCAATACGTCAGCAAGTCCTGTTGATGCAACCTTCACATTGCAACCCCAAAGTGGCCACTTCCATCTCCTGTGCTGCCATCTTCATCCAAGCCACCACCATTTCCTGCCTGGGCTACCAGAGTGACTGTTTCTATTCTTGCCTCCCTATAATCCATTCACTGGTACAGCCAGAGTGATCTTTAAAAAAAACAGTAAACTAGGTCACATCAGCCCCCTGACTAAACCTCCCCAGAGGCTTCTCACTGGTCTTATGATAAAATCCAACCCCTAACCAGAGCCTGCCTATAAAACCCTACCGTGCCTGACTCCTGTCCTCCTCTGACTCAACTCTTAGAAAACGGCATTTCACTCACTACCCTTCAGCCACTTGGGCTTTCTTTCTGCTTCCTGCCTCAGGACCATTGCACTGCCTGAAAGAACACCAAGTGTTCATTGTTGGCTCATCGTCTTCCCTTAGGTCTCATCTATGTGTCACCTCCTCAGTAAGCCTTTATCTATCATAACTAATATTACCCTTTTACCATGCTACTCTATTTCGTATCCATCATAGTACTTCTCTGCACTGCCCTATGTGTGTCTACTTGCTTATTGTGTCCTGAACTAGGATGTAAACTTAGATTTCATGTGGGCAGGACCTCATCTAATTAACTACTGTCTCCCCAGCAACTGGAAGTTCCTGGCACATGGTGAGTGTTCCATAAGTTTGTGCTGTATGAATGAACAAATCCCAGAAGTGCAGCACCAACCTGGAGGACAGCAAGAACACAGGTCTACTACTCACACACATGGGCACGGGGTGAGGACTCAAACCTGCCGCACGGCCTTACAAGGGCCCAGGAAGCACACCAAGGCTTAGCGGGGACCCTGCATAGGTCCTTGGGCATCAGCTCAATCACTGCACACACTTCGAGGTAATGGCATCGTGTCAGGGGAGCAATAAGCCTATGACTGTCACCACCTAGGACTGGTGTTGTGGGACTCAACCCTGGCTGCACCCTGAATCATCGAGAGCTTTTAAAAACACTGAGGGCAAGGCCTCACCCCCCAGAGATTCTGATTCAATAAGGTCGTATGGTCCCAGGTATCTAGATTTTTAAAAAGCTCCTCAGGAACCTCCAACGCGCAGCCAGGTGAAAGTACTGAGTAGAGGATAGGATCGCCGCTCTCCGCAGTTGCCCCGGGCGTTAAGAGGGTCCCCGGGTACGCGCGGCCAGGGAGGAAAGGCGCGCGCAAGCGCGGGGCCCCGCCGCCAGCCCGCTCGTGGGCCCCGCCCTGCCTCCTCCTTTCCTCCCCTCGCCCCAACCGCCTCCCCGCCGCAGGCGGACCCCACAGTCTGGTCACCTGGGTGTTCTCTCCCTCCCGAAAGGCCTGCGCTACCCGCTGCCGCAGATAAGCGCCCAAGTCCCGGCCTCTTTTGGTCTCGTCCACTGGCCATTCCTCACAGAGTCTAAGAAAACGCCTGTAGCGGCTAGCCGCCATTTTGGGCCCTGCTTGTCTCCACCCCTGAGGGAGGAGTCGGCGGGGACAGGTGGAGCTTGCGCACTAAGCATCGCCGGCTTCCCGAAGAGGTGGGGTGGGAGGGAGGAGTGAGCATGCGCTACTTGGCCGGCGCCTTGCCGCTTTCCGGGAGGGGCCGCTGCTCCCCTGTCTCTGCAGGGCCGGCTGATTCAGTCTTCGTCCTCCTGGAACCAGCCCGGTTCCCAGGGGCAAGTCAGTCGTGGAGTACACCAGGGATAGCTTGCTTCTCTTTTTCAGTGACTGCACAAGCTCCAGACTAAAAAACCCTCCTCTGAGACCTCTGCTAATTGCCTAAGCGACTATATTTGCATGTAAATACAAGTGGTTATTCGATGAAGATGTGTTTGAACTTAATCACGTAGCATGCACACGTGGTTCGCAGCCCCCCTCCCCTTTCTCACAGTCCCTGTACCTGTCGCTACCATTTGGTGATCTGCCACAATTCCTTCTTTAGTGCTACTCAGCTCTGTCCCTCTTTCCCCAGCTTCTATCAGTATCCTTTTGAGCGCCTCCTCCCCAAGCCAGCTACTTTTCCCTGCTTGAGCAACGTCATCTGGGTTGATTCAGCCTGGAAAAACTTGTCTTACCAAGCCTTCTCTTCTACATCTCCAGCTGCATATCATGTGGGATGCTCTGATTTTTCTTTTCAAAAGATATCCCCACCTTCCAGATTTTCCTTAAGAAAGTCTCAGCCCCCTTTTGCATCTTTACTGCCTGAATTTAGCCAGGACCATCCTGTGCACACACTTGGCTTCCTGCAAACCTCTTCCTTCTCACCTTGCCTAATTCATAAGTCCAGGAGACTCCTGCCCTGAGTCAGGAAGTGAATACATAACCAAAACACAAAGTTAAAAGTGACAAGGGCTTTCATTGAAGTGTTAGGAAATACTAGGAGTTTGGAGAAAGAACTAGTACTTCTAGATGTTCAGGAGATAAGGAGGTGGAAGATCAGGGATTGCTTCCGAAGGAGATAGCATTTGGGCTGGGCCTTGAGGATGGTTAGAATTTGGATAAGTGGGAATGGAGGGACATTCCTTCCATAGCAAGAGCCAGGCCTGGGGCAGAATGGGAGAGCGGAAGAGGGAGGAGGAAAAATCAGTGGGTGGTTTTAACAGAGAACAGCTCTGAACTGTCTGAAGTCCTTAAGGGTAAAGACCTATGAATCAGAACCTTTGGGGACCCAGGGTGTGTGATGCCCACTTGAGGTGAGTTCAGGGGGAGTGGAAAACAAGGCGCTCAAGGGCGCCCCCAACGCATTCCCAGCCCAACAGTACCTACCTGCTTCACTCTCACCACAGCTGTATTTGTAATGGGGAAGAACAAATCTGAGTCCATGTTGGATCTGTTTCTTTTACTTTAACCTTTGTATCTATTGCTTTTGCTACAAGAGTGTTGCCTATAGCCTGAGATATACAGGATAGCCCATTCTCAAGGCTCTGAGCTTTAAAGGTATAACACTTTCCATTCATACAGAGATAAAAAGTTGCAGAACAGAGAATACCATTTGTCTTGTTGGAGGTTTACGGGAGCATTACTACTGGACCTATGTGGACTGCTGCAAGAACAAAGGATTTCGGCACCAAGAAGTTTGCAGCAACCAACCACACCCATTTTAGTATAAAAGAAGCCTGAATTCTAACTCTGGGAAGGTGGTTCTTTGGGACACTACTTCATGATCTTCTCAGTCTGCGGGCTTTCTGCATAAAGTCACTGTTCCATGCCCCAACAACTTGTCTCTCGATTTATTGGCCTGTTGTGCAGTGAGCTTGGACTGGGTAACATATTTATAACCACATAGTTTTGATGGCTGTCCCGAGGCCCAAAGAGGAGGGTTATATCTATTTACTATCAGTATCAAGCTCCAGGCACCTAGGGCTGTGCTGGGTGCCCCAAGGCCTTGTCGGTCTGCCTGAGGCCCCATCACAGCTGTGGCTTTGAAGAGCACCTGGCTGGCCAACAGGTGTCTTGGGAGGCAGGGACAGAGGTCCCTCTGTCTTCAGCAAGAGAAAGAGTAACATGGCTTTCACCTAACTTGAGGCACAAGCGGAAGCACAAGGAGAGGTTGAGAAGAACAAGTGGAGCAGGGGAAACCCGAACCAGTGCCTCTGTCTAAGGCTCTCCTTTCCGCAGCACAGCATCTTCCGGATCAGCCTGTGGTCGCCCTGGTTCAGTGCCCACCTCTCTTCCCCCCACTGCAGGCTTGTCTGACTTGATGGTTCAGTAGTGAGGCTGTGGAGGCTGATAGACGTGGGTTGGAATGTGGACTCGCTCATTCATCCAGAACTATCTATACAATTTGTGGGGGCCCAATGAAAAATGAAAATGTGAAGCTCCTTATTAAAAATTATGAAAAAGTTCAAGACAGTAACAACAGAGCATTAACCCGGGGGCGAGGGGCGGGGGGTTGCCTTCAGATCACAAACGCACGAAGCCAGCCCTGAGCTCCTTCCACGTGGTGGACAAAACAGGTGAGGGCCCTGATCCCACGGGTTTTACATTTAAGTGGGAGGAAACAGACGACAACCAAGCAAACATACCATAACAATAACAATAATCATCGTAATGCTTTATACGTATTCAGTCCTTCAGTAAATGAACAAGATAATTTCATATGTGATAAGTGCCAGGGAGGGGTCAAGTCAGGGTGCTACATCCACAGTGATGGGGTGGGGGTGGGGCCCGGGTGGCCTGGAGGCGCTTGTGTTTGAGAGAGACCTGAGTCACACGAGGGGCAAAAGCGACTTCCAGGTAGAGCGGCAGCAAAGGCAAAGGCGTTTGGAGCAGCCAAACTTGGGTGGGCTATTTAATCACTCTGAGCCTCAGCTCGTCATCTTAAAATGGGAATTACAATGATAAATTGACACGTACTGAGTGTTTGCTGTGTGCCTGGCACTGTTCTAAAGGCCTTCCTATTGACTCATTTGGTCCTCACAATGGATCTCAGAGAAAAGTACCACTTTTATCCCCATTTTACAGAGTTGGAAACTGAGGCACAGAAAGGACAAGGACTTGCCGAGGTCACCGGGTGGGTAAGTGGCAGAGCCTGGACCTGGACCCCAGCTGACTGACTCCAGAGCCCGTGCACTTACCCCTCCATCAGATGCCTCTTCAGGCCTCCGTGCAGCATTATCGTTGTGAACTGCACTCATGGTGTGTTTCTGTATTTTCCCAGGGGGCACTGGGGGCATCTCTGGCCTTGTTTTACCTTGTCACCCCCGCCCCCCCATGCCTGTGGGTGATTGGAGCCTGAGTCTGGGCTCACTGGCTTGTCAGTCACCGGGTGCCATTCTGGGCACATTAATAGGCGTCGCCTGGAATGTGGCTTGGCAGTGCCAGCCCCTCCGGAAGTCGATGACCATGTTAACACCCACCTGCTGACTGTCGCTCATTCCACACTGAATGCAGCCTCCCCTGGCTCCTTGAAAAACTCCAGCGGGGCTGTACCTCCCGATCCATTTAGGATGGGTATCTGGGCTTTATGGAGCCCTACTAGCTCTTTATAGAAACCAGGCACCATCAGGGGGAGGAGAGTGGAGGGAGGGAGCGCTGCTTCAGTTTTTCAAATTATAATGATCCCAGTCATTGAAACACCGAATCGCACATTTAAATCGCTTGAAAGTAAAAATATCATTTTGTAATGCTGCTGTTAATAATGTAAACATTAAAACCGAATTAAATATTTAGCTGTATTGTGGGGCACGATTGCCTGATTTTTCTTCTTTCAGCTTCTTCAACTGGAGGAAATGATTGGCTGCAGTACCCAGATGTGTTACCATTAAAAGTGGGTCCGGGGGCTTCCCTGGTGGTGCAGTGGTTGGGAGTCCGCCTGCCGATGCAGGGGACGCGGGTTCGTGCCCCGGTCCGGGAGGATCCCGCGTGCCGCGGAGCGGCTGGGCTCTGCGCGTCCGGAGCCTGTGCTCCGCGGCGGGAGAGGCCACAGCAGTGAGAGGCCCACATACCGCAAAAATTAAAAAAAAAAAACAAAAGTGGGTCCGGACTTGCACTGGAGGACCTAGTCATTTAATGCCCCTGGAAGGGTCATGCTGGCAGCAGACTGCTGCCTTTTTCTGGAGGTGAGCTTTTTTTCAAGATACGTATGTGTTGGAGGTGTGCTGGGAGACGCTGGGGTCTTAAATTTCAGCCTAATACATCCAGACCCCTCAGCTCTGTTGAGATATCTTGTCATCTGCCCCAGGGACCTGCCTCCCCACCTTCACTCTGCTCTCTACTCAATGCCACTTCAGAGAGGCTTTCCCTGGTCCCCATTCAAAGTAGCAGCCCTCTCAGTTTTGGTCCCCTTTTCCCTCCAAGCACTAGTCACTATCTGACAACAGGCCCTGGCAACCAGTCATCTCTCACCAAAGGAATCTGAAGAGAAAGGACGTTAGAATAAACCGAGGTCTCCCAGCCTACTTGTGCCCACCCTCTCTCATTTTTTTTTTTTCACATCTTTATTGGAGTATAATTGCTTTACAATGGTGTGTTAGTTTCTGCTTTATAACAAAGTGAATCAGTTATACATATACATATATCCCCCCATCTCCTCCCTCTTGGGTCTCCCTCCCACCCTCCCTATCCCACCCCTCTAGGTGGTCACAAAGCACTGAGCTGATCTCCCTGTGCTATGCAGCTGCTTCCCACTAGCTATCTATTTTACGTTTGGTAGTGTATATATGTCCATGCCACTCTCTCACTTTGTCACAGCTTACCCTTCCCCCTCCCCATATCCTCAAGTCCATTCTCTAGTAGGTCTGTGTCTTTATTCCCATCTTACCCCTAGGTTCTTCATGACCTTTTTTTTTTCTTAGATTCCATATATGTAAGGCCAGAAACTATCAAACTCTTAGAGGAAAACATAGGCAGAACACTCTATGACATAAATCACAGCAAGATCCTTTTTGACCCACCTCCTAGAGAAATGGAAATAAAAACAAAAATAAACAAATTGGACCTAATGAAACTTCAAAGCTTTTGCACAGCAAAGGAAACCATAAACAAGACCAAAAGACAACCCTCAGAATGGGAGAAAATATTTGCAAATGAAGCAACTGACAAAGGATTAATCTCCAAAATTTACAAGCAGCTCATGCAGCTCAATATCAAAAAAAACAAACAACCCAATCTAAAAATGGGCAGAAGACCTAAACAGACATTTCTCCAAAGAAGATATACAGACTGCCAGCAAACACATGAAAGAATGCTCAACATCATTGATCATTGATCATTAGAGAAATGCAAATCAAAACTACAATGAGATATCATGTCACACTGGTCAGAATGGCCATCATCAAAAAATCTAGAAACAATAAATGCTGGAGAGGGTGTGGAGAAAAGGGAACACTCTTGCACTGCTGGTGGGAATGTGAATTGATACAGCCACTATGGAGAACAGTATGGAGGTTCCTTAAAAAACTACAAATAGAACTACCATACGACCCAGCAATCCCACTACTGGGCATATACCCTGAGAAAACCATAATTCAAAAAGAGTCATGTAGGGCTTCCCTGGTGGTGCAGTGGTTGAGAGTCCGCCTGCCGATGCAGGGGACACGAGTTCGTGCCCCGGTCCGGGAAGATCCCACATGCCGTGCAGCCTCTGGGCCCGTGAGCCATGGCCGCTGAGCCTGCGCGTCCCGAGCCTGTGCTCCGCAACGGGAGAGGCCACAGCAGTGAGAGGCTCGCGTACCGCAAAAAAAAAAAAAAAAAAAAAAGAGTCATGTACCAAAATGTTCATTGCAGCTCTATTTACAATAGCTAGGAGATGGAAGCAACCTAAGTGTCCATCATCGGATGAATGGATAAAGAAGATGTGGCACATATATACAATGGAATATTACTCAGCCATAAAAAGAAACGAAATTGAGCTACTTGTAATGAGGTGGATGGACCTAGAGTCTGTCATACAGAGTGAAGTAAGTCAGAAAGAGAAAAACAAATACCGTATGCTAACACATATATATATGGAATCTAGCTATCTATTTTACATTTGGTAGTATATATAAGTCTATGCCACTCTTTCACTTCGTCCCAGCTTACCCTTCCCCCTCCCCGTGTCCTCAAGTCCATTCTCTACGTCTGCATCTTTTTTTAAAAAATTAATTAATTAGTTAATTAAATTATGGCTGTGTTGGTTCTTCGTTGCTGCTCACAGGCTTTCTCTAGTTGCAGTGAGCGGGGGCTACTCTTCGTTGTGGTGCAAGGGCTTCTCATTGCAGTGGCTTCTCTTGTTGCGGAGCACCAGCTCTAGGCACGCAGGCTTCAGTAGTTGTGGCTCATGGGCTTCAGTAGTTGTGGCTCACGGGCTCTAGAGCACAGGCTCAGTAGTTGTAGCACACGGGCTTAGTTGCTCTGCGGCATGTGGGATCTTCCTGGACCAGGGCTCGAACCTGTGTCCCCCGCATTGGCAGGCGGATTCTTAACCACTGTGCCACTAGGGAAGTCCCTATGTCTGCATCTTTATTCCTGTCCCGCCACTAGGTTCTTCAGAACCACTTTTTTTTTTTTAGATTCCATATATATGTGTTAGCATACGGTATTTGTTTTTCTCTTTCTGACTTACTTCACTCTGTATGACAGACTCTAGGTCCATCCACCTCACTACAAAAAACTCAATTTCGTTTCTTTTTATGGCTGAGTAATATTCCACTGTATATATGTGCCACATCCTCTTTATCCATTCGTCTGTCGATGGACACTTAGGTTGCTTCCATGTCCTGGCTATTGTAAACAGAGCTGCAATGAACATTCCCACCCCCTCTTTAGAGGTCTGAGGGAGAAAGGTGAAGGGCAAATCGGGGTTGGGTAGATTTCTGGAGTTTGTTCTAGGATGAGCTCTCAAACTTCCTGTCCCATCTCAGGGCAGCTTAGTGACAGAAGGGAGGGGTTCTGAGCAAGGCCTAATGGAAAGGAGCCAACCTGGGTGCAAGTCAGCCTGTCTGTCCGGCGCCTGACTTGGTGTCATCCCAGAGCTGCTTTCCTCCCTCCCTCCCTCCCCTCTGATTCTTGGCACCCACACTTTCACTTTTGTTCTTTCCCTCATCTTCTGTTTTATGTTTTGGCCACAGAGGATGTAGATTTAAATCAAAAGTCCGAAGTTTAGATCATTCTGAAGAGATGCTGAGAGTGGTCTTGCCTTGCCATGTGTTTTATTAGACTGCTTCCTGCCCTTTCCAGCATGGTCGAAAAGGCTCTGTGCAGCTGGGAAGAGTGATGGGGCTGCCAGGGTGCTGCCCAGAGGCCCAGGCCTTCCTGATGACATTGCATTATGGAAAAGCTGTAATAACACTCTGCTTTTGAGCTTCCTCTTCAATCACACAGGGGACTCCAGAGGGACAGAGTTGGGGCTGGCTGACTGTCTCCCAGGCTGCCCCTGTCCCTGCACCCCAGCCGGTGTGTGTGGGGGGGTCAGGAGCAGCTGCTTCTCCCCATCACTTGTCTTGAGGACCGAGTCAGAAGTCCCGTGGGACAGATGAGGAAACTGAGGTTGGGGAGAAGCTAAGCCAATCTGCCAGCACTCTGGGCACACTCATTGTGTGAGGACACAGCCTGGGGGAGGGTCTGGGTCAGAACCCCCAGTTCTGGCGCTAACAGTCCCCTGCTAACCCCACACGCCCCCCACTTGCTCTTTATGTCTCTGTTTCTCTCCCCATAAGTCAGGTATCAATTTGACGTGAGGTTTATGGAGAAAGGTTACAGTAGAGACACGCTAGGTTCTCATCAAACCCATTTCCTCATCCTGTGCACACAATTAAAGTAATCTCAGCCCCCCGACTCCATGTGGGTAGGGCCACAGGATGGGATGTGAGGTCTGCCTTCTCCATGCTGTCTAAATTTCAGGACTGTGGTTGAAGATGGTGGTGTCACAGGATGGAAGGATCCTGGATCCCTGGATGGCTGTGTGGAGCAGAGACTCTCTGCCAACCCAAATGGATCGAAATGTGAAGCCATTGATATTTGGAGATTGTCTGCAAATAGTTATCCTCCTCTGACTACTACCTGTGTGTTTCTCAGTTCAAAAAAGAAGAGAGCTCCCCAGTCTGGAGAAGAAAGGCTCTTGCAGTGTTCCAGGTGAGAGCTAGCAGTAGAGGTGGAAGGTTCAGAGGCCTTTCTTTCTTTTTTTTTTTTTTTGTGGTACGCGGGCCTCTCACTGGCCATGGCTCATGAGTCCAGCCCCTCCACGGCATGTGGGATCCTCCCGGACGGGAGCACTAACCCATGTCCCCTGCATCGGCAGGCAGACTCCCAACCACTGCGCCACCAGGGAAGCCCCCAGAGGCCCTTTCTAACTCTCACATTCTGGGGTTTCTCCATTTCCATCTTAATCTCCCTCGGTGCCCCGTACATCATCCTTCTGTGGTCAACACAGGCCACTCGCTGTGCCCTGAGCAGAATGCTTGATTCCCCGTTCCTGTAGTTGTTGATCCTTTTCCTGGAACACCCGCCCTTCTTGATCACCTTTCAGACCTGCCTCCCTTTCAAGGCTCAGCTTCACCTCTGTGATCACCCCATGTGGCAGGGAGTCCTCAGTGCCTCTGCTCTCCTGTGTAGCACTCTGCACTGCTAAGCAAACGGCCCCCATCCCCTGTTGAAGCACCCGTGATATTTTCACATGAGGGTCTTTACTCTCTTGTTAAGTCATAAGGTTCTTAAGGATGACATCACAATCCTCACACTTCCTGGTTTCCTATAAGGCCCTGCGTCAGGCACCAGGCACTCGGAAAATATCTGTTGGGTGGATGAATGGAAGGAAGGAAGGACAGATGAATGAAATCGCGAACAAATGAATGAGATACTTGGCCAGATTTCCAAGGGTCTCCACCATCTGGGCTCACTCCATCTTTTTGCTCACTTCTACTCCCAGCCACAAAACCCCCACCCTGACTGGGCTGGTCTGTCGCCAGACTCACGAGCCTGCTGGATTTTTCCCTCCTTCCACTCCCCACCCCTCACCAACGCCCCAGCCCCTTCCCACTCCTGTCACCTTTCATGGCCCAGATGAAGTCTCACCTCCTCCAAGTTTCCGTGATGACTCAGCTCTCCGCAAACCTGTTCAACTTTATTACAGGATTGATCATCTGTACCATGCGGATTAATCCGCTGTATCCTTGGGTATGTACTGTGTGGTTTGTGGTCAGTTCATTTGTGTTTTTCTTGCCTCCTCAACTAGAATCTGAGCTCCCAAGAGCTGGGTCATCCATAGCGCTTAGCAAAGAGATCAGCAGGGAACAGCTGAGCAGGACAGGGCTGTGCTCACCGATTGCTGGATACCTGGGGCTCCCTCACCCTTTGGCCATTTTTCAGTAAACTCAGACTGGGAAGCAAACACATACACACCCATCACTTTCTCTTCTCTCTGAATCTTTCTGTTCTTCTCCCTCTACACAGATTTGCAATACTTGGGTGGACTCATTCAGCCAAGTTGCTGAATCTGCAAAGCCTCACACAAGCTTCCAGACCACAGTTGCCCCTGAGTCCAGGAGTCCAGGAAGAACAGTCTAAAACGGTAGCCAACTTTGTCCCTTGCAGCAAACTGCACTATTGTTGGTGATATCTTCAGGAGGAGGAGAGAATCATTTAGGCTGAACCTCAGAAGATTTGCAGAGGAGGAAAAAGGCTGCCCATGAAGGGCACCGTGGGGTAAAGGGGTAGCGGGTCATCACATGGGCAGGAAGATGGAGCCAGCCACGGAGAGCAGTTGCCGCATGGCTAGCCCCATGGGTGGCCGGTCCGAAAAGACTTAGATTCCAGCTGACATTCCCCTCAGCCTCAGGCAGCTCCCACAGCACAAAAGGCAGAGAATGGGGACAGAAATCAGAAGCTCAGCCAGGGAGCTTTGGACTCGGCTGATGTGGTACCAGGTTCTCAAGCAAGGAAATGACCCAGAAAAAGCAGTATGTCGGGCTCCCTTTCATCATGAGCAAATCTTTTGTTTTCGGCTGACTTCCTTTTGCCACTCAGCGTGCTTTGACTCAATTCTCCACCGTGGACGTAGGGCATGCAAATCACTCACATCTTTACCTCGGCCAAACATGAGTAGGCGAGTTACCTTGCTTGGAAATCCATATAATGTAAACTAAAATTAAACAAAAGTTTTTATTGTGCAGGCACTCTTTCCTTCTATTGGTGTGGTTTTTTTTTTTTTTTTTTTGGTGCGGATTTTTGAAAGTTGATGATAATTAGCTATGAGAATACAAAAATGGTTTCATTTTGCACTGTATAAGGTTCACGTGAAAGGACCACTGATTTCTCAGGTATGGTGCCCGCCTTGTGATACACGCAGATATTTTATTAGCCACCATTTCTCACCCAGATTCCCTGAAGGATTACAAGGAAATCGGTGAAGTGTTCTTGCTGTGTATACTTTAATCACCCATAAATTGGAATTACCATACAGTATGATGATCAGAATCAACAAACAGAAAGGGTAATAATGCACACCAAATAATCACTGGTGACCTCAGCAATTTTATTAACACATTTATTTCCCTAATTGGGTAATGTATCTCAGGCTTGACTCAAGGGCATTATAATAGGTTTCCACGCTGCAGAAGAAGGAATTAATTAGAACTGTTTGCTCTCAGTTCCGTATTTACACTTGTCCACCCGTCTCATAAACATTGCCTGATTTCCTGGGTCCTCCAGGCTCCTCTCTTCTGACTCCCCCACCCCACCCCCTAAATAAATAAATAGAACTGGAGAGTAGAAGTTCACATCTTCCTTATGTGCAGTTCACCCCCACCGGAAGCTGCATTTCATGGTCAGAATCTGACAAAATCATCACTTCCCATAGGACCCGCCTCTCCACGGGCCAAAATGGGGAAGCAGGGGTCTTGGTTTGCCAGCACTGTGTCTGGGATTGTCCTTGTCCATTCAGAACCTGGGGACAAAGCTGGTGAGATAGGCAGATCCGTCCCAGTTCACCCTGCCCCACCAACAGTGCCTCTGAGGAAGGTAAGAGACATTCGTTAGCTCTGTCTGCCCTGGGAGCCAGCAGCCCATGTGAGCAGAAAAACGATAACTAGGGAACTCATTCTTCCAGGCTTCCTCAAGTAAGGTTTTTTTTTTTTCTTTTTTTTTTGCCTTACAGCTTGTGAGACTGCAGCATGACAAAAAGAAAGCATCTTTAAATGCAAATACTCCAGAATCTCACTGCAATGCTGGCCTGTAACTCCTCTGCACCCCACCCTTTACTCCAGAAAGGCACCATTTCATCCTGCTGTGCAGCCTACGACGACTGGCATGAGTGCGAGATGCCAGGGTACGTGAATCGCCTCCAGAGCTGGTTTCCTTAGCAGCTGTTAGTATAGCCTGCCATGTATAGAGATGGCTTTTGAATGTAGGTATAATTATTACAGACACATCTCAGGGGTGTGTAGACTACCCTAGCTACCAACAGGCCCCTTTGGAGAGCTATCCTCCAGAAAAATCTGGATGGACCCAACAAGTCTCATTCTCCTTCTTGAATATCCTGCAAGATCTGGATGAGGTTTTCCAGGCCAAAGATATAGCCTGGATCTGGTCCATCGTAGGTGGTGTGTTCATTCCAGGAGCCTTTGTATGTTGTGTGAGCAAAGTCGATCATCCGGATGTCAACTTTGACGACATTGCTGCCGTGGGGCGTCTGCAGAGTCTCCTGCCCATCATAGATGATGAGGAGAGAGCTGGAGTAGAACCGGTATGAACTCTGGCTCCTAATGACTGAGAGGAGGGCCCGGAGCTGGCGCTGGATGGGCTCTAGCAGCTCCATCCGGAGCCGGGTCCCGTCGTGTAGGAACTGATAAAGCGCTTGCCTGAAGCCCTCCACTGAGAGTTTTCTTCCGTAGTACTTGTCTTTGAAGAGAAAGTGCTTCTTATCGGTTTGATAAACCTTACATTAAAAAGAAGATAGAAAATGTGAAGAATTGCAAACTTAAAAAAAAAAATCACATCTGCTACAGTGGCAGCATCACAAACTACCTAATATATAAACAGATTTCTAGAGATGCAGGGCAAGAATGGCTGCAATGACAGGCAAGATGATCTTTCATCAAGCACCAGTGTAACTTTTACATTTTAAAATGCTTTCTGTGCAAGCCTTTAATAGGAATCCAAGGTCTAAAGATCCTTCATCCTATGAAGGTGACCCTCCGCCCACCAGGAAAAGGTTTGGATCTCCTTTCTTGTGAATTTCCAATGTCAACCTCCAAACCATGATTTAAACGCTGGCTTCTGGCCCTCTTTAAATATTAGCAAACCCAAGCGAGAAAGCTTTAGTGGGAATCTGAAATCACAGCCAATGGCCTTGGAAAGCCAAGCAGATTAAAATTTCCCCCAACAAAGTTTATGAAGTCCTTTCTCTGCAGATTCTAAGAAAACCGTAATGGCTCTGGGGGTAGAGTGGGGTGAATTGTTTGGAGATGAAAAGACAGGCTAGATCAGGTGTGGATGGAGTTTTCAGGCAGCCAGTGAGGTTGAGGGGAGCCTGGATGGAGCAGGGAAGGTTCGCAGCAGCTCTGCGGGGTTGGTGGCTCCTCTCTTTAGCGTCAGCCCTTCTCCCCTCCCCTGTCACGTCTTGGCCACCGGAAGGGAGCAGATGGAGGAGAGATGCTGAGGGGGGAGACAGTGGCAGCCGCTCCCATTTCATTCAGATGACAGAGGCGGGCAGAGGCTGAACGGAGGTCAGTGGCTGGCATGGCCAGAGGGTGAGTTGGCACACCTCTGCCTGGCACACCTGGGAAGGGCTGCCCGTACCTGACCAAGACAGTTTCTCAGGTCTTCCCTGCCTTCAGATTACATGATATGTTTACAGAGAACAGGAATTGAAAAAAAAAAAAAAATCAAAACGATACCATCGACTTGGTGTTGCCTTTGGAGGGCTGGAGATCAGCTGTTACAATTAGCCTTCCTAAGCACAAGACAGGCATCTCTTTGTAAATAAATCAGATCAATTTCAGAAGGTTTGCGGTCCAGAGAGAGATTCCATGTACTCCACAAATTGTCACGCTCCACTCTCTTGAGGACTGTATTCCAAGCCTCCTAGGGACATCTGTGCCACACAGTTATAGACTCAACTTCCAGCTTCAAGGGGTGGCAGTTTCAATTAAGGAAAGCTATAACGATTACCATCAAATCCGTGTCTGGTTTTGCTTTAGTAGATAGACTCTAAGAGTGAGCCACTGGAGGAAGTTTATTTCCTCCTGTCCTCCTGCAGCCTTGGCTATAAGCCACATCAGAACAGCAAAAATGAAGTGTGGAGTCGGGGCAATAAAAAATTAACCATTCCTTTGCTGGGCTTTGCAGGTTACGACCTTCCCACTTTGTTAAGGAGAAGAGGTAGCAAGAAGCAGCAGAAAAAGCAGAGAAAGAACAGGAAATGGCCAATAAGGATTCAAAGAGCAGATTGCCTGCCGGCATCTGAGAAGGAGAGGGTTCAGCTTCATGGTTCAAGAGAACGAGGAACCAACGGAGCACGCAGAGAAGCTTTTTCTCAGTTCTCTCCCAGACCTGCCCGCACACTGTCATCAAAGGTCTGCTCTCAACGTGGGCAGGACCAACGTGGTCACATGGAAAGTTCCAACTGCCAGAGATCCTGAGATGAGTTTAAAAATGGTGGTTTTTAAAATTTTATTGACGTACAGTTGATTTACAATGTTGTGTTAATTTCTTCTGTACAGCAAAGGGATTCAGTTATAGACATTCTTTTCCATTATTGTTTATCACAGGATATTGAATATAGTTCCCTGTGCTATACAGTAGGACCTTGTTGTTTATCCATCCTATGTATAATAGTTTGCATCTGCTCATCCCAAACTCCCAATATATCCCTCCCCCCACACTTGGCAACCACAGTGTGTTCTCTATGTGAGTCTGTTTCTGTTTCATAGAAGTTCATTTGTGTCATCTTTTAGATTCCACATATAAGTGATATCATATGGTGTTTGTCTTTCGCTATCTGACTTACTTCACTTAGTATGATAATCTCTAGGTCCATCCGTGTTGTTGCAAATGGCATTATAATGGCTGAGTAGTATTCCACTGTACATATATATACCACATCTTCTTTATCCACTCATCTGTCGATGGACATTTAGGTTCTTTCCATGTCTTGGCTATTGTGAAAAGTGCTGCTACGCACATAGGGGGTGCATGTATCTTTTTGAATTACAGTTTTGTCCAGATATATGCCCAGGAGTGGGATTGCTGGATCATATAGCAATTCTAATTTTTTTTTTCATATGGCAATTCTATTTTCAGTTTTTTGAGGAACCTCCACACTGTTTTCCATAGTGGCTGCACCAATTTACATTCCCCCAAAATGGTGGGGTTTTGATATCACTATCCTGAAAGGCGCTCTTTAAAAAACCCAGTGTGTCCTAGACCAGGATACACGTTTTCTTGGTGAAAGAGGTGCTTGGCCGCCGTCTCTGTTGCTCCCACAAAATGAAGCGTCCTGCGGGGGGCAGCAGCATCTGGATGGGAGACATCCTTGCCCCTAGCGGACATGCCAGGATGCCCAGCCCCGCAGATGTCCCCCACCTACCTGCATGCCGCAGATACGCACGCCCAGGCAGGCCGAGGTGCTCCGTGCACACTTCCTCATGTGGCGGGTCTTCTTCTCCTCCGACGCATCGTCCCCGTGCTGCCGGGTCCCCATCTTCAGGTCTAAGATGCAGGGATGCTTGTACTGTGACACGACATTTTCCAGCAGCAGGAACCCTGGTCATGCTACTTTAAGGAAGGCTTCTGAGGACATAAAGGCCACTGCCCCACAGGAGGCGGTTAGCAGGCCTCTGAAGCTGGCTGGAGGTTCCCTCCTCTGAGCCCCATCCCTTCACTCCCATTTCTTTCATTACAGACCAGCCTGTCAGTCGCTGTGAAGAATTCAGGGTATTAACTTTGCAGGCTGCTTTCATAAGTCCATTTATTCAGGGGGAGTTGATGAGGATGTGAGCTTTTTTTCCTTCTCCTTTTTGCTCTGAGGTTGTAATTTAAATTCAGGAGTGAAATTCCTGGCAGGCCATGCCCAATTTACATGTTATGGCAGAAAATCATAAGGCTAAAACCTCGAGTCACTGAATGGGCCAATACCTTTTGGGGAGAAGTGGGTTGATATTAGCTTCAGAGATGAGTTGCAGGAATATTAATTTCAGCGGAGTAGTTATCCTGCAAAAGCTTCTTAGGGATGAGGGCTGCAGATGTGTCTTAGTAAATACAGAGAAACCAGCCACCGGTGTGCGGGAAGGAGCCCAGAGGTGACAAAAGGGGGGCATTTCAAGCCTGAATTTGCTCACTGAGTTTGTGGGAGGTGTAAAAGGGAGGATGGGTGCAGGGACCCACCCTCCCTTTGAACCCGCGCCCCTACCCCCACCCAGCGTGGCAGTCATCTTTCCTATCTGGCCACAGAGACCCCAGCCCTGTCCATCCCCACTGCCCAGGTGGCAGAGACACAGCCAGTGGCCCAAACAGGGTTACTCTGTTCAGCTTTTCCCGCAGTCCTCCTTCCCCAGCCTCTGGCTTTTCTTTTGGAGAGATCTGCTTTCTCCCAGGTCCCAGGTGGGAGGGCTTGTGCCTCCCACTCTCTCTCACATCAGGCTGTCTCTCCCTACCCGCACCTCCCTTGGCCCTGCCCCGAAAAGTCTGTCTATCACTCCCTTCACCGCCCCGCGCCCCTGACAGCACCGTGCGCAGTGGTGGCTGGGCGGGCGGGCGGGTCACGGGCAAGGATACGGTGCCTCTTGTTCTCAGGGTACTCAGCGCACAGGCGGCTCAGGTGGGCCTGGTGGCAGTGCAGGCCCCACGGGTTAAAGCTTCTCCTCTCTGTCTGGTTCCCGTTCACATCCTCCACCAGGGAGGGGACTTGGGCCTTGAGGTGGAGCTCGGACATCAGGAGTGCTGTGGCTGGGCTGCGGGCGAGGGGAGCACACGACAGTCAGGGCCCCTGTGACTGGCTGGGCTCTCCTGGCTGAACCCTGATGTGGACTCTCCCTGGCTACTCTCAGGATGCCTGCAGGACCTTAGAGTGCCCTGCCGGCCCTGCTCAGGCCCCGGGGCACCAGATCAGGCCATGCTGCAGGCCTCGCAGGGGTCTCTAAAGTCCGGAATAACTCACTGGAGCATGTCACCTCCTCAGGGGGCTGAGGCGGTTTAAATTCACTTGTAAATGACCTGGGTCATTACCTCCCTTTGGAGGCAACACAGTACAGAGGTGGCGACCCTGCCTGGAATCAGAAGGCTGGAGGTTAGGCTGTTACTGTGGCTTCAGATGCCATGGGGGGAAGAATCATAGGTCCTTGGTCCACCCTCTCCTGCCCTCTGCATCTCGGCTTCCCCGTCTGTAACATGGAGATAATATGCACCGCTTCCTGACGCCAATCCAGGAGGCTTAATTAGATCCTTGGGGAAGGGAGGTACTTTAATTGTATTAGCTCCCTTTTGTTTCCCATAAGCGTTTAAAAAATCCCCAGGGATCCTTTTCATCTGAGAAAGGTCAGCTAATCTGAGAACTCTCCAGGGACCTTGGGCATCCTGAGCCCCACGGAGCACTGCAGTTGACCTCTCTCCTCTCCAGTCTTGACCGCTACAGAAGATGATTTTAGGGAGGCATTAGCCACACTTTTCCTTTATGTCAACACTTCTGGGGTTTCTGCTCTGCACATTTTCCCCCTCCAGAGACACCTCATGGTCTCAGTGAAACAGGTATTTAATGAAACAAATATACACTGAGTGTCTGCTCTGTATAGGACTCGGCGTGTGCATCCACTTCCGAGATGAAATGCATTGAAATCCTCCCTCTAGAAGGGGCACCAAAGAAAATGCATTCCTTTTTTTTTTGGTCACGTGGCTTATTCTAGACAGAGCCTTCATCTGAATTTCTCCTTTGCTCGGCTCTGGCCCTAAGGGGGAGCCATCGGCCTGGGCACAGGTGGGAGCAGTGCTGCTGCCTGCTAGGGACGTGCTGCCCGGGTTCTGTCATCCTGCCAAGTGGCCCTCACCTCTCCTTGAGTGAGTGTGCCAGCTGGGTGTGCTGCCACTGGGGGAGGGGGAGGGCACCGCCGCTGCTGGTGGTCTGCTGGAGGGTCTGCCATATGGCCACGGCCGCCGACTCCGTGGAGACCTGGAAGGGCCCCCGGATCTCCTTCAGTGGGTTGGCAACCAGGCTGAGATGGCCTCGGCTGTCTTTCCGGAGGTGCACGGTGATGGTGCCTGCAGAAGGGGAGGGATGGAGAAACCAGATGACATTTACGGAGTGGATGCAGTGTGATGTCCTTCTGAGCTATAGTTTAATGGCAGTGGTCAGCTGCCCCCCTTCCCCAGCTCGTCTCTCAAGGAAGAGCTACGGGGACTGGCCTCAACCCGATCCTGTTCCAGAATGAGCCCAGAGCTGCGGAGCCTGCGGAAATGGCCTCGTGTGGATGCTGGTACAGCTTCTGCTTCGTCACCTCTCCCTGCCCCTCCATGCTTGAAACAAAGCAGCTGCGTACATTTTGTCCTCACACCTCCACTCCTCTGTGCGCGAGCACACCACCCAGGCACCCCGCAGCACCCCACCGGGGCCCAACCTGGGGGCATCCGAGCTGGTCCTCTGCAAAGAGGGCCCCCGCCTCTGAGTGGCAGTGAGGGAAGCCGGGGGCTCCTCTCATTCCTGCCCCTTGTCCTCTGCCTCCTTCGACACCCTGGCTCTCCCCTCTGTTAACCTGTATCTGAGCAGCTTCTTCCAGGAAGCCTTCCTCTAACAGCCTCCTGGTGCTCGGGTTGCCCCTTCTTTCATCCTCCCCCCATCCCTGGCTTTCACACTGACGTTCGCCATTGCCTTCGGTTAGACGCACAGCACGTGAAGATTATGGACAGAATGTGGTTCTTTGATAGAAAACAGAAGGCGTGTGAGATTTCTCCAATGGATTACAACAACCATTTCTCCAATGGTTACAACACCTAACCACCGGTGTTTGTAATCCAGGCATGACATCCTACTCCAGTCGCTGGCTGTGATAGCGAAGGATGTGAGGACACCCAGTGAACCCATGCGCTAGCCGAGCTTCTCCTTTAGGACATTGACCAGGTCAGGTCATTGGCTCTGGCCTGTACGTTAATGGCTCTCTGGTGTTCTTTGGACTTCTCGCTCTGGTGGCAGGGTCCAGCCCTCCCTCTCTGGGTGCCCAGCCTCGCCAGAGTTCTGGTGAAGGTGGAAGATACTCATGGTCGTGGCCCGGGAGACGGCGACACGAATGTTTTTGAGAGAACCGGCTCTCTACAGAGTCCTTTGCTCCCTGTTCTTCCTGCAGCTGATGCCATGAGGACCCTCTCTTTGCTCCTTCTTCTATCAACCCATTCTCCATCCATCTTGTGCCTGGGGGCTGACTCTGGCATGCAGCAATGGCTCTTTTTTTTTTTCGGTACGCGGGCCTCTCACTGTTGTGGCCTCTCCCGCTGCGGAGCACAGGCTCCGGACGCGCAGGCTCAGCGGCCATGGCTCACAGGCCCAGCCGCTCCGCGGCATGTGGGATCTTCCCGGACCAGGGCACGAACCCGTGTCCCCTGCATTGGCAGGCGGACTCTCACCCACTGCGCCACCAGGGAAGCCTGCACCAATGGCTCTTTTGCCTGACAGTTGGGCCAATGAGGGACACTGGCTGGAGATGGGGGGAGGGGAGGAGAAAGGTTGGGGCTTTATCCCACTTGTTCCCTCCCTGCTGCGGCGTGGCTCTGCCGTGGCTGTGTTTCTCTGCAGCCTCCCTCTTGCTCAACTCCACCACGCCCTCACCTTGGCCCTTCAGGCCTGGGGTTGGTTACAGTCTTCCAGTCGTGCCGCTCCCTGGTTGCCTCACCATCCCCAGTTGTTTCCCCCTTTTCTTTTTGGCAGCCCTGCATGGCATGTGGGATCTTAGTTCCCCAACCAGAGACCGAACCCATGCCCCCTGCAGTGGAAGCATGGAGTCCTAATTCCTGGACTGCCAGGGAAGTCTCCCCAGTTGTTCCCTTAATCCTGTGTGCAATTCTGTGAATAGTCCCTTGACAAATTCTCTTTATTTAACTCCCTTGGCATGTACTGCTCATTTTCCGCTGGGACCCTGACAGAGGGGAGGGTTGTCTGTGGTCACATCCTCCCAGGTGTTGCTTTCCTCCCCCGGCCACTTGGTCACCTTCTCAGCGTTTAAGTGATCATTTCTGCTGAACCAGCAGCCAAGGCAGCTGATTTCCCCTCGTGCGGCCCTGCCCGGCCCTCCTGGGCTGCTCAGAGCAGACACTCATTTTCAGGGCTGCTCTATAATTCAGTGAGGCATGCTCCAGGCCCGTCTGTGCCTAGCTCAGTGGTCTCCCTGGGCCAGGCCTGTCATCTCAGGTTCCCAGTGCCCTAATTCTGCAGCCTGAGCGTGACCTTTGGTTCCCTCCAGTTCCTTAAAAAACTCTGCTCTTCCTTAGCTCATCCCAGGCCCCAGCGTCCCGTGAAGTAATCATGACAGAGCATTCTGTAGTTTACCTGGACAGTAGCCTGCATCCCTAGACCGAGCCCACGAGGGCTGTCCTGCTCATGAGAGCAGGGGGCTGATGGCAGGTCAGGGACACAAGTACGGTGGTAATAACCACTGCCTGGTCTTTTACACCTACTGTGTGTCAGCATTATGTGCATTTTGTTGGTCAGTAAGCCTGCAAGGCACTTGACTGTGGTCACTGAGGCTCAGAGAGATTGATAACTCACCCGAGGTCACACAGCTGGTAAGGGATGGAGGCCACGCCAGCCGTGAATGTGGGAGACGCAACAGGCTGTCGCACTGGGCCTGGGACTTAATCGGGAGAGTCCTGTGTCATCACGCTATGTTTACCCGTGTGTGGACGAGGCACACTCCTGCTGCGTCCCCAGTCACATTTGTTCTGGTCATTCTGTTCCACAGGAGCGAACGGAGAGGCTACGATGCCACCACCTCGTGAGAGTGCCGAGGGCCGGAAGCGCCAAGAAGCCCAAGGATACGGTGTTACATTTCCAGCCTAGACTTCTTGGCGGGAGGGTCACTGTGCTTGTTCCAGGGAGGAGGACTGGCCTGGGAACCACTCCCAGGCCCCAGAGCCTACCCTCCAGGTGTGAGAAGAGGGGGAGCTGGCTGGCCTCTGTGCTTGCCTTGGGTGTCCATGGGGACTTGGCAGCCCACGGGCTCCCAACACTCTGCTGCCCCTGCCTGGCCAGGAGAGTGGGGGACCCCGGCCCTGTCTGCCTGCTCACCAGTGCCCCCAAGCACCTCCACTGTGACCATGTCAGCTGGGCAGACAGGAGTGCTCGCTGCCTTGGCTGACGTGCCCAGAGCATCTCAGCAATTTCGATTTGGCCGAGCAGCTTCCATGAATATTCCGTCATGTACTTATTTTTAAGCTCATGAGAACATTTATTTGCCGCCGTCTGTAATATGAATCTGGCTCATCCACTACCAACTTGACCTAGGAGTATGTCCTCACTCACCCAAAGCCGATGGGCAGACTGGGAGGCAGACGGACACAGCCTCAAGACGCTGTCATGCCCAAGGAGCCCAGCAAAAGGTCCAAGATGAGCTCCTGGCACAGGGAAGCTGCCCTTGGGAACGACGTGCCTGCCCAGCAGTCCACTGCCGTCACCGTGCAGGGAGTGAGAAGGAAGAGGGTGGGCTCTGGGGCATGCGGCGGCCACATCAGGAACAGCCTCTCTTTCTGGGTTGTTCCCACCAGCAAGAAAAGGGAGACCCCTGTGGCAGCCTTGTGGGTGTTCGGGTTCCCCTGACCTGAGGTCACTAGCTGAGTGACCCTGGGCAAGTCACATCCCCTCCCGCGTTGGGCTGGGTGACCCCAGAGCACTGGCATCTGAGGAGTTGTCTCTTCAGTGATAGTCGCTGGTGGAGCCGGCCTGGGGGGCTGAGAGCCCACACTTGGGAGCCATACTTGAATTCTGGCTCTGCCTCACTAGCTGTGTGGCCTGAGGCAAGTTGGGTAACCTCTCTGTGCCTCAGTTTGCTAACCTGTGAAATGGGGATGATAGAAACACCTTCCTCAGAGGACTGTTGTCAGGATTAAACGAGTCAGTCATGGAAACTGCTTCCAGTGTGTCTGGCACTGAGTGAACACTAAGGTTTGGCCGATATTACTTTTCTTTTCTGGTGAAACAAGATGTCCGCACAGCCTGAGGTTCTTCGGGGGACCCTTTCCCATCCCAAACCTGACTTCAGCTCCCTGGCCCTGGCGTCTGAGGGCTTGAGGCTCCCAGTTCTGGGCCTTTCTCATGTCTCCTCAGACGTGCGCTTCCTTGGGTGGCGCCTGGATGCCGGCCGTGCTCGGGCAGGCGAGGGAGTCAGCGTTTCTGCATCATCGAAACCTCCTGTTTGGGTGTCACGCCAGCCCATGGGCTCTGCCTCACCCTCACCCTCAGCCAGGCTGCGTGGTCTCACCTGCGAGACGTCCTGTGGTTCCCTGACCCGGCCCCTCCCGACTTGTTTGCAAACATCATCTCCTGAATGAAGCCCCAGGCAAAGACTGATGCGTGAAGTGATGCCTCAGATTAATGTATCAAGTTAGCAGGGCCCCAAGGCGGTGGTACCAGGATGGGCCCAACCTGAGAGGGAAGCAGGGCAGAGGAGGGGTCTGGAGAGTCGACAGTGCCCAAGACTCCCCAGAGTGGTACGGTCCTAACCCCCCCGCGCCCCCCCGCCCCCCGCCAAATGGAGGATGGCTTGTGCAGACAGGGAACGGGGAGGGCACCGGGATGTGGTCCTGGAAACCCACCGGCCTCTTTCACTTCCCCGCGCTGCCTGGGGCTGCCCTGGCAGCCTGTCTCAGCTCCAGAGCTGTGTCAAACCAGCGTGAAATGCTGCGGGCAGGAGGCCACCCCACCCGAGATCCTGCCGCCCCTTTGCTGGCTTGAGTTCAGTTGTGAAGGGCCAGATGTTAGCTCCAGTGGGTGCTCAGACAAGATGGGCAGTGATCCACAGCTGATGGGCAACACCGGCCTGCGGCCCCAGAGGGCCCCCGGGGAGGCCTGCAAAGGCTGTACACCAGCCATCTGCCCCTGTCTCTCATTTGTCTTATCTCAGACTCTCAGAGGTGCTGGCAGCCCATGACTGAAGCAATGCCCAGGGTTCAAGGCCTTGGGCCCCTCTCAGTGGGTCTGTATCTGGAGCAGGCTGAATACGGATTCCTAGGCCCTGACCCTAGGGATTCTGATTCAGAGGTCTTGAATGGGGCCTGGGAGCCTGCATTTAAACACACACACACACACACACACACTGGGAGCCTGCATTTAAACACACACATACACACACACACACACACACACACACACACACACACCAGCAATTCTGGTAAAGTTGGCTGATCCCACTTTGAGAAACACCGATGAAGACAGGCCCTATCCTTCCCAGTTATCCACATCACTGAAATGCAGGTAAGTTTTTAACTGACATATTAGAGGTCTAAAATCCTCTAAAGGAGGTCTTTTCTCTGAGTATGTATCCCTTTGTGGGCCCGCGGCTGGCAGAGTCCTGCCCTGAGCCCTGTGAACCGCTTTTACCGAAGGCTGGATGTGAACAAAACAGCCTGCCCTGCGGATGCTGGCGGCCCACAGAGTGCCCCTGTCCGGAGGTCAGCACACAGCAGCCCTCCCCCCCACCCCAGCCTTCTCTCCCCGGAACCTACTCTGTGCTCAGATCCGGAACACACACTGCTCCGTGCACCGTTTCCCCAGCTACACTGCGGAAATGCCCCGGCTTTGCCCTTGGATGAGGGTGGGAATTCTGGTTTCCCAAACACACTGTGAACCAGCCCCTCCATAACCTGTCTCAGACCCGAGGCTCCTGCCATGCACCTGGGTCACCTGAGGGAGGTGAAGGAGGTCTCCACCTGTCCTGTGTTTACCAGCCACAGTCACAGGACCCAGCCATGGCACTCCCAAAGCACAGACCGGGATGCCCCATCAGGGCGGGGTGGAGTTAGGCAATCACTTTATCCCATTCTCAATTCCTCGAAGCCTGATGGCTTGAGCTAATTTGTAGGACGCCAAATGGCATAACACTCCAGGCCTGGAGGCTCAAAGAGTTTAGAGAAACTGGGGCTGTGAAGGCCAGCTGGGCTGTGGAGAGGGGCAGGTCTCCATGGCAACACTTCAACACACTGTGCTGGAGGAGGTGGCACGTGTGTGCGCCCGCCCCGTGCTGGCCCCATGCGGGGATACTGAGCACAGGGGACTTCCCAGACACTCACCTTTGTACTGCGGAGTGAAGCGCTTCATGGCCAGTGGCAGGGACTCGTAGAACCTCTGCTCCTGGGAGATGAGGGGCTTACACACCGTGTACTCATCATACTTCAGTACGCTCAGGTGACCTCCGACCTGGTGCAGGAAGGGCTCCAGTGGCACGCCAGGGGTGTCCATGCTGTCCTGCACCACCATGCTTCAGCGTGGGAAGGGGACAACTCGCAAATCCACAAGAGGAGGGAGGGCCTGAGGTCGAGGTAGCAGCTCCCGGACAGAAGGCGGGGCTGTCAGCAGTCCTCAACTTTCTCCTTCTTGGCCTTTGTCGCTGTCATAGCACAGGTGTCTTCCTGGCTGAGGGCTCTTGGTGGGGTTCCCTGGAAAGCAGAGGAGGAGGGGAAAAGATGTGAGGGAGGTGGTGTGCTGGTGGGGGCAGCACTTGAAGTCGCCAGCCACGACCCCCAGGTAGTTAAACAAGACTGTAAATAGGCATCGATTTCTTCTGGAATAATCTGTTACAAGCAACTGGTAACAGTTACCGCCTCTGGGGAGCAGGGCTGAGATGGAGACTTTTCACTAAATACCATTTTATGCCTTTTGAATTTTAATATTAAAACGTTCAAAAAACAATACCTAAAACTGTAAGCTTTCAGAGTGCAGTGAGTGTGTCTGAACTTCTCATGTCCCGTTGCCTGCCTTTCTTTGGGAACTTTGATCCCAACCCAACGAGAAGAGAGCAGAGTCCCTGCTGGTGGGGACTTACCATCCTGCAGGGGCTGGAGGGGTATAGGAATGCTTCATTTTGATATTGCATATACATCTGCTGTGCACCATCATGACTCCACAACATTATTGCTGTGTGACCTGGGGAAGTTACTAAACCTCTCTGGGCCTCAGTTTCCCCAACCGTAGAACAGGATAATTATGATACCCATCTCGTGGACTTAGGGTTCAGAACTAAGATATAAGCCCATGGCTTCCCTGGTGGCGCAGTGGTTGAGAGTCCGCCTGCCGATGCAGGGGACACGAGTTCGTGCCCCAGGCCAGGAAGATCCCACATGCCGCGGAGCGGCTGGAGCCGTGAGCCATGGCCGCTGAGCCTGCGCATCCGGAGCCTGTGCTCCGCAGCAGGAGAGGCCACAACAGTGAGAGGCCCGCATACCGCAAAAAAAAAAAAAAAAAAGGGAAATAAGATATAAGCCCATGAAAAGGTTAGCCCAGTGCCCAGAGCTAAGTGCTCAATAAATGTGATTTACCATGATTATTTCTAGCATTATTGCCATGGTGGTCATATTTTCCTATCGGCCCTGGGAGGGCCAGCTTTATCACTGCCTGCTTGCAAATGAGGAAAGCAAGGCCTTCAATGGCTTGCTGGGGCCCACCTCAGGCCAGGAGCACAGGCAGAAGTTAAGCGGGGGCTCCTCGTCTGGTCCCCCACTACGTGTGCATCCTTCACCCTCCCTAAGAGCGGGCCTGCCGGACCTCAGGCAAATGCTGGAACTCTGGGCTGGAAACATGGCCCCTAAAGACATCCTGACTTTGTCTCAGGAGAGTGCCAAGGAGACACTGCAAGGGGAGGCTCTTGTGGTCGTATTCAGCTTGTTCGAGAGGACATTCCCGCAGCGGTGCCTGTCACCACGGAGTTATTAATACCCTCTCCTCTGCTGGACTCCCGGCCGGCCAAGGATGCAACTAGGCTAGGCAGTGCTGGGCGTGATTAACCCTCTGTTGACCTTCATTCCAGACCATGGGCATGGCTGGCTGGCTCCACACACAGCAGTACCTGTCAATTGCTTCAGGACTCCAGCTCAGAGAAGCTCCCACCAGCCACCTGGATCTCCAGCACCAGGCGGAGTTGAAAGCCTCAGCCCGGCCCGACACTCCCCTCCACGGCGCCGCTCCCGAATTGACTACTATTTGGCAGGCCATAGAGCTCCCCTTTAGGAAGGGAAAGGGGGTGGCTTCTGCCTGGTGTGTGCATGTGCTTTGCCGGGTGCGTGGCTGAAGCATGACTGGGGAGGCTGTGGGTGCTGGGGCGAGGCCTTGGGGCGAGGAGGACTGGGGTCTGATGGCGAGGGGCTCCCCCCAGCCCTGCTCTGAGTCCACCCAGAGGTGAGCCCTGCTTGGGATCTGCCCCCAGGAGCTGAGGAAAGAAGTTGGGAGGCATCTAGATGCGAGGAAAATCGGGAATCAGCCCTAGGATGAGTTGATACCTTCAGTCTCGTTATCAGACAAGACATGACAGTTCCTTGGCAAACCCAATCCTCCTTGTAAACTTGGCCAAAGCAGGAAGGAGGAAGGAAGAGAAAAACCAAGGCAGCCCGACACCTCTGCTCTGGCCGGGCTCACTTGTGTGTCGGCCTTTGCCAGCTCACCTGTCCCCGGGGAAGGGGGGAAGAGGCGCTTCTGGTAAGCAGAGGGACAGCCATGTTGTAAAGTTCATTTATAGCCACTCCTGGAAGGAGCCGAGGCCCCATGCACCACGCTGTCTCCCCAGCGCCTGGCGCTAACCAGGCCTGGCCTCACCTTTGCAAGCCCAGCTCTGGCGGTGTCCAGGTGGAGTCCCAGTCCGGCCCTCGTGCTGCTGTGCTGGGCGGCCCACCACCCTTCTTTCCCCACACCCCCTGTCCCCCCGAGGAGCTCTAAGGACACGGATGTCACCTACCAGTGGTGGCATGGGGAGAAAATAACAATAAATGGTAACAAACACACAGCCAGGCAGTGTTCCGGGAGTTTTACATAGATGAACCCATGGAAGCCTCACAACCGCCCTATGAGGTAATTAGTTATCGGCCTCATTTTACAGATGAGGAAAATGAGGCACAAAGAAGTTAAGTAACTTGCGTGTGTGTGCCCAGCTATTAGCGGGAGAACAGGGATTTGAACCCAGGCACACTAGCTCAGAGCACGCTTCCCTGCCGTGATGCAGAGGGGTTGGGGTCTGCTGTTTCTCTACTTTGAGAGTCAGGAAACTGAACCCCAAGGAGGCTGGGGCTTGGCCAAAGTCACCCGCAAGTCACTGGCTGTGCTGGGACAGGGACTCAGGTTTTCTTGTCCCCAGGCCTGAGTTCTCCTACCCTGATGCCCCCTGGCCTGCCCTCCTGCTACCTGATGACAGTGAGTGCACGTCCTAGTGGTGGCTGGGATCCACACTGCTGCAGAAACCATCGTGAGGGGTCAGGTGAGGCCCCCCGGAGCTGGGCCTTGGTATTGACCGGCTTGGGGCTTTCTGTCTGGGGGGGTGTCATTCTAGCGCCTCTGCCTCCCATCCCTGCCACCCCCAGGGTCTGGTGTTCTCAGGAGCCCTGGCCAAACCTTCTCAGGGAGCCAGGATCAGCCAGAAGGCCCCAGGCCTCTGAGACGGCTCACACACAGCAACGTAAACTCTCCTGCCCCACACTTGGTGTGGGTTGGCAGTGGTGGGGTGTCTGCTGGGTAACCAGTTTGTACTTTTAAAAAAGCTGGGGGCTTCCCTGGTGGTGCAGTGGTTGAGAGTCCGCCTGCCGATGCAGGGGACGCGGGTTCGTGCCCCGGTCCGGGAAGATCCCACATGCCGTGGAGCGGCTGGGCCCGTGAGCCGTGGCCGCTGAGCCTGCGCGTCCGGAGCCTGTGCTCCGCAACGGGAGAGGCCACAACAGTGAGAGGCCCGCATACTGAAAAAAAAAAAAAGCTGGACTTGAATCTGGGGAAAGTGAGGCCCTTCCACTCAAGGGTCATCTTAGGGTCTAGCTTAGGGGATATCTGAAGGTCCTCTAGCTCCTGAGCTGTGTGGTCTGAGGTTCTGAGGCAGGTTGTGGGAAGGGGCGGAAGGAGGACGGATGGGCAGTGGCTTCAGCCCTCGGGGTACCTGCCTGAGGCAGGCAGGTGGGTTTTGCTGCTGCTCGGAGAAGCACTCTGCGGCTTCCCCTTGGCACTGATGCTGACCTTGGATTCCCAAGGAAGCTGAGGTTTCCTGTCTGTTGTTGTGGGATTGAGCTAGAGAAGTCCTCCGTTCATCCCATCCTTCCTGCCAAGTCCCGAATGAAATGACTCTGAGCCTCACCCCAGGAGACTCAAGGGCTAATTTCTCTGATGGGGCCCGGCCATCAAGCTGGTCGTTAAATAAGGCCCTGGACCGTCTGTGTCAGTGCAGCCCTGCGGGGCCTGAGTGACAGCCAGCCTGCGCTGGGTTGCAAGACACTCCCTGGTTTGAAAGGAGGGTCACGGACAGCAGGGCCTGCAGTGGTATTTGGCTCCCAGAGTGGGGACGGGTGACAGTACCAGTGACGTCAGGCACAGTGACAGATGTCACCCATCAAGCTGAGGTGAATGAAGGCACAGCGGCTCGTCACCACCAGTCGGCACATTTTAGTTCCTCTTCCTGAGATCCTTTCTGTATCTACAACCTCTCCCCACAGGCTAAACCAGAGTTCATTAAAAATTGCGGAAGATACGCCTCTTTTAGAACTCGCCCCTCCCATTTTAGGGAAGGTGGCAGGTGAAACCACAAATCAAACTTGTAAGGGTTCAGCTTGGACTAAATGAGTCATGATCTCTATCTTATCAGAGGCTGTCAGCTCCTTATATCTGGAAACTAGTTGGTTGACTGTGGTTATTGTCAAGACTGTTCACAAATATTCTGTTTTTTCCTACGGGAATGTGGTATGATTTCACTTCCTTTTGAAGGTACGTTGGCCAAAGTGTGATTTGCTTTGGCCGACATCGCATGGAGGGGAGTGACATATGCCACTTCTGGTGGGAGCTTTTAGAGAAAGCAGTGTCCTAAATTCTCCTTCCCTGGCCAAGTTAATTTTGGAAGCACAGTCACTTCCTGAGTGACTATGCATGACAGAGAAAAAAATCTGGGCTATATTAGGCACTGAGGTTTGGGGGTATTTTGTTATGCAGCTCAACCTAGTCCGTCCTGACTAATTCACCAACTCACAGCCAGATACCCTGTATGAGCAACCTCAGGCACTCCAATATTTCATTGCACAAATATATCCTCTACGATCATAGTTACTCCTATGAAGCATCTACTATGGACCACTGGCCTTACAATGCCCATCTCTGTTTCTCAGGAGAATAATTTTCAGATGGAGACAAGTAGAAGAGCTTTCCTGGGGTCCAGAGCCAGTGAGCACTGGTGCTGGGATTCAGCCACAGTGCGTCTGTCTCATTCTAAAGCCGATGCCTGTTCTGCCCCCAACATGCGGTCTCCCTTGTAAGGGAGGGGCAGCCACTCTGGCTCCCTCTGGGAGTCCTGAGCCCTAAGTGGGGGCCAGGGTCCTGTCTGAGGCCCTCTCTACGCTGTGCGTCTCAGCTGCGCACATCAGGAACGGGAGACTTGTCCTTGACTGGGCGGCGGGAGCGCCACCCTCGGGGGGTTGTGTGGCTTCACGTGCCATGGGTGGAGGGCTCCCATCCGTGGGTCTCTTGAGCCCTGACCGAAAGCCATGTCACCACCACCAGCATTAAATGCGGACTAGAAAAGTAATACCCACGGAACTCGATCATTTCTCAAATGTATCTCAATGCTTCGGTGTTTACCAAAATACAAATTCATTTAAAGGCGTTATTGAGTTCCTAGTAGTTTTTTTTTATCATCATCTGTTTTCTCAATCAACAGATACTAAAAGTCTAATGAGTATTGCAGGGGGACTCATAGGGAACAAATTATGTTGAAAAATGAGTCCTAGTTGAAAAATGAGTCCTAGTTGAAAAGGTTAGAAGAGATACTGCTGTCGGCCAAGACAGGGGTGGAGTGAGGGGTCCAGGAAGGGGTCTGATACGGGAGAGATGGAGGCTCAGCCTGGGGGAACTTGAGGAAGGCCTGTTTGGGGGCGTGTGTGTGCAGGGAGCAACAGGGAAAGGCAAGGACAGGCAGGGAGATGGGACTAGAGGGAGGGTTGAGTGGGGAGGCCGAGGTGAATGCTGCTGGGGGTCTGGGCACGGAGTGGGTGCAGAGGAGGTCGGGCCACGTGGACCGGAGGTGCCTGTCTGGCCCCCTCGTCAGTCTAGGAAGGAGGGGGGTTGCCTGAGATTGCCAAGGTGTGGAAGCCTTCGGGACCGCATCCCAGTACATCCGAGGGGGAGGGGTGCGTTCTGGGGAGGAGATAATTGAGAAACTGCTTGCAGCAAAAGAAGACTGCAAAATAAAATGTGTTGGGCTGCAGACTCAGAAGCAGCATGGTTTATGGCCTGCCCTCTCGCCTCTGAAGCTCTAAGGTACGTTTTGCAGGTAGCTCAGAGCCAGAGGTTTGGTACAAGTACCATTCAGTGTATCTGTGATGCCGAAGGGAGCATTTTTTAATCTATTAGAGACGAGAGGACCAGAAAACCATTTAAAACTGCCGAGGTCGTAATGGGCAGGAGAATTTTGGAATTTCTCATAGGGCAGAGGGTTGTGTATCATCTGGGGCCATCAGGGCCTGGAAGGCACAAGGTTATTTTCTGGGGTGGGGGGGAATCAAGTTTTAAAATCCATCCTATGAATGACTCAAGGGCTGTGGGGTGGTGAGCCCCTCCATCTGTGCAGTCCCAGCCCAGTAGGATCAATACTGAACGCTGGGGGAATTCACACATCACCTTCTCAGCCATGGCTGAAAGATGAGGCTTTGGAGAGCATCTGTTTCCTGGGGAAGGCTTGATTTCCAGAATCACAGAGCAATACTTCATATTCCTGACTTATTTCCAAGCTGATGTTATCCTTTGAGGGAAGGTTTTATTCCCCCTCTCCTTTTCTCTTAACATTTAAAATCTTCCAATGTTCCTCCAGCTTGAGGACCAAATGCGATTTTAATACAGCGATTATTAGTTTAGAAGCCCTTCAGCTCCTGACAAATGCCCTTAGCCGCAGCAGTGATGTTCCGAGCTTGCTGTCAGGGCGGGAGACGCACGGTGTAAAAATGACTCAAAAGCCGAGCGCCCTGGAAGGGCTGCTCCGGGGGAGGGCTTCTCCCTTCCCAACTCCGACAGAGCCAGACCTCATGACAGCACCTTGGGACCTTGGGCCCCCCTGGCCGTGGCTGGGGACAACTCCAACAGCCCCTCCCGGGCAGGCTTGGCTCCTGGGGACCTCTCCACCTGGAAGCTGTGCCCAGGGTCTTGGATACTGCTAAACACCCAGACCTGCACATTTCCCAGCCTCTGATATCCTTCCCCACACCTTTCTCTAAGTCACATGACCAGCCACCTGCCTTACGAGCCAGAGAGACGGTCTTGCCAGTCGTTAGTATGGCATCTTTAGGACTCTAAGAAAAAACAGCTTTTTAAGGTCAAAACACAATAGTGGGGTGGAGAAGCGTGTGTGTGTGTGTGTGTGTGTGTGTGTCTGTCTGTCTGTCTGTCTGTCTGGGAGTGTGTGGTCACCAGAGGCCACAGGGCTGAGCTGGCCAAGTCTGAAGGGTGAGCCTTTGCCCAGCAGAGGGCAGCAGCAGACGGGCCAGAACCTCCCAGAGAGGTGGCCCTTGGGCCAGCGATCAGGGCCCGCTTTCCCCAACTGCCCTGGGTTTGCCAGGCCTGTCTTCAGAGAGCCTGGACGGTGGCTGAAGTGCCCCTGCCTTTCCCAGATGGCTGTTTTTAAAGCGCTTAGAAGTTACCATCAAGGTGGATGTCCCCCCACGTTCCCGTCTCTTCCTGTCACCCACCTGCTTTTTCTAAAGGTTGTCTGGCAGGGGCCGGGGAGCTTCCTGACATGGGTGAGGCACACTGTGAGGAGTGGGGTGCCTGTTTCGATTCACAGGGGAGGGACCCCAAAACCGGAGACAGGGGCTTGCCGAGGAGGTGGGGCGAGGGTGATGGAGGGTCCATCTGAGCAGAGCGGAAGTGGTCTTCAGCACCTACAACTCACCAGCTCCTCCCCTGGGGGTGGATGGACCCCACACTCCCTTCGTTGGCCTATGGGCCAGCCTCCCCTCCCCCCAGGTCCCTGAACAAGCCGATGCTTGACGCTCACAAACTTGATTGCTGTTCCCTTGGCGGCCGCTGATGAACAAGACAGCAGCCACATGGGAAGGATTTCCTTAGGGACCCTGCTCAGAGCAAGAGAAAGCAGGGGCAGGCTGCCGGCCATGGGTGGGCTCAGCCCGGCCTGCCGCTCCCAGGATGCCCTGGGATGAAGCACTGGGACGGCCCCAGGGACCACAGCCCCTTTGCAGAAGAGGAGTTTCTCAGATCCCTGAAAAGGAGCCGGCTTTGTGGGAGCACTACGGGGCGAGGGTGCAGGAAAACTGCACAGTGGGGGCAGGAGACGCGGTTCTGCCTAGACTCCCCGTCCCTTCCTCTCCGGGACTCAGTTTGCCTCTCTGTAGTGAGAGCTGCTGACCCAGCCCTCTTCTTACCCTCCCGTGGGACAGCTGGCCTTTCAATTCAGCAAGTCATTGTGGTGGGGGGAGAATGGGGGAGCGGAGAGTGGAGGTTGGCAGAGATGCTACCAGATTGAAAGAGGCTCAGAAGACACACCGACCTGACGCCCCCTGATTGGATCCTGGTCCAAAGCATTAAAAACTATTTAGGGGGCAATTGGGGAAATTGGAGTGTGGTCTGGATGTGGCCGTCTTCGGAGAGCCAATCATCTTGTCAGTGCGGTAAGGCACTGACTGGGGTTATGTAAGGACCTGTACTGAGGTCTTTGAGGGGAATGCGGTGATGTCCATAGATTACTTCAAAATACTTTAGCTTTAGAGAATACAGTGAAGCAAATATGGCAAAACTCAAACAACTGTGAAAATCCAGACTGAGATTATGCAAATTTCACTGTGTCATTCCCTCTTTTTTCCTGTAGGCTTAAAGTCTTTCATAGTAAAAAGGCTAAAAAATAAACCAGTAGCTTTTAAAAACTGTAGAAGCCCAGGTCTTGCCCTGTGAGATCTGAATCCCTGGGGAGGGCCACACCATGGATGTTTTCAAGGCCCCCAGAGAGTCTGAGGACTCTCTGGCAGGCTCAAGTTCAAGTCTGTTTTACTGGAGGGGGGGTAGAAGAGCCCATGGGGAGGGTGACCCTAAAGACTCTGCCACTGCCCAGGGCACTGGGGGCCCCTAGTGGTGACACATCTCTGATGGCCTTCGTCCACACTCTCCCTCCACTGGGGGCGCCCGCACCCAGGCCCCAGCCGCTGCCTGCAGGTGCTGACATCATCTAGCCCTGTGGCCCCTCTCAGGCGGAAGGGTAGGGCTGCTGGGACAAGACATGCCGTTCCCAGTGCTCATGCTGCCCAGTTCTCCTGGGACAGCTGCCTCTGTGAAGGGTTAAACCCAGAGTGGCGTGGAAAGGATGGCTGCAACCTCTGCACCTGACCCCACAGCTTCCCCTATAGTCCCGGCTCGCCTTGGCTCTCCCACCTTCATTCAGGAGTCAAAGTTCCAGACTCCAGAACATCCTAGGAAGCGGAGAGATGGGGGAAGAGCATATGACAGAATTTCTGTGTTGCTGAACTGTGTCAGCATCCCCCCACCCCGCCCCAAAGCACAGACACACACAGACACACCGGCACCTCCACAGAGCGGAGCCCTAGTCATGGGGTCCTGGACAGAGATGAGGCCCATCCCCTCGGTCCCCATGGTTTGAACAGGTCCTGTGGCCGTGAGACCCTCTCTCCCCTCGCTCAGGCGCCATCAGGGCCCTCCCTGCCCATCCCTATCCCCCCAGGCAGAACTCACCAGAGCCTCACTAGTGGCAGGACTGTGGGAATGTGTGGAAGAGGGGGTCCGGTGGAAAGTAATCTTCTCTTTCAGTGCCCGCCGTCTGTGGTGTTGGGCAAAAGCCCTTCCCAGGGTCCCAGCGTGGAGAAGTCACCGTCCACTATAGCACTGGTGGAGAGGTCTGCCCAGAGGGCTGGGCTGCAGAGGCCTGGGGAGGAGAGGTCACCTGACCCTCGGGAAGGGCCTGCAGGGGCTGGCTGGCATGGCCAACTGTCAGCTGGTGTTGGGTGGCTCTGGGGCAGGGCCAGAGGGTGGGAGGGTGTGGGGCGGAAGAGGAGGAAGAGGAGGCGGTGTTCTGCCCGCTGTCTGGATGGATGTCAGGCCCTGTGCACCGAGAGCCAATTGCCCCAGTCCCCTGGTTAGTTTTTGATTCCCTGTCCAGGGGGTAAGGCTGGGGTGGGGGTCATGTTCTCCGTTCCCCTGTCTCCCTGCCCCCACCCCACTCCCTACAACCTCACTGCCAGTTTGTCCCAAGCAGTGGCTGCCAGAGAGAAGGAAAGTCTCGCAGCAAGACATTCAATCAACAATCAGCTTGAGGGCAATCAAGCATTTTTTTGAGGCCCTTGTGGGTGCTCGATACTCTGCTAGGCTGACCCAGGAACCTGCCAGACAGTGCCTGTTGTTGGGTGATTACAGTCAGGGGCTTCAGCAAGTCAAAGGGCAGTTCCAGGGTAAGTGTTTGGTGGGAGGACAGTGGGCTTAGGGGGGGGCCCTCACCGCCTGGGGGAAGCAGGGAAGGCATCCTGGAAGAAGTGACCTGTGCAGACCTGAAGGAGAAGGAGGGTCGTCCAGGTTTGGTTCAGGAGAGGGTGGTGAGAAGAGCACATGCAAAGGCCCAGAGGCAGCTGGGGTGGAGGTGGGGGGTGGGGAGGTGGAGGCACTCAGGGTGGCTGGAGCAGGCAGGGAGTGGGGCGTGATGACACATGAGGCTAGGGGGTGGGAGGGGGTGGGGAGGCGGGACTCACAGTTCTCGTCTTCAGCTTCTCGGGAGGCCCTCAAGGGCTTTATGCCGGGGGTTGTGGGGAGGGCCGGGCCCCATGTGTGCTTAGAGGGCTTGCTCTGCTTTGAGGAGAGCGGACTGGGGAGGAGTGGATCACAGGTGGGCAGGCAGGTGATGAGGTCCCAGGTGCTGTCCTCCAGGTGAGTCCCAGCCTGGTGCGGAGAGCGGGCAGTGGGGTGGAAGGGAGCAGGCAGGTCCCTGAGGTGTTGAGAAGGCAGGCTTGACAAGGTCTGGTGACGAGTGAGAGATGGGGCGGGGTGGGGGCAAAGGGCAGAGACTCAGCAAGGGACAAGCTTCAGGTCTCAGTGACCCTGGGCCAAGTATAAGGAAGGTCTGACGTCCGCCCTTCAGGTGACTCCAGCTACCCCACACCTCTGGCTGCCGTTCTTCTGGGCGCTGTGCAGCCCACTTGCCCTGACCCCAGCCTGTCCCTTCGGGGCTTCTCCATGTGTGGGTGCTCGGTTTTCAGAGGCTCTGCAGCAGCCTTGGGGTGAGAGGCTCTGCCGGGCCCACTCTGCCAGCTTCCCCCTGGGGGCGTCCGGCCTCTCTCTGACTCTGGGCCGCATCCCCCAGGGTCCCCTCCCCCACCCCCTGGTCTAACGAGGACCCCCGCCCGCCCTGCAGATCTGTCGCTGCAGCACTGAGGCACGTGGCTTGCCCCGCCCCTCCCCGAGTTTCCACGCGTCCATGGAGCACGCACTCGGGGCAGTCTCTCCCTCACTGCTCACTCACGGAGCAGGTGAGCACGGAGAGGAGGTAGGACTAGAACCTGGTCTCCTGGTCCCTGTCCCAGAGGTGCCCTAGGTCACTGTCCACTCAGTGCCCACCGCACCCGCTCTGGGGCCTGGTACAGCACGTGCTGCTCAATACATGTATTATCGGCAAAAGAAGGGGCCTGGGGCTGGCCGCCCACAGCCCAGCTGCCCTTCCTGTGGCCAGCCTCCTTTCCCGTTCCCGCCACGGGTCCTCCCCCTGACAGGGCAGGACAGAACAGGGATTCCCAGGGCGCCCTGAGGCCTGGTTTAAAGTGAGGCGAGGATCCCGTGCACCCCCAGTTGCTGCCCGGCCCAGGCCGGCGATCCCATTTCAGTAGGGAAAGCAGACGGTCAGGCTGCCCCTTGAGCCTCCAGCGTGCTTGGCCCCTCACTGCCCAGCTATGCTCCGGGCTCTGGTTACCTGGCCGTGACCTCCCTTCCTCCCAGCCCTCCGCCACTTCCCCTCTCCCTGCTGGCTGGACTCAGATCCCTGTTCTGGGAAACTTAGAGCCACCACAGGCTGAGCGGGAAGCCCTTAGTGGGGCAGAGGGGAAGGGACCTCCCCCCAAGGCGGCTGGTGAGGGGCAGATGCTGGGTGGACGCAGGGCCTCCGGAGGGTCGGTTCACCTTCCAGTACCTGGTTTCTGTTTTTGTTTTGCGGTTGTAAAGAGCAAGATTCCACGCTGGCTTCTCATTCACCCATTTATTTCACATTTTGGAGCCCCCAGTATGTGATCCGAAACACACAGCAGTAAACAAAAGCACCCATGATCTTGTCCTTTCTGTTACGCAATTGGATACGCTGCTCTATTTCTGTTTTCTGACTGCAGCCAAGTTCTCTCCATGGTCATTTCCCTGAAGCTTGGCTTCCCCTGCAAGATGCCGGCTGCTCCGCCTTTTTCCAATGCCACCCCGTCTGGGACCCTGTGACACTGGGTCTGGCTCTTATCTCTCCTCCAGGAAATCAGTCCTGACCAGCAGCCAGGCTCTTCCGTGCACTGAACGTTCCAGACTAGCTCTCAGATGTCACCATTTGAAGGCAGAAAATGCCTGGGGCTCATAAGCACACTCCAACTATTTGGGGCCCATCCTCAAGGCAAAGGGGTGGGCTGGTCCCTCCCTGACCTTTCCCCCCACAGACTCGACTGACCTTTTAGGACACCACCACCCCCATCCCTGCACTGCTGCCTTCCACACCAGTTCATCCAACTCCACATCTTGTGGATTTCACGTCCCAAACTGGTCCCCTTTGCTCCATCTCTGTGGCCACCACCCTGCTGTCTCCGGCACGATGGCTTCAGTAGCTCCTCCTGCTGTCCTCCCTTCTCCTCAACTCCTACAAGCCATTCTCTCCAGACTGATGTTTTGGAACAATTTGGGTCATGTCATTTACCTGCTTAATACCCTTCAGTGGCTCCTGGTCCTAAGAATAAAGTCCAAATGCCTCCCAGGGCCCAGCTCCCAGCCCCATCTCGCCTCTGTGGTCCAACCACACCTTGCACAGGGCCTTTGCGTCTGCTGTCCCGTCTGCCCGGGATGCCCTTCCTCCACCTCTCTGCCTGGTTAACTCCTCTTCACCCTTCAGATGCCAGCTCAAGCATCACCTCCACCAGGAAGTCCTCCCTGACCTCTCCAACACTGTCACCCACCCAGTAACTTTCTTTAGAAGCACTTATCCCAGATGTGGTCTCACTCTTACTTGTGTGATTATTTGCTCCTGTGTGTTTCCCTTCCTTGAGGACAGTGACTTGGCTCATTTTGTTTCACACTATGTCCCCAGTATGTAGCACAGTGCCGGCCTCCCAGTATGTGTTTGATGAATGAATGAATGCATGAGCTCATTCTGGGTCTCTGGCTTTCACAGCTGGGGGTGTGTGGAGTCATGAGCCTTTGGGGATTTCCTCTTCTCTTCCTGGCCCTGGACATGGAGTCCTTGGCCTGGCCACTGTGATATCCTTCCTTAGCAGCTCCCCTCATGACCCAGTTTTCTTGTTCTAGAGACAACAACAACCCTCTGTGTTCCAGGACATGTCACCACCCTCTTCCCACAGGGTAAACATCATGGTGGCCTGAGCTGCTGAGCTGCCCAGGTTCTGGCAAAAGCCCCTCCTCCCTCTTGCTGCACCCAGGCTCGGCACACCGCCCTCCCCTTCTTCCCCTTTCCCCTCCCTGGTCGTGTGGGAGCCTCCAAGACAAGTGTGCAGACCACTCTGTCTACCCACTGCCCCCGCTCTGTGTGAGGACCCCCACTCTACAGGCCAGGATGCCAAGGCTCAGAGCAGAAGCACCCTCCGTTGCGTGATCCCCTCCACAGTCTCCCTCTGTCTCCCTCCTTTTCCTGCCTGTCGGTTATTACCTGGGCTGTCTTGGCTTTTTCTGTCTCTGGTTTTTCTTTTTTTCTCTTGTGTTCTCTTGTCATCTTTTCTGTTTCTGCTGACACTTCTTGTTCTCATGCTGCTGTGTTCAGGCTGTATGTGAGTGTAGTGTGAGTGTGCATGCATGTGCGTGTGTGTACTTGTGTGTATGTATGAGTGTGAGTACGAGTGTGTGAGTGTGCATGCGTGTGAGTGTGCATGCCGGCGGGTACAGGTGAGCACCCAGATGTGGGTGTGTGAGCACGTCGATGGCGGGGGAGCATGCTGGGCTGAACAGGTATATCCTAATTAGTGGGCCTTTGGGATAGGCTGCTCTGGGAGGACAGGGGTATGGGATTCTGCCCAGAGACTTGGGCCCTGAGGGACATCACATAGGCCTTGGGTGCTCCAAAGGGAACCGCAGAGCAAGGTCCCAGGCAGGGAGCCCCTCGGCTTCCTTTGTGGTTGACATGTGGATCTCTCTCACCTGCCTCCCCAGTTCTCCCTGAGTCGTCCAGAGCACCACCAGCACCCCCTGCCCCGCCTCGCTGGGCCCTCTGGGATTTGGCCGCCACCTCCTCCATCAGCTGCCACTCCCTCCCTAGAAAGCCGAGGATGGACCACACGCTGAGAAAGGTCACCGGTCACTAGCAGCTTCTCGCTGTCAGAGGAGGCTGGGTAGCTGGTGACTCCCCCTGGATTGGGTCTGTGCTGGCCTGACTGAGCCCCTCGACCCCACCTGGGAACTTGTAGCCTGGATCCCATCCCAGGCTCTGCATCAGAGGCTGCCCGGGCTTCTGTTGGGCTCCCAGATGGCTGATGAGCTATGACCCCTGGGGGCAGAGGGCCGTAGGCCACGGCAGGCACCCCACTTCCTCAGCCTCTACTTGACCCAGGGAACCCTGGAATCTGAGGAGACTGCACACTGGAGGGCAGGTGTTAAACCCTCTGTCAGTCGGCTGGGCTGCCTTGACCAGGACACAGCAGGGGTGTCACCTACCAGTCCTGGGAGTAATGTCAGGGGGAGGGGAGAGCGTTGAGGGAGCCACTAACACGGCCACCATTCAGCAGGGGCAGGGAATAGTCGGTGGGCACCCACTCTTCACATGCACACGTAACCTCATTTGACCCTCACATCCAATGTGATGTTGGGGCCATTATTAACCGCAGTTTACAGCTGAGAAAGAGGCCCAGAGAGGCCTCATGGCACACAGCTGGTAAGTGGCAGAGCTGGGATTTGAACCTGGGGTCCCCCGCTCTCAACCGCTTATTCACCAGGCAGCCCCACAATCACACACCCGTGGTGCAGGAACTCATTCCCCGTCGGTGGGGGGATGCCTGGGGCGATCCCCCCCACTTCCCCAGCCAAGCCCAGAGCCAGGTCTGGGCTGGGGAAGTGGAAGGAGGGAGGTGTCATCCGGTCCCCCCATGGGGACACAGGGAGGGGACCTGGCACAGGGCTGGTTTCGTCCCCCGCTCACATCTGGCTGGGGCTCAGTGAGGACGCCTTCCCCAGACGGTGCTCAGGGGGGCAGATCCTTGTGGGCTGTTAATCCGAGCAAGAGGCAATGGGTGGCACTGAGAACCCAGTTGCACGTCAGGACGGCAGCGTCTACCTCCTTTGCCCCTTAACTTTTATGAGGCCTCCCCGCTGGCTGATGTCAAAGGCCGCCAGAGGGAGGGCCCTGCCCTGCCCTGCCCTGCCCTGCCCTGCCCTGCCCTGCCCTGCCCTGCCCTGAAGCCCAGAGACTTTGCCACCGTTTCTAGGGTGGAGGACTGCCCTCCTGGAGGGCACAGGCTGCCACCTGCTATCTGGGCATGAGGGGAGGGGCACAGGGGGGCGGCCTGCCCCAGAGCAGCTCCCCAGGAGGTGAACCCACTATTCGTGCCTTTAGTTTTCACAACTTTGTTGGTTCCGCTGGTCAGAGCAATGCTTTATAGAAAGAAATGAACTCTCAGAACATCTGAGCTGGTGGGACCCTCAGAGGCCACAGGCCAACCTTTTCATTTCACAGGAGAGGAGAGAAAAAGGGAGGCTGCAGAGAGATGAAAGGACTTGCCTAGAGTCACACAGCGGCCAGTGGAGGATCCAGACTTGAACCCTCGGCCCACGCTGCACGCGATGGGGGGCTGGTGAAGAGTGTGGACTGAGATGTGGACACACCTCGGTTCAGAGTTCCAGCTCTGCCATTTCCCGGTGATGTGATCTTGGACAAGCATCTTAACCGCACCGAGCCTCAGTTTTCTCATCTGTGAAGTGGGGATAATTTTCTTAGGGTTATTGTGACATTGCAATGACGTAGTACAAGTAAAAAAATGTTTAGCATAGTGTTTGACCAAAGCCCCCCCCCCCAAAATGTTGACTATTATTATTATTATAAATGCCAGCAAGTCCTCGTGTGAACTGGGCCTCAGTTGGGGAGGGGAACCACAGTGGCCACACTTTCCAACCCTGAATTCAGACTCATGCCCTGACATGGTTATATGGGGACAGTGGCCCAGAATAGTTGAATCTTAGGCTGTCCCCCCAATGCAGGACCCATGGGTACCACAGAGGCACATATGAGGTTCTGTGGGAGTGTAAGGAGGGACAGATTAGTCGGCTTGCCATTGGGGGGTGCACTTCAAGGCATCCAAGCTGGACCTTGAAGGGTGCATAGGAGTCCCCAGGCAGAGAAGGGAATGAAGGAAACAGCAAGGGGAAGAGCACGCACGGAGGCTCAGAGGCCTAGAAGCACATGGCGTTCCCAGAAGCCTTCAGAGTGGCTGGAGTAGGGGCGGGGGCAATGAAGAGAGGACTCTTCATCTCTCCCCACTTTGAGGGGTGCTGCATTTTGACCCTGAAGCCAGGACCATAGTTCCCGGCAAGGGCAACCCTTCATAGCTCACACGAACTTTTTCTGTCATTTCGCAGATAAGGAGCCAGAGGCCCGCCGAGGGGGTGGCCTCCTGGGGACCCATAGCTGGGTGGGTAGAGCCAGGTGGGAGCCCAGATCCACCCGCTCTCAGGCCAGGGATTGACTAGCAGACGTGGGTGGTGGGAGCTGGGGAGGATTTACTTGGAAAACTGGGATGCACAGGGCGATGATGCGGGGCTTGCAGGAAGGGCCAGGCTGGGCCTGTAAGAGTGATGGGCAGGGGTGACAGCTGGGGGGCGACTGACACACATTATTTATGGCTGTTTCTCCGCGACTCCGTCAGGGCCGCAAAGGTAATTGAATAAGTGAGAATGAGCAAACGTGGGGGATCATTTAATTGTGGCAGAAAATGAAGTTGGTTGCAGCTGGGGGCCGCCAGCCCATTGCCGCTGGCCCTGGTTTCTGCTGAGCTGGGCAAGCAGGGCTGGAGCGGCCATCCATCCTTGGCCCGCCCCCATCTGTCCCTGGGCAGCCGACCCCATGCCAGCAGGGCCCAGGGAGGCTGGTGGTCAGGGAGTTTGTTCTTTGGGCAGCCGCTCCCCAGGCCCGCTTCTCTGCCCCAGGAAGGCCCTGGAGGCTGCTACAGACAGTGAGGGGCCTGGGAGGACCCAGGAGGGCAGGTTGAATGCCTGGGGCCTGGGGGCAAGAACAGGGGTTCAAATCATGATATTTTCACAGCAATGTCAGCAGACACGTGTAAGGCCCTTGCTAAGTGCCTGGCACTGTTCAAACCACTAATTTTTATCAACTCCGGTTAATCCTCGCATCACCCTACGAGGGAAGTGCTGTTGTTATGCCCAAATTGCACAGGTAAGGAAACTGAAGCTCTGGCTCCTGACTCCTGGCCCTGGATTGAGAAGCTCTGAGATTCTGGGGGGCCCGATGGGGGGGCTACAGCAGTGATCAGGTGAGATGTAGCAGGGGCCTGGCCACGAGGATCCCACAGGGCCCCGTAAGCTTTCTCTCCCTCACCTCTTGCCCTATTTCAGCCTGGCTGGCCACCCACTGGGCAAGACCAGGGCGGAAGACTGGATCCCAGGTTCTGAGGCAGGAGGAGGCCCCTGTAGGCCTGGGCCAACTCATTCCTAAAGCTCTGGCCCTCTGGGCTTTGTTCCTCTGGTGTCCTTTCCAGCCCTTCTGAGGAAGCAGAGAAAATTAGGCCTGAAATGTGAGAAGCCAGTTCACCTTCCCCAGTGGCGGTGGTAGCAGGGCAGCCACAGTGGCCCCAGGGCGATGCCATGAAGGCCCAGCCCAGCTGACTGGGAGGCCAGAGCAGGGCTGGGGGCTGGGCTAGACCAGGAGGGTCCCTGCGCTTCCTGCATTTTATCTGATGACCCTACCTGCTTCTGGCCCCAGTCTTCCCCTCCATTCCCCTCCACTCCCATGCTGGCACTGGCCCTCATGTCTCACGTGGAGGGCATCCCCATCCTCTCTGTGCACCCGGCCTTCTTGGGGCACAGCCGTCCTCACGCCTCCACCCAGGCTGCGGCAGGGCAGAGCAGTGGGGCAGGGCCGATTGTCCGCCTTGCACTGGACCTCCCAACCGCCCTGCCTGTGCTTGGAGCTTGGCTGCCCAGATAGCCTTGACCGGCCACCCCCTCCAGCCTCCTCTCACGCCTTCTCTGTCCTCCCCGCTGGTGCAGGTGGCATGCTCGACATGGCAGCCGAATTCCCATAGTCTGTTGGCTGCATGGCCGCCTGCAGAATCCGTCCCGTTCTGAGTTCTGGTGCAGGGATTTGTCTACCTGCTTTCCCCTCCCTCCAACCTGCATCCTCCACCCCATGGGGCTGTGAGGTTTTTGAGAGTAGAGGGTCGTGTCTCTCTGCCTTTCAATCATTCGTTTATCCAGGTGGCACCTGCTACATACCAGGCATCTCAGGGGGTTTACAAAAACGAATCAAAGATGTCCTTGCAGTTGGTCCACACAGTGGAGTGAACACTAGGTCCACTAAGTGATAGCAAAGGGGTCAAAAAGAAGGAGCCACAAGGACAGAGAGGATGAACCAGGAGAGGGCTGCAGGAGAGAGAATCAGTTTTGGGAGATGGAAAGAGACAAGCGAGTGGTAACCAACTAATGTCCAGCTTTCTCCACTTTGGGGAAGGCCCGCAGTCAAGGGATTCAACAAGGAACAGGGCGGGGGGCCTCTGAAACGAGGCAACTTATACACCTGATGCAGGAGGATGGGCTGAAAGCTGAGGAGTGGCAAGACCACATCCCCTCCCCAGCGTGGCTCCAGGGGCTGGCGATGTCCTACTTCTAGATCCGGGCTCTGGACCAGGCCCTGCCTGCAGGGTCAAGGCTCCCACAGACAGAACAAGGGAGAGGGAATACAAGGAGGCCCAATGACTCAAAGCCAAGCCCAGAAGTAGCAATCATCATTTTCACATGCATTCCAGCGACACGCTCTCTTTCCACGCCACTCAACTGTGAAGGAAGGCAAGAAACACAGTCCAGCCAGGTAGCCCCTCTGGCACGTGGAAGGAGGGAAAGCAGATCCTGGTGGCTGCCAGCAGTCGGCCACAAAGGGGTCAAAAAATCGAATTCCCATGCAGCCTGAGTCAGAAAGCTCTCAAAAGATGACGTCCACCAAAATGAGGAGAGAAACCAAGAAAGAGAGCAACCCAGCACCCGGCAAGCAGGGAATCTAATGTTGGAAGGTGGTGGAGGGGAGGCCCAGGACCTCAAGGTTCTGCAGGCCTGGAGAGCCTTGCAGGTCAGATTACCAAAGGGATGTGACCACCTTGAGAGGAGATGTTTCTTCTGATTTTTGTTTTGTTTTGTTTTGTTTTTTTCTGTGCTGCATGGCTTTGAGGATCTTAGTTCCCTGACCAGGAATTGAACCCAGGCCCCGGCAGTGAAAGCGCCAAGTCCTAACCACTGGACCGCCAGGGAATTCCCCTGAGAGGAGGTTTAAAGTCTGGTCAGAGAGTCTGACATAGATTGATGACAGTTGCACAGAAATCTCAAGGAGCAAACAAACAGAAAGCCTCAAAAGGCAACTTATTAACTTCAGGAAACAAAAAGTTTCTTAGGAGAGAAAATGTAATCCTGAGGCACTATAGGACTCAGATTCAATCATATTTACATGTTGTGACAGGAATGTAAACAGGAGATGCTGATTTAATAAAAATGGTAATAGAAGTATGAGGCAGGAGGGGGAGGGGAAATGGCAATAGATTAGTTAAATCTTAATGGGAAGTAAAACTCTAATCTACAGTAAGAAATCAATAGAGGGACTTCCCTGGTGGCACAGTGGTTAAGAATCCGCCTGCCAATGCAGGGGACACGGGTTCGAGCCCTGGTCCGGGAAGATCCACATGCTGCGGAGAAACTAAGCCTGTGCACCACAACTACTGAGCCTGCGTGCCACAACTACTGAAGCCCGTGCACCTAGAGCCTGTGCTCCCCAATGAGAGAAGCCACCACAATGAGAAGCCTGTGCACCACAACGAAGACCCAACGCAGCCAAAAATAAATAAATAAAATAAATCAATAGATAAAACCTAAAATAGAAAAATCACGGGCTTCCCTGGTGGCGCAGTGGTTAAGAATCTGCCTGTCAATGCAGGGGACACGGGTTCGAGCCCTGGTCCAGGAAGATCCCACATGCCGCGGAGCAACTAAGCCCGTGCGCCACAACTACTGAGCCTGTGCTCTAGAGCCCATGAGCCACAACTACTGAAGCCCGTGCACCTAGAGCCCGTGCTCCGCAACAAGAGAAGCCACTGAAATAAGCCCGCGCACCACAATGAAGAGCAGCCGCCGCTCGCTGCAACCAGACAAAGCCCGCATGCAGCAACGAGGACCCAACGCAGCCAAAAGTAAAATAAATAAATAAATAAAAAAAAAGAAAAGTCACACATTTGTAGTATCTGCACATTGTGTAGAAGTGAGACAGAAGCAGAAGAAAATGGCCAACAAAGGTGAAAGTAAGCCTGGGGGCGGGGCGGGGCAGCTTTCTTCATCAGCCATGACATACTATTTGATTTTTACAATTATGTCCATGTGTTACTTTGATAAAAGTTAAATTTACTTAAAAAGGAGGGGAGGGTGTTTTGCCACAATAAAAAAAAAAGGAAAGGAAAGGAAAGGAAGAGGCCCCCCCCAGCATAACGACGTAATGCACCAAGGTGGACACCCTTGCTCCGCTGAAGCCCGCAGGTGGATCCGGGCAGGTGGGCGGGGCTGTGGATGCAGAGGGCAAGGATGAGGGAGGTCCCAGGCTGATGTCCACGTGAGAAGCTAATCCTAGCTAATGGGTTCATCGCTCCACCTCTCAGATGTCACAAGGGCCTTCAGCAGCTTCCTGCATACGCTCCAAAAATATTCACTGGCTGCAGTCAGTAACTCTAAATCAGAAAGCAACTCCTGGGGGATGCAGCTTAGGGCAGCTACCCTGGAGAGGTGTTGGGAGGGGACGGTAGAGACCATTCTATCCTTGCCTTCCCCGGAGGGTCATCTGGTCCCAGAGCCGTCTCTGTTCTGTATTCCATGTCACGCACAGGAGCTGGAGGGTGAGATTTGGGGGTGGGAGCGTGTCCGCACATGTCGTTCCTCATACATACACAGGTGTGCACAAGAGCCCACGGATGTGCGGACGTGCGCACATGTGAATGGTGTCTGGTTGGAGGGCTGCGAGTCTGTTCTGTCTGTTCTCACTCCCTGAACCCAGGAGCAGTACTGGGAGGCTTAGCTTCCGTCCCCTGCAGGTGTCTTTAGAGCTGGCCCTCACCCAGTGCTGTGTAGGCAGGGAAGTAAATCCTGAGAAACCCACTCCCCTGCTCTCTCCCTTGGCCTCCTCACATTTTTTCTTCTCCAGGATGCTATACATTCTCTCTCTTCTTTCCTTTGACAAACCTACTCTTAGGTGAGGCTCTGATGGGTTTGCATTTTGAAAAAGGACAAAGTGTTAAGCTAAAGGAATGAATTTTTAATGGTGGAATTTTAGGTCTTTTCCTCTTAGGAGAGGTTTTATTTGTTTTGGCTTTGGTTTGGTTTTGCCAGGGAAGCTTCCCTGTGTCCTTGGAGCCACCCTGAAGCCCCAGGCTCCCTCTTGGATGCTGCTGGACAGGTCATTCTCCACACGAGTCACCAGAGCATTCCCTGGGGTGGGGGTTATTAGCTTCCTCTGGCTCCAAATGGGCCCCCAGCCAGGGAGGGTCTGCTCTCTGATCCTCTGCTCCACCTTCAGCCCGCCCCTTTCCCTCCTGCTCTGCCCTGGTACACCCTCCCCAGAGGGAGGTGAGGGGGGCTCTGGGGGCCAGGAGTGACTTGCATGCCCTCCCGTGGGGCAGGGGCTGGGCAAAGGGCACCCCAGCCACCTCTGAGTCTGTTTGACAGCTGTGACACCTGGGCCTGGCTTCCCTACCTCAGTCTGGGGCAGCAGCTGCCTTCTCTAAGCGGGGAGGCCTCAGCGGAGCCAGTGAGGGAATGAGTCCCTCACACACCCTCAGTCCCCAGCAGCCCACCCGGGGGCTCTGTGCACCAGAGCGGGCTGCAGGGGATGTACTGGGCTCCCCCTCCCTGCCCACTCTCAGAGCAGCCCAGTCGCGGGCTGGAGGTCAGGAAGGGAGACGTGCCATCTTTGGGTATGTGGCTGAGTCCCTGCTCCTCCCTGGACCTGGTCTCCTCATCCTCATTCTCCTGGCCCCGGGAGGCCCCCAGTGGAGCTGAGGGAGGGCTCGACACAGGGCGGGCATGATGGATCCTGGCCCCCACTGTGGAGATCAGAACAGATGGCCGGGTCAGCTACCTGCGTGACCCTTCTGGTGGCTGTACCCAGAGCCTCGTCTCCTGGGGTGCCAGCATCACTGTTCTGGTCTCCCCAGTCTGTCCAGAGCCCCCGAAGGTCCGCTGTGTGTTCAGCCACGGGGCTCCTTATGGGAAACCTTAGAGCCCTCCTTTTCCCATCACCTCTGCCCAGACCACTGGGTGTCAGGACACTGGCCTGACCTGCCGGACAGGCCTCAGCCTGAGCCAGAAGCACGGCCGCCTGGCTCGGGTATCACTGCTGTCCCCACAGCTAGTGGGGAGGTTAGTGGTGACCTCCCTTATTCCTGCTGTGCTGCTGACCCCTGCTGGCCATCCTCACACACCTGGGAGGCCTCCCCTCCCCGCACAGGCATCAAGCGCAGAGTTTGAATACTTCCTGGGACGGGGGGCTCATCACCCCAGGCAGCAGCCTGCTCCAGGCAGAGATGCTTCTGCTTCTTGGACAAGTTCTTTGTAATGAGCTGAAGTCTGAATACTGGTTAATTCCATCTGTTTATACATTTTCATCATCCTCATCATTATCGACACTGTCTATGCACCAGGCACATTGCAAAATGTCGTTTAATCCTTTCAACACCTGTGAAGTTGGTGTCTATGTCATCTCCATTATATAGATGGGAAACCTGAGGTCCAGAGGAAGTGTGTCACCTAAGTATGTCACACAGCCAGGAAGTCACAGAACCTGGGCTTCCAATCCAGAGCCCAGGCCCTTGCCAGCTGGGGATGTGCCCATCCCACCCACACTGTCCACTTGGCCCCTGTCTCCAGCTGTTCTTACTTCTCTGCCAGGCGCTGCTACCCCACATAAACTCACACCTTCTCCCCCAGACCCTGCAGCTGGATTAACTCCTCTTCCACGAAGCCCTCCCGAGACAGACGAGGGGTATGGAGGGAGCCCTCTTCCCCAGGTATCTTCTAACAGTGAGAGGAGGAGAGGTGTCACATTCAGGAGGATTCCCATGGATCAAAAACCTTGTTTAAGGGCTTCCCTGGTGGCGCAGTGGTTGAGAGTCTGCCTGCCGATGCAGGGGGCGCGGGTTCGTGCCCCGGTCCGGGAGGATCCCACATGCCATGGAGCAGCTGGGCCCGTGAGCTATGGCCGCTGAGCCTGCGCGTCCAGAGCCTGTGCTCCGCAATGGGAGAGGCCACAACAGTGAGAGGCCCACGTACCGCAAAAAAAAAAACCACCTTGGTTAAGCTTTAGCCAAGAGCTTCCCTAGTGTCATGCCATCTCATGTAGGGCAAGACCTTCAAGCTCATCTAGTTCCATCCATCTATTCCATGCTAGCATCTCTGTTGAATGCCTGTGCAGCCTCTGCTTACATACCTCCAGTGATGGGGGGCTTATTACCTATCAAGGCAGCCCAAGGCTCAAAATAGCAAGGGCCTTCCTTCTCCTACAGAGCCGAGGTTTGTCTCCTTGAGGCTTCTGCTCGCAAGGCCCAGCCCTGCCCCTCAGGGGTCATCAGAAGTAGCCTAACCCTTCCCTTATGATGTTTGGAGCAAGGGACCATCTTCCTGCTGAATCTTCTCCCAGTCACAGCCAAGAGAGGGGGCCAGTAAGAGACCCCTCAGAGAAACTGGGAGGTGCTGGCCAGACAGGAGAAAGACATGTCACTCCCAATCCTCAGCTGAGCTGCCAAAACTCCGAGCCTGGCCCTGTCAGCTTTGGGGTGCAGGGTGGAGAGAGTTCTTGGAAGAAGTGACCTGAGTCTGCCCCCACCCCTACTTTGACCACTTTGACTTTGGGAAGTCCCAGGCCTGTCTCTTGCTGAGACGTGTTTGAAGGGAGAGGCTGCCTGGGGAGGCCCTGGCCATAGGAAGGAGAGACGGGCATGGGGGCCTGATTACCAGGTGGATAGCATGGAGGGCAGTTGGGCTTGAGCTGCCTGAAAGGTACCTGCCCAACGGGACGGCCTGACCACACGGAGCTTCAGACTCAGGTGCTCTGACTCACGGTCCCCGCTAATCTCCTCAATCCTGGGTGCTATACCTTTATTGATGCAGCCACGGACCGACCTCCCCATTGCTTCCCATAGAACTGACCATGATCCCTAAGCCCCCAGTCTCCTGCTGGAGCTCAGCCCCGGCGCCTGCCCCACCCCCAGGTCTGCACAGTCAGGTCCTTGGCCCTGAGTGCAGGCATTTCATTGCCTTCCTCCTGTGAGCCACTATTCCTCCCCCATTCCTTCATGCATGGAGGCAGGGCACAAATAAATAAATAAAACAAAATAAACATGCTTGTCCCTGTTAAGTTTCATCTCGTTAGATCCACCCCATCGCTCCGGCCTGTCAGCTTCCCTTTAGATCCCAGCTCTGTCATCTGACCTACTTGCCATCGTCCCCCACAGCTGTGTGGCATCTGCAAATTTGATAAAGTACATGGAGCGTGTTTGTCTCAGATGAAGCTTCCTCCCCCCATTGGGTGGCTGGAGCACAGCCATGCATACATGCCTGTCCACACACACACACACACACACACACACACACACACACACACACTTCCCTCTGTCTGGGTCCTGTCAGCCCTGTCCAGCCACCTTCAAGATCCTGGTGGGGACACTGGGCACCTGTGCACTCATTGTGCATGTATCCCTGTGGGGGATGGGCCACTCTGGGGACATCCACACCTTCTCACTCCACTGGCCACTGTTTAAACAGCCTCTGAGCTGGCCACACCCTATCAGCCTCTTCCACCAAGCTTGGGGCAAGGCTGGCCAGCCAGCCTGGGTCTCGGCTCCCCGGGACGGCTGTGTGGTCCTCCCTCCCCTGCTAATCAGGCAGCACATCCTCCTCTAGGTTGTGGCTATCAGTGTAGAGCCAGCCCGACTGCCTGGGGTGAGGACTCCTTCTCCCATGCGCCTGCTATGCACGTCTCTCTGATCCTTCTCTTCAGGGGACCCCAGACCTTGTCTTTGGAGTAATTGCATAGCTGGGGTAGCCAGCTTGGAAAGATCCAGATCCTCACTACAGAGCCTGCCAGACACTGCTTTAGCAGAACGAAAATAATCCCAGGGCCTAAACTGATCTTCTAGAATCTTCTAGTCCATTCCCAGCCTCCAGGGTGTAGAGGACTCAGGCAGGTTCCTCCTCCTCCCCTACTGCAATACCAGCCGTTCGTTCTTCCCTCTGGGCAGGTGGCAAAAGTTAGTCGGCTGTATCTGTCAGCTGATGTTAGTAACAAACACCCCCAGATTCTGGGTGGCTTATGCCAACATACAGTGATTTCTCACACTACTGCACTGTGGGTCCGCTGGGGATTCCGGTCTAAGCCGTCGTTGCTCCAGGACCCAGGCTGCAAGGCAGCCCCAGCGGCGGCACCACCGCAGAGGAAATGAGGCAGATCGATACCAGCTCTCGAAGCCTCTGCCTCCTAAGGCCATTGCCACTTCCATTTCATTGGCTAAAGCAAGTCACATGGCCAGGCCCAATTTTCAAGAGAGTAGGGAAGTGTGATCTTTTTTTGTGGCAGGAATTTTGGCAAATGGCCTCAGTGACACCTCTGCATACTAGCCATTCCTGTCCCTCAGTCACTGGAGTTCCCACCGTACCACTTGGATGCCAGTTCTCTGAGCCCAGCATGGAGTGCTCTTACACCTCCCTCCCTGTGGTCTGTGTGCCCAGGATTTGGCCCTTGTCTCTCACATTTCTGCTCTACCGTGCGTGTATTTTCTCTCCTCTTCCGGTCTCAGTGTCCCACCCCTTCCTTTGAGAGGCCCTCCTCCCATCTCCTACCTTCAGCACAGGATGCGCCCTGGCCCAGGGGAGGCCCAGGTTCAGGTCTGAGCAGCCTCTGGTTCCATCCCCAGTGATTGGCTGGGAGGCGGGCCCCCCACTCATGTCTGTCTGAGCCCTTCCCATCTCTCCTTCCTTTCGATGTCCTCAGAGCAGTAGTAGCCAGGTGGAGGAGACCTCTGAGAACATGTGGCCACACCCAGGCCCTGATGCTCCCCCTGCACCTGGATGGAGCTGCTCTGAGACCCGCCTACCCCCGCCTCTCAGGGGACTGGCTTACATGAACCAATGCTTGCACTTTGTGTTGAAGTTTGTCTGTGTTTCTGTCACTTCTAACTGTAACACACACTCCTGGAGATCTTGTCCATACCTGTATCTGTTCTATCACAAGCAACCAACCACCCGAAACTTAGTGATTTTGTGTGATAAAATTTCATAGAAACACACACGAAGCGCATGTCAAACTGGTGAGACCTAAATAAGGTCTGCGCCTGAGTTAACAGTATTGTATCAAGATCAGTTTCCTGGATTTGACAATGTACCACGGTTCTGTGGGGTCATTGGAGGAACTGGGTGAAGGGTACAGGAGAAATCTCTGTACTATTTAAGCATCTTTTCTTGAGTCAAAATATTTCAAATGAAGAAGTTACAATAATCATACAGACTTAGTAGCTTAAGACAACACCAGGAGTTTACCCCTGATCCACTGATGTGCCAGAAGCTTCTGGATTTGCCCCTGGGGTCTGGTCCAACCTCCTTACTTGGGATGCGGGGATGGAGGCTGGAGAGGGTCATGGGTTTAGGGGCAGAGCTGGACTCCCAACCCAGGGCTCGCCCCACGTTACCCCAGGGAAGCCCCAACCTCACGCAGGGCCACTTTACCAGTCTGGCATCGCTGCCTGGGATTCTGCTTCGCACATGTTGGTGTTTGCAATCAGAAAGTTCAGCGGCCCTTCCAGTGTGCTTAAATTAGTCCCCATGAAAACCAAATCATTTCATTTGCAGAGAAGGGCTTAATTGCAAGGGGAATGAGGCAAAGGGAATTCTGTTGCCTGTTTTCATTGGAGAAAATTACTGTACTTTCCCCTGTCTCCTTACTAAACAGAAGCAGCTTAGAAATCGGGCTGTAATCACCAGTGATACCTCTGCCACCCTTTCTTCTCAGAGCCTGCTCAGTGATTCCCCTCTCCTGAGACCCTGCTCTGAGCTGTTCTTGCCTGTCTGCCTGGCTTGAGCAGCCGGTTCCAGCCCTGGTGCTGGGTAGCACCTCCCCGGTTTGTCTGGAGTCTCACCTCACCCCTGTGATGTTGAGAGGATCGCCCGAGATGTCACAGGGGCCTCAGCCAGGGATCGGCCCACACTCTTGGCAGGAAGAAACATCTCATCACTTTCTTTCGAAAACACATGAAATCTGCTCCAAGCCCCCACTCACAGGGCTGCAGAGAAGTCACATTTCGGACGAAGGGCATCCCCAATCGATATCTTACACAAATCCTGGGGCTCGTCTGCTTTGCTGCCTGGCAAAAGGTAGGGGACCTGGACCATCTTCACCACAGCTCCTTCTGTCCTAGGATGCTGTGGACTGGCAGGTCCTCGGGGCTCTGTTGGGTGTCCCCCAGGAGGAACTCCAGCAAACAGACCCCCTCCTGTCTGGGGAGGCTGGTTACCTCTCTGCTTCTCTGCCCAAGAACCCCACCCTGGCTCTGATAGTCCAGCCCGATTCCCACTGTGGCCAGTGTTTCCCTGGGGAGGGGCTATGGACCCTTCAGGGAGCCAGGTGACAGGCTGGTAACCTGCAGGGGGCAGGTGCATGAAGAATTAAAATATGTAGCACGTCTCGTGTTAAGAGAGAAATCCAGGAGGACTGGGCCCTAGAGGGTGTGCAGGGTGGGAGGGCAGCTACAACTCCCCACGGGGATGGTGGTCTGGAGGAGGGAGGAGCCACGTGTAGCTTGGGGGTGGGAGGGATCAGCAGGGTGGGTGGAACAGCTAGCACAGAGGCTCAGAGGCAGGAGTGGGCCTGGTCAGGGCGAGGGTGGCAAGGTGCGTGGCCCGAGTCCGGGGAGAGTGAGAGGGCAGGTCAGAGGAGCCTCCCAGAGCCTCTGTGAGGTCCTGGCTGTTTGTCTGGAATGAAGTGGTTTTATTCTGTTCCGGCAAACCCACAGCAGCACAACAGATCTGAGAGCGGCTTCCTCTTCCTTTCTTTGGAGAAGGGAAGAGAGCTGGGCTGTCTGGGTTCAAACCCCGGCTCCATTACCTTCCTGACCTCGCCACGCCCTCAGTCCCCCCCCCCCACCACCCCGCAACCAGGGCGGGTAACAACAGCACCTGCGGCATGGGGCCATCCTGAGGCTTCAGTGTGCTACGGTGAGCACGCTATAATGCTATCCTGTGTTGAATAATTTTATCATGTCTTTTAAAAAAAAAATTTTTTTTTTTTAAATTTTTTGGTTGTGCCACGCAGCATGTGAAATCCTAATTCCCTGACCAGGGATCGAACCTGCGCTCCCTGCATTGGAAGCACAGAGTTCCAACCATTGGACCGCCAGGGAAGTCCCTATCATGCCCTTCTTAGTAACTTCCCCTGCTACAGGGATAAGTTGACTGGCCCGAGGTCCCTGCCAATAAAGGGCAGAGTTGGTCCTGAGAATGCCGTGTCCCCACCCCCAACCCCCTGGAAACATGGCAGCACCAGGCAGCATCGTGCCCCCCACTCACCCCTTTGCCTCTCTTTTCCCGGGCGCATCGTGGGACCCGCTGTCCAGATTCTCTTCTTCTCTCTTGAGCTTTCTCTGGGGATGGGGGTGCAGAAGTTGGCCTGGCTGCCCAAGGAGGGCTGTTTTGGAGCAGTTGGGTTGACTTCCTGCATAACTGCTCCCCTGATCCCTCCTTTTGGGGGCGGCTGACAGGATAATGGATTTGAGTCCACACACCTGCCTCAACGAAAGGTTTTTTTTTTTTTGAGGCTCAAAGTCAACGGTATATTAATTAAGGGGGAACAGCTGCTACAGCAGTTCTTATGATAAGTCAGTGACAAATGGCAGCGTTTACCTTTTTCCCAAGCAGAGACTCCGGAAGGTGGCCTGGAGCTCCTGGGTGGACGTCCACGGGCCAGATGTGTGGGGTCTACCTCTCCCTCCCTCAGCCCTCAAGCTTCTTTATTGGTGCCCCCCGAGTCCGAGAGGGCCGTTTGTCACCGAGGAAGACAGGGCTGCAGCTTGCGGAGCCTTGGAAGGGACTGGGCGGAGCAGCAGAAACTTCTCAACAGAGGCCCCCACCCAATGATGCCCTCAGACCCCTTCCTCGGGCAAATCCCACCACCCCACGCTGTTCCTTCTGAAATCAGAGTCGCTGAAAAGGGGGCTTGGCCCTTCAAAGCTGAGAAAGGGTGCAGAGTTGGGCTGAGACGCCTCACTCGGGGCTTTTGTGCCAGGCGCTCTCTACCATAAAGGAAGAGGCTGGACATTGGGGGCCTTTTGTTATTTCTTTATTTTGATCTCCCTCCTGCTGTCCAAACAGCATCACAGAAATAGAGCCTTGCGTTAACTCCCTTCTCAGCTTAAAATGAAACACGGCAGCGCGCAATCTTGTACTGAAAACCAGAAAAAGGAAAGATGGGCTCATTTTTTTCTGAGTTGTGTTTCTGGGTCCTTGACTATCAATTTACCCACCGAGTTTCCAGCTAATGGGAGGACAGCAGGATGGCGCTCACGTACCAGTAGGACCTGTGTGGACGGGCCGGCAGGGTGGTGGAGCAGCCTTCCTCCCAGGCTGAGAAAACGAAGGCCCCGCCGCAAGGGGTGCGGACCCCCAATGCCAGCAGCTCGCCCGCTGTGCCCCCAGGGTAGAGGCAGCGCTGGTGGAGAGCGGCAGGACCCCCAAAGCACTCCCAGCAAACCGCTGCCTCCACTGCAGGTGGGGGACCCCCACGTGTCCCCCGGACTGTGCTGTTCTCCCCAGTGACCGGCCCAGAGGAGACAAGTCTGCCATCGACGTCAACCTCCTGCCTGCCGGGAGACACCGTCAGCTGCCGAGAGGCCTCGTCCAACCTCACCCGCCTCTTCCTTCCTCCCCCTCCCAGGGCTGGTGCCGAGCACCTCCAGGAGCCCCTGGGGCCTCGAGGAAGGCAGAAATGGGGCGGGAGGAAAGAGGCTCTATCAGCCCCCACTCCTTGCCACCCACAGGAACCAGGCGTGCATCTTGCGAGTTCACCCTGCAGGGGAGGTCGTCACACCGTGTTATAAACGTGGAAACCAAGGCTCCGAGGTATGTGGTTTGCCCGAGAACCCGTCACAGGGAGGCCGCTCCCACCTTCTCTTCCAGCTGACCTCTCCCGGGCCAGCGCTTAATGACTCAGGAAGTTGCCTCTCCTTACACATTGCTTTGAAGGAAGAGGAAAAGAACCACGGACGAGAAACACATCCATTTTTAATAAATAGTTTATTTATCCAACAGTTTCAGCCCTGACAGTGAAGCCTGTTGCAGTTTCTTCTTCTGGCTGGAGCCTGATTATGAGACTGTTGCGTTGCCACGGCGCCGGCGCTCGGATTCCGGCCCCGCCGATCACCCAGACATCAGAGGAAATGAGAGAGAGTATTGCTCAAATGAGAGAGACTGGCGCTTTATTAAGGAAACAAAAAAATACCAATAAGACCAGAGAGAGGTGCTTCATGCCTTTTGGAGGCAGCTGTTCCGTCTCCTCGGCTCGCCCCCTCTCCCGCCCGTCGCGGACGAGAACTTGTGGAGATGCTGCTCTAATGGAGAGGCTCCCGGCCCTTAACTAATAAGGTCCCCGCGTAGGTTTCCGGAGGTCGCTCCGCCTGTTGGGGAGGCTCTGGCGGGCGGGCGGGCGAAGGTCCGCGCAGCGGGGTCGCTCCCGGTGGCCGGCAGAGGGAGGAGATGCGGCCGCACCCAGCATACTGAAACCACTGGCTGAAGTTCTCGCCAAAGTGCGTGGGGTGGGGAGGCGTGGTCGCCGTAAACGAGGCAATCTTCGCCCATAGGAAGTGCGAGGATCCCCAGGTCCTGGAGCGCGATCCGGTGATGCGCCGTGTTTGCAGGCCTGGACTGGGGAGGTCGCCTCCGGTGGGGCCGCCCAGATGGGGGCTGGTGGCGGCTCGACCCTCCTCTCGGCTCTGGGGGGCGCATCGTCGCCGACTCCAGGCTCCTCCTGGGGCAACCCTAGCTGCTCATTCCTCCCGACCTGAGGCCCCGTATGTCCGGGGCCGCGTGTCTAGACAGTTCTCCTACAATACTTGTTCTAATTTCTAGCACCTTACCCCTCCGGGGTAAGAGGCCCAATCCAGCTAGAGGACAGGCTTTCTCCCCTCACCCTTGAGCTCCCACGTAACACCCCCCGAAGGCACATGACCAAGCTGCTCCCCAACCCCTGCCGTCCCAGCCACCACCCCGACCCACCACCCACGGGCGCGGGGCCCACCTCCCTGCCGCGTGCTCCACACACCCAGCTGCACACTTGCTCTGCAGGGGCTCATGGCTGCTGAGCTTTTATCTTTCCATGAAAAACCCTTCTCCCCTTTCTGCCAGCAAAATGGGGCAGAGAGGATCGGACCAACGCAGAGGGCAGCTGCCCACCTGGCCTTCTCCCCTGGCCTTTCGAGGAAGCCCACGCTTTCCTTCTGAAAGCTCATCTCTGAAGAGTCTCACAGAGACACCTTTGGAACCAGGGTCAGGAGGAGGGTGATAGTCAAGGCAAGTGTGAACTCAGCACCAGCAGGATGGTGGCCCTCTCACGCCCCTGGAGGGGACTGGCCGGGGACAGGCTGATTGGGAACAGGCCCCGCCCAGGGTTTATCGCTCTGAGTCAGAGAAGGAAGAGGGCTTAGTCCATCTCCACACCAGCATGTCTTCTCCGGCCACGCGGTGGGACTCTGTCTGGATCCGGGATTCGTTGGAGGCCAGGAACTCCACGGCCCGGTCCCAGACCCGCTTCATGCGTCTCCTGCAACGAGGGATGGGGGTGCAGGCTCAGCAGGCAGGCGGCGCCCTTGGCCGCTGTGCCCAGCGCTGCCGAGAGAGGCAGGCTGGTCTCTGGATGCCCTCTGTACAAAAGGGGGCACAAAGCTCCAAGATCCCACACAGAATTTATCTGCGGGAAGAAGAGCGGTCAGGTACTAACTGGACTCCTGCAGAGGAGAGAAATTTCTTGGGCCCCCGAGAAATGATTCCTCAACATTCTCTGCTCCAAAAGCGTTCAATTAAAGTGAGCTGAAAGGGGCTCCCCCCCCGCAGGTGTCCAAGTGGGAAGACTCTTGCTGGGACCCATTACTGCTACAGCCCAGCCGGGCGGCACCCCTCTCCAGTGCAGGCTGCATTTTAATGCCTCATGTGGGCTAATTAGAGTGGCCACTGGGCTGTTGAGTCCAGACTCCACAGCACTTCAGGGGATGGGGATGAACTAGGCATCCAACCAGGGAGGCCAAGACGCTGGGGCTGCTTTTGGAACCTGAGCCACCAGGTAGGGCCCCTTCGCAGACACCAGAGTTCCTGCTCTGCCGGATCCCTGGGGCCTTGCACCCCCTCGGACAGCCCCCTATTTCCTCGTTCCCCCTCCAAACTAGACAGCAAGATTCCAGGGCAGTGGGGGAGGGCTGCTTTGACACCTACACTTCGGTGAGCCCCGGCCTCCTGACTGCAGACCACTCCCCAGCGCCCACACGTGCAGAGCGAACATGGGTACGTGTGGAAGCAGGGGGTTCCGCTGGGAGTGCGCAAATGGAGGGAAACTCCCAGGGTGGCCCATGTGTCAGGAGGCAGAGTGGGGTGGTGGGGCTTTCTTCCCCGGGCGGTGAGGTCCTGCTGCCAACCAAACCCCACGGCTGTTCAGCAGCCCCCACCCGGCTGGTCTGGCCCTGGCCACACAGGTCCTGGGGGCTGAGCCCCTCACACCGGGTCCCTGAGGGGGGGCATTGGCACTGTGTGGGGGCCGCGGCCTCATCCCCAGCCCCCTTCCCAGGCCGCCCGTTACCAGGTGGTTACAAGCCGCCCCCGTGTGCCTCCCTGGACAAGCTCTTCAGATCTCCCCCAACCTCCCACAAGCGGGCCCTCACCCACAGGGCAGTATGCCCACGCAGGGCCCAAAGGAGCTGATGGGTCCTTATGAGTCGAGAGCTTGGCTACACTGACCGGGTGGCTGAGCCTCCTGGGTTCACGGACAGGGGTCCAGACCCTGTGGGGCAGCTGCCCGCCTGCAGTCTCTGCTGATGCACAGAAGCCGAGGTGTGGTGGCTCAAGCCCCCGATAAGCTGCAGTGCCACTTCCTGCTCTTATTAAAATGACCATGCGTGCTGCCCTTTGATGAGGGCTCAAGTGCTCCGTGCTGCCTCGGTGAGGTGGGAGGCCACCTCTCTGACACCCTGCTCCCCTTTCCTTAAGACCTGCCACTACCTAGTGGCAACACATCTTCCTTATGCATCTTGTCTTCCTTCTCCCCAGAACCAATGCTCCAGCAGGGCAGGGATTTTTGCTTCTTCCTCTCCCTGTCTCCGCATGACCCAGTAGAGTGTGGCATGCAGTAGGTGCTCAATAAACATTTGTTGAGAAAATGAATGAATGATGGCCTCTCTTCAACACAGCCCTCTGCAAGGCAGTGGGATTATCTGTGTTACAGCTCAAACAGGGCGTTACCCATGGTCACATGATGATGAATTCTGGCGGGTCCAGGAATTAGGGGGGAGTCTGGATCTACCAGTGGCCTCCCCTGAGAGCTGGAGGGCTGTGTGCCAGACTCATGCTGGGGACCAACAGCTAGCACAAGCCCCACACCGTGGTTGGTCTGCTCTAAGCTTCCTGCCTGCCATTGTCCCGGGGGTGGGGTGGGCATGAGAGTTATTAAGCATTTTCACGTTTAAAAGGGGCCCTTAAATGCTCTACTCTTCCAGCTCCTCTTGGGTTGACAGAACAGGGTGACCTCGACCACAGAGCCTGGCACTGGGAACACAGAAGTGGCACCAGCCCTGGGTCTCTGAGCAGGGCCTTAACCTCCCTGTGCCTCAGTGTCCTCATCTGTAAAGTGGTGTCCTCAATGTACTCCCTCCAAGGGCCATGCTGAGGGTGGAGTGAGTGAGCTGCACCTGTGCAGGGCTCGGAGCAGTGCCCAGCTCACAGCGAGCACCCAGCAAGGGTGAGCGCTTAGCACCATCCGGAGAGGGTGGCATCTGGCCAGAGACTGTGGCAAAGTCTGAGGTGACCCCGCAGTGGGCCCTGCTGGCTGCCTCCTGGGACTCTGTCCCCCGACTCTACCCTACTCCTGGTTTTGTCAGGGATCTACCCAGCATCCGCAGCCCATTTGGAAGGTGGTCCTGGAGTCGTGCATGAAAACGGCCTGCCAACCCCTCCCATGAGCCATGCACCCGGGAAGCTGACCCCATTCACTGCTGTGAAACCATGTTTCCAACTACGTGAGTGTGCCTTTGTGCATGGAAACTAGACCGTGATACTTTAGATAAGATGTGTTTCTGACTGTACACCATGGTTAAAAATGTTTGAAAAACAATCTCTTCCTCCTTGCCAGTGACTGATTCAAGAATAGACAAGTAACCAATTCTGGCCAGTGGAGCCTCAAAGAGGTGTGTCCCCGGTGGCTTCTGGGAATGTTTTCCCTTGCTCATGAGAGCAACAGGTAGCCCATCTCTCCCCTGCTGGTTGTTGCAAGGCAGGTGTTGCTCCGGCTAGCTGCTGGCCACCATCCTGTGACCACCAGGAACGCCAGCCAGCCAACAACATCCAGAGAGCAGGACCATGAGAATCACAGAGCAATGGAATCAGAGCCCTTAATGTTCTGTGCCTGGACTTCCATTCATGGAAACCCATCAGGTCCTTCCCTGCAAAGCCCCGCGGGGAGGGGAGGGGTCGGGTCCTAGGGTTGCTCCCCAAAGCACCCCAAAGCGCCATCTCTACAGAGGAGCGGGACCGTGCTTCTGCACCTCTTGTCTGCACTCTGCCTCAATAAGCTGATGGCAAGAGGTGTGGATGGCGCCCCACCTCCCGCGATCCTGGGGCTGAACTGCCCCCCCTCCCCACATGACTGACTCGAGGCTCTGGGCCTCCTTCCGCGGCACTCAGTGGGGTCCGACCCGGGTCTCACCGGCTCTGTGGCGGGATCAGGGTGTCACGCACGTGTAGGATGCCCACGTATGGGTAGCGCTCCATGTCCTGCTCCCAGTCCACGTAGTGGTCCTGGACCACATCTGCAGGACAGAGGGCACTGTTTAGGGTGAGGACCCTCTAGCAGGAGCCAGCAGCCCTTTCACTGGGGGCCACGCACCTATAATCTTCTTCACCATCTCATACATGGCCTGCTCTTCCTCTTCCAACTTCCGCCACCGGTATTTCAGGAGGATCAGGAGCCCCCACAGAAAGGCCAAGCCTGGGAGGGAACACAGCACTGTTAATCGTGCACACCACCTTCCCCGGCCAGGCGCCCACTGGCTGTCTCACCAGGGCAGGTCACTGCGCTGGAGGCTGAGGGGGTTTGAGTACCTACTGTGTGTCAGACCCAGGGCTAGCAAGCAGGAAACGAAGGACTGGGAAATGCAGAGGGAGGACAGGCTATTAAGTGATCATCTTCCTCCCACTGGCTGTCACCACAGAGGCCTCCCGAGCCGTCTGGATCTCGGCTCCTCCCAACCTCATTCTGGGCTTTCATCTCCTCCCTTGTGAACCAGAACACGGCGTTTCATACATATATACATGCCGGGGCCTTTGTATTCCAGATGCTGCTGCCGATAATGATGTCTGTGCCTGCCGGCGTGGGGGAGGGAGCCGTGTGCACGCCCAGACGGCCTGTGATTTGTAACCCAGCTCTCTCTGCAGAGCTGGTGGTTTCTGTGTCACGGCCTTTGGCCTTCAGAGACACCCCGAGGCCTCTGCTCAAAGGCAGCCCCTCATGTCGGGAGACTCTGCTTTGCCGCTCAGCACCCTGGGCCTGCCTGCTTTCACTGGGCGTCTGTAGCTCCTGAGGAGGTGCTTACATTGTTCAGGGAGTAAAATTAGGCCAAGCTCCTGCTGGGTCTCCCCCTTGGAGCGGCCTGCGGTCTGGGGTGCCGGAAAGGACAATGCCCACCTCCAGCCCAAGCCAGCACCCTCTCGGGGATGCTGATGACCCCCGGCCCCAAATCCAGGATGTCTTCTAGTTATCTTCCTGCTCCAGCCACCCAGTCTCCAAAGGGAAAGACGACCCGGGGCAGAGGCTGACTGGTTCATCTCCTCAGTTTCGTTAGACAGACCTCAGGTTCACTAGACAGAAACGAACTCCGAGAGACCGCATCACCCATGCCCAGGGTGTTGCTGAGCTGGGCTCCCGGGAGGCGCAGTGGGAGGGGTAGGGTGACACAGTGATGGGACTTACACCAGAAGAAAATGAGCACATTGGTGACGGCCGTGAGCAGGGCGCGGCTCAGGCGGCAGCCGACACCCATGCGGGGTCGGGCGGACTCCAGGCAGACCACCTTGTCCACCGTGGTCACCAGCTCGGACGGGTCTTCCCCTTTCAACCTGAAACAGGACGCAGGGCTGCAGACACGTTCAACAGCTCTGAGGAGCCGCCGTATAAGCCTCACTATCAGCAGGAGGAGGAGGAAGGCGGGGCTTTGAGGTCTCCACTTGCTTATGAAAAGGACTCGCTATCCTGGTTGCACTCTTTCCAGAAATTTCCCAAGTTAGCTACTTAGAAAGAATAAAACTTTAAAGACGGCAGCAGGCTTGAACCCCTGCCGCTGAAGTGACGCCTCCCTCTGTTGGGCGGAAGATTAAAGTGTAAACTGGATGCCCCCCTCCCAGCACAGAGAAATGGAAATGTTTACGGAATCACCGGCTTTGTGCAGCACGGCAAGAACGGAAACAGAGTCTGGGAGGGGGTGCCTTTCCTCGGTGATGAGGAGGCACATAAGCTGTTTACGTGCAGAGACCATGGGGTGCCGTGAGACTCAGGAGCACGAACACCGCCAGGCTCCTGGACGCCAGACCCCAGCCCCAGAGAGGAGGTGTCAGGACGCGCGGGGACACTGCCGACACTCCGCCTTCTGCCGGCGAGGCAACAAGCTCCTGGTCTGGATTGCACAGCCGAGTGGCTGGTGCCCAAACTGTCCGGATTTCTCATGACCCACTTTTTTTTTTTTAAATTGAAGTATAGTTGATTTACAACGCTGTGTTAATTTCTGCTGTACAGCAAAGTCTCACGACCCACTTCTAACACTGGTCGTGGGAGCCAGGCTCAGCTCCCCACAGGCCACCCTCCTCAATGGGAAAAGGCAGCGTCATCATTCCTCTGCGTTAGCAGCTTCAGTGCACGCTGCCAAGGATAAAATCCGTGTTTTCTGCCTTTCCAACACACAGGAAAATCGCTCAGCCACTCAGGGAAGCTTCTTTTTTTTTTTTAAGCCAAAGAATTTGAATCGTGCCACGCATACAGTCATCAAGTTTTAGGCTGAGCTGCCCGAGGGGCTTCTGCTGGATGCACTGCTGATGGAATCAGTAATTTGGGCAGATAGAGAGGAAGAGAACAAAACCCTAGAGTGTGCTTTAACATCAGCAGCTGTAACCGGAACAGAGACCCCGACAAACCCTGAAGGGTGGGAGGGGGCGATGAAGCGAGTGTCTCTCCAGCAGGGGACTCCGGTATCAGGCAGTGGCTGGTGCCCACCCGCCCCTGGGCCGAGCAGCCAGATAGGACCTTTCAGGAAGGTGAAGGGCACGCTGTCTCTGCTAACTGTGCTCACCAGAGACAGAAACAGGTGGAACTGCCCAGCTGGAATAAAACCCAGTCTTTCCTTTTGCAATTTCCATACTGAGTGAAACCAACATTCAGAATCATTTCATCTACAAATGAAAACTAGCACCAAGGAAAGGAAGTGCAAAAAAATGCCATCTCCAGCAAACTGTGCGGGGCCCGTGAAGGAAGGGGGCACAGACTGAGTTACCTGAAACAGGTTTAGCTGGACTGCCAGGCGATCACCCTGACACCTGGATTTTTGTCTCATTTTGAAACTGCTCCTTACACTGCATTCCTAATGCCTCTCCTTCCGCTGCCCGGCTTCAGACCTGGCCCAAGATGACTTGGCTGGGAGACCTGCCCTCTACCTCCCGGCCTGAGACACCTTGATGGGCGATGACAGGGCCTCAGGTGCTTCCGGACGCCCCGCCCACACTCACCAGATGCCCACGTCCTTGTTACTGTTCAGTATCCAGGTCAGTGCCGCTTCAAACTTGGCGGAGGAGCTGCCGGTCACATTCTGTGGGAGGGGGCGGGAGATTAGTCCTCCATCTGGGCGGAGCAGTTGGAGCGATATTATTCTGCTGCTAGATTAAGGAAGCCCTCTCCATGTCCTCCGCCTGCCCCAAAGCCCTGTTCTGCTAAATGCCCAGCAAGCTGGCAGGAAGCAAGTCTGTAGCTGATGATACCAGGGAAGAGGCTATAACCAGAGGAGGTGATGCGGAAACACACACAGGAAAACAATGCAGGTCTGAGACAGCAGAAGCATGTAATTTTCTCAAGGACTGAAGCACCAGGCCAGAGAGCTGGCAGCTCATCTGCAGTGAGATGAAAGAGTGTCGGGGTGGGGGCCCTGCAGCCAGTCCCGGCTGTGTGGCCTTGGGCAAGTCCCTCCCCTCTCTAGGCCCCAGGTTCCTCATCTGTGAAATGAAAATTGGACGAGGTGACCCCTTAGGTTTCTGCCAGTTCCAAAAATCTGTAATTCTGTCATCCTGAGGCCACACCGAAAATCAAATGGACTCAGAGCAACCCAGACGGTAATCCTGAGGGGAGAGAATGACAGGTTAAATGTCTTAAGGCTGCTGAGAAGGGGGGAAAAATGAGTCAAAGGAAGGGCAAGTCACAGGGCCACTTAAAGAAGGGGCAGCGGCAGCAGCCCACACCGCTGGTCAGGGAGCAGCAGGTCAGGAACGAGCTGCGGCAGGCCTGGCTCTGGCTCACCGCTCACCTTGGGCCCAGTCACCCCATCATTGCCTTAACTTAAGGTAGCCTAACACTCAACTGAGTTAAAACAATTTTTTTTTTTTAAAAAAAGGGAAAGCAAACACAAAACAAAAAGGGAAAAAAAACCCCGCAGGGCTTGAGGGATCAATACAAAAGCACCAGGACCTCCCGGGAACGGAGCGCACTGCAGCCTACTTACTGCTATATATTCCTGGGCTTCCATTACAGGAATGCATTTGCTTTTTAGCTTCTCTGGATTTCCACATTCAAAATTACCTAGGAGGGAAAAAACACACATTCAAGTACAAAGAAGAGGTGAAAAAGATTTACCCTGAAACCAACTAAAAACTGCAGCAAAAAATCAAGCCATCAGCTCTGATGTGGAACATGTGGCCCGGCGGCTCCAGCTTCTGTGGGGCATCTTCACTCTGCAGCAAGATCAAAAGCCACTTAGCTTGGATCGATTCCAGATCATTAAAACCTGACCTGCAAAGCAGTGCAGCGATTTGCATTAAATGACTAAAAAGCTGCCCAATACCAAGGTCTGTTTGCAGCTGATCCCTAAAAGGATCAGACAGGCAGCTTCGGAAGGCACTGGGATGGCACTATAAATAAACGCAGTCTGGGAAAAAAGAAAGGCAGGGAGGCTGTTGCATTGCAGGGATTTTGACCCATGACACAGGCAGGTGACCTAGAATGCCAGGTTTTGAGGGGCCCTAGGGAGGGATGTCCAAAATGCTCCGTGGAAGAAGGGGTGTCTGTGTGCTGGGGCCCCGATGTGGTGCTCCAAAGCTCTCTTCTGAGCACCCTGGGTGGCTGGCTCCCACCTAGGATGGAGCTGGGAGCCTCCCCCTTAGTCCTGCCCAGGCTCCCAGGCCTGGCCCAAGGCCCAGTCCCTCTGAAAAGCCCCCATCCCTAGGGGCCTCTTGTTTAGCCAAATCGGCTGGACTTGGGGCCCTGCCACAGCCCTCGGCTCTTGATTACCCACGGTGGCTCCCCCACCAGGTGCTGCTTCACCACTAGACCCCTTGGAAGCAGGGACAGTGCAGGGCTGGGGCCGTACAAGATCCTTCACCCCCATACACGGCCTGACTGCCCTTGACCTGGCACAGCCTGGGGGCTGCGATGGCCAGTCTGTGCGTGTGCTGGGGAGGGAGTGGCTGAAGATAATATTAAAAAAATCTTGAGAATGAACTGAAGCCTGCCCCTCACCCCCTAACACAGCCAAATCCTCCTATTTCAAAGTTGATCTCGTCCTTCTGGGTCCCCTGAGAATCAGCTGGCTTCTCCCGTGCTCCTGTCCCACCCAGATCACCCTGCCCTGCTTAGGCCTTCCAGGACCACTGCCAAGGTCTCCTGGTTTCCTCCTCTCCCCTTTCTCATCCATGTTTGGTCAACAAAGCTTTAAAACGATTCTGCTTAAATTGACACCGCTCCACTCAAACTGCTGCCACATTTGCCTCCCTGGCACCTGGCTCTCCGTCCATCACTCCCCTGCTCGAAAGCCTTCCCGGCCCTCACTGCCTTCAGAAGGGACTCCCAGTGGCCTGGCAACCATGGCCAGCCAGGGTGGGACTCAACTGGCCTTTCCGAACTCCATTCCCTCTGTTTCTCCTTCCTCGTGAAGCTGCTTCCATCTCTGACCCTATAATTTCCTGCCTCTCTGGCCCCACCTTTCCCCCACAAGTACGTAACTAATCCCACCCGGGCTTCAAGGCCTGGCACAGATGCCACCTCCCCTGTGACGCTTTCCTGACTACTCTAGCTAAAAGGCATTGTGCCTCCCAGAAGTTCTGGCCTCTTGGTTCTCATCCAATGGCATTTTATACCACTCAGTGGTCAGGGGGGTAGGTAGCCTATCTCTTCTACTAGACCACAACAGCCTGTGGGCAGGATTCTGGGCTGAGTCGCCTTGTGTCCTGCAAAGGCCAGCCAGTGCCCTGTCCATAGCTGACCTCCAGCAGGAGGTGGGGGGAGGGAGTATGGCTGAGTACAGAGCCTGCACAGCCCTGCGGCCTGTCTCACTGAGACGCATACCCTCAGGGCTGCCCCTGCCTGGCTTGTGGGAAGACGGTGGGTACTAGGCCCCTTGATGGCATGAGCCAGGACCACACAAGGAGGGTGGGATGGAGGAGAACTGTCTACTAGGATCCATGGTTTAAGAGCAGAGCTTCTCGACTTTATATCCTGGGGGACTTAGTAAAATTCAGACTTTGATTCAATAGGTTTGAGATGGGACTAAGATTCTGCATTTCCAGTAAGCTCTCAGGTGACACTGATGTTGCTGGACCTTGGACCACAACTGAGTCACAAAGGTTTCAAACACCCCCTCAGGCCAGAATTTATATGCCAAGCACCTGGGCCACAGATGACCGTGATGCTCTGAGCCCCAACTCCTACCTCTCCTCCGAGGAGCTCACAGAAGCCTCCCTGACCACCCCAGTCTCCCAGCAGTCAGGAGGGAGGAGGCGGCAGAGCTGAGGCCCACAAGACTGGCCCTGAGGACTGAGGGCCCAGTACAAGTCCACCCAAACTTGACTTCCCGGCGACAGCCTTAGACAAGGGTTGGCCCTACAGGTGAGAGGCGCCCCTTGAACCTCCCACAGACTGACGTCTGGTTCTCGAGTCGAGTACACTTAACACAGGCACAAGCCCTGAGCTGTCACCCACGTCATCTGTGATTTGGAGAGCCTCCTGGATGCCAGGTGTCGGGCAGGACACAGTATAATGCAGGTGCCATCTCTGGCCTCAAGGGACATGTTTACCAAAGAAAACAGTGGGGGAGCCTTCTGGATGGAGGAGATTTCAGGGGGGCATCTAGAGAACAGCACTTGGCTTTCATTTGGTTAAGAAAAGACAGACCCAAGATCATTCAGTCAGATGGGGAGACTGAGGCCCTGAGATGTCAGGGACTTGTCCGGTGTCCCACAGCCAGATGGGGACATGGGACACTAGGGCCCAGGAGGGCGGGCCAGGCCTGAAGGTGCTTGGCCCACCGCTCAGACCACTCCACCTGCAGAGGCCTCTGCACCGAGCTGGGCCGACCACCTGGTACAGGGAGGCCCTCCAGGTTGGGGGACCCAGACTCTGAGAATACCTGAGGGCTGGGCCCTTCCAGTGCAACACGGACCCCCAGAACATTAGGTGGGGGGCATCCCAGAGAAGGGGGCACATCTGCTAAAAGGCCTATGCACGTGCCAGGACCCCTGGGATCCTTCAGGAACCTATGCGTTTTGCCCAGATGCAAGGCTTAAACAAGATGCGTCTGTGGGGAGGCGGGGAAGGGGAGACTGGGCTTCTGAGCGTGTCTTCTGGGAGATGACACGGCATCTCAGCCCACAACCCGCTCATGGGGAGTCTTGGGCCTCGGGAGACCTACTCACCCGCTTGGATGGCCAGGAAGTTGTACAGCTCGTGCAGCACCTCCAGCAAGGCCGCCTTCTGCTTGGCCTGACAGAACTGGAAGGGCACGGGACAAGCGGTCAGCAAGGAGGGGTGGGTGAGGGGGGCCTGTCTGTCTGATTTTACCGTCAAGGACTCAACAGCAAGGTACACCTCATACTTTAAAACAACAATGACAACGAATTCTGCAAAGGGGTGGGCCCAGGGATAGGGCCGATAAATACTGGGTTAACTGACTGAAAAGAACACCATAAAAGCAGAGGCAGATGGACAGCAGACACAGTAACTAAGGGTCCACCATCCTGGAGGCTCCTGGGCCTCTGCCCCGTGGTCCCCGTTGGAATAAAGGCCGTTGGTGGGGCCGTGGAGCAGGGGCGGTGTGGTTGTGGGGAAATGCAGGAGCCCAGCCTCCTCAGAGGGAAGCGCAAACGCTGCACGGCGCAGTCTGGTCTCCTCCGTGGGCCACTCCTGTCCGTTTCTGGAGAGCCAAGTGTCTACAACCTGCCGTGGATGGTCTACTTTGTGGATTATCTGATGCAAATGTTTAATCTTAGACTGCGTTTCCCTGGAAATGGAAAATTTCGAGCAATCTTGCAACTGTAGGGAGAAAATAAATGTCACCTGTCTGAGAAAATCAGAATATCTGCACATGTACTCCTTCAGCACCTGTAACAGTGGGGACACCGTTTTGCTAGACTCACTGGATTTGGGACATTTAAAAAAGACCGCTCTTCCTTGAGAGTGGACGACAGACCGGGTGCCATGCTGAGTGGTCTACATGTGAGGGAGCACGGCGTCCTCGCTGCACTCCTCATTGTACCCCAATTTCTCAGGTGAGGGGTCCAAGGTTTAAGACCTTAAGTGGGCCACCAAGAACCCACAGTTCATAGTAGATGGTGGAGCCACTTGGAGTGTGGCCTGTTGACTCCAAGCCCCCACCCCTCGAATTCCAGGCCTCTTCTGGGTTGTCACTGGGCAGAGACCTGCACTGAAGTCGAAGGTCTGGGTTCTGGACCCGGCTCTGCAGCTACAGAAGGAACCAAGGTCGTTTTCCTTCTCGGGGCTCGTTTGTTGCCCTGATCTAATTTGGTTTCTAACGGTCTCAGAGGCCAAGATTTGTCCCTTCACATGGCCTAAGGACCCTAATGCCTTTACAAGGTATGAAATGATGCGACCAAGATTTATGCACATGACTATAAATGTCCAGAAACAACTGACGTGCCTCCTAGTAGAGTGAGAAACCCCAACTACTTTTTAAATGCTATTTAACAATATGGGAAAAGTTGATAAGTAAGTATCAAATGTAACTAAATACATAGAGATCCCAATTCTACAGACACACATACACAGAGAGATAAGGTGAGAAGGAAATGCTCCCAAAACGTTCATGGTGATTATCTCTAGGTCTCAGAATCACCAGCGATTTTTGTCACATTTTTCAAATTTTCTAAATATCTATTATTGTCGCAACCAGGAAAAAAAAAAAAAAGCAGTAGCAATTAATACTGTTCCAAACTCACAGACATTTAGGCAAAGCAGGGCTGATATCACCTAAAGGACAGAAGGTACCAGACAACGAGACAGCCTGATTAAGACAACACACCCACTCCCAGCCCATCCCCAGGGTTTCAGCAGGACAAAGGCAGAAAGAAAAACAGAGTCACAGTCAGCTGAGAAGGGAAAGAATACGTGTATCTGAAACCCAAATGCCCCTCTGGGTTCTGGGTGAGCTTGAGCCACACAAGGAACGAGACCCAGCAAGAAACTCACCCAAGCTGAGAAGCACCTCCCAACCCGCCTGTTCCTGTGTCCACCCACCACGAAGGCCAAGGGTACCCCATAAAATCTCAGCTCAACAGAGCCCAACACTGCAACCGAAGGGAGCCTGTGATGTCGTGGCGCAGGCCCTGCCTGTCTGCTCGCTGAGCAAGTCTTTAGCGAGGACCTGGATGGTGCCCGACTGGCTCACTCAGGTGGGGCCGGGTGCGTCCAGCGCAGAGGAGCACCCCGGAGCTTATCTCATATGTCATTCCGTCTTGGGCCTGATACACTCAGAGGTGTGAAGGACCAAGAGACAGAAACCAGGGAACCCGTTTCTAAATAAAAGACAAATGAAACTAACATCACCAGAGAAGTCTTACAGAAAAAGTATTTTTGGTCCCTGTTTTTGTTTTCAGTCTTCAAAATTCTAGTTTCCCCTTCTGGCCATTTTCTGGGCCACTTCCTTCAATCATCAACTGCAGTTTTTATGATAGAAGGCAGATTATAATTATTATGAGTCTGTTTTTACAAAACAATAGGGAAGCAAAGACATCTGGTGGATGAAAGCAATAAATACGTGTAATAAAAACACCCCCCAAATATGACACAGCAGAAGCCAAAGGGAAATAAAACCAGTTGTCTGCGTCAGGATGCCCCTTCGTTAACACAGGTAAGAGAGTCAACGCAGGGGCCTGGAAATGACCGTGGGTGGTTACTTTCCCAGCCCCCAGGCTGCCAGAGATGCGCACTCAGGGCTCAGGGAGGCCAGGCGTTGCACACTTAATAATTAGACTACTAAGGCATGCCCTCTGGCAGCACGAGGCTCCTCCTGGCAGGATTTATGACCTGAAAATGTACTGCCTGGTATCTTCCCCAGACTACCACCTGTACCGGAGCACCCCAGCTCCTCGGTAATGCTGCTTTCATGACTCGTAAATGGATGGGGCTGCTCACCTTCCCCAAGTATTATTTGTAGGGAACATTAAAGCTTCATAAAACAAATCTATAGACTAAGAGGGCTAACTCCACTTCAGATGTGTTTAAAACAACTCCCTGATGACCTTTCAAATCAGAACAGCATTTTCAGAGCCACAGACGTACAACTGGAGAATGTGGAATTGAGAACCTGGCCTCCTGATGCTTAAAAAGCTGCCAGCCCTTCCTCCTGAAGCGAGGGGAGCTTGTGACGTCCCTCGACCACAACCTACTGCATCCCCCCAGATCGACTTAGGCAGAAGATTAAAGTCCTTAATGCTGCGATTGATGCGAGAGTTCCCGTAACAAGCCGGGGGTTGCATCTTGGAAGGTCAATTCTCTCTGTTTCAAGTACTCCTTCACTGCCACAGTTGAGTCTAACACATACATCAGGGAACACTACATGACTCTGATACATTACAGGAAGCACTCCTGACAGCGATCCTATTATCATCTTTTTGTGGGCAAGTTTACCTCCTGATAGAGGCCAACATCCTTGGGAGGAAGAACAAAAGCTAGAGAAACTCAAACTCACCTCATCTGTTTCTGTCTCACAGTCCACTGGCAATAATTTCACTGAGACCAAGAAAAGAAACAGAGGAAATTAAAAGTGCGGGTTGTGGGAAAGGGTACAAAAAGGGATCACTCTCAAAATTCAGGGTAAGTAAAACATTACCAACATAAGGGGGGGGATTAGAAAGATGTCATCTAAATGAGGCATTTAAAAAATGCGGACAGTAAAAAACGTAAGGGGTTCTCGGTCTTGGATTAGGGATTAGTACAGCTGTGTTCTAATCCCGGGGGAAAATGATTAGCCTCAGGATAGTAGATAGCTATTCACTTAACCACTCTGAACCTGTTTCTTCATCATAACATGGTGTCACTGAAGCCTTCCTTGCTTAACTCAGACTTAGTCTCAAACAAGACAACACATATGATGGTTTTATAAATTGTACACGTTATGTTAAACAGGGATTAATACTATCATGGGAGGGGAATTCCAGGTAAATCCCAGTATCTATCCAGGAGCTATTGTCTTAAAGCATCTCAGCAGTGAATACAACAGTATACCGTTTTTTGATGTCACCAATGTAAACAGTTATAGTTAGTACCAGTATGGTACCATGACACTCCTGGGACTACTTAATTTCTCTAGCAGGTGGATTAAACTGCTCTCATAGTCAAGAAATTATTTGGGTGTGTGCACGAGCCTGGGATCCTCGTGCCCACAGACTTGTTTATACACCCAAATATCCATCTGCTGCAACAGCTAAGACATAATTTAGCCTTTCCCTGCATTTTGGCTGTTCCTGCTAGGTGTGGAAAGACCTGGCCTGGGCTAGAGGCTGGGAATAGTATTAATCACAATCATTCTTTGCAAAGAATATTGAAAGTCAGTGAACTACAGTCATTTTATACTTAAATTTATAAAGAAATGGTCTTTGTGCTGTTTCCTATTAGCCTAGAGCCCAGAATTATGGAAGAAGCAAATTTTCCTTTTAGGAAACACGAACGCTTAACTATTCGTTAACACACTGTATCCTGCAGACTTCTTGTTGGTATGTCTTATCACGGAACTATCTGTGGACAGAAGCATGGCTGGGAACATCCTTGAGTCACGGGACCCTCTCTTTTCACACACCCCAAGAAAGTGCTGCAGTGATAAATGCCATCATTTACATCAGTTTAAACTATTTAAAAGGCTCTTCCACACCTGTCTCAGAGGCAGGGCTAGTATAATCCTTTGACAAATGAGGGTCCTGTGGTCCAAAGAAATGGAGTATGTGGCCTTTTTGGTGCTGCGAAGTTGGGACCCCAACCAGAGCCTATCTGTGAGCCGTGATACCTGGGGTGCCTTCAAACGGGCACTAATGTGTGAAAGAGCAAGAAATCAAAAGAGAAGAAAGAACTCAAAAGCAATGGGGGTAGACCTTTAGAGGGGTGTGTCAGAGGGCCTTCTCTGGAGAGGGAGAATAAAAGTGACCACAGAAAGATTGCTTCCAGCACGTGGTTGAAAGGGAGATTAGTAGGGAGGGCTAGGGCAGAAGATGAGAATAGGACAAAATGAAGACAGAAATTATTGCAGATGCAGGAATCCCAGCCCTCTCCTCCCATAACTGGAGGAAGAAAAGTCAAAGTTTGGAAGGAAGAAGATGGCCAGAGACATCTGACAAGGCCCGGGAGTGTTCAGCCTGGTGATGAGAGGACCGGGGCGGAGGGGTGTGGGGGGCGGATTATCCTGGTGGACACACGCGCGCTCAAGGCCCTCCCCTGCGCCGGCCCGGGACGTACTGTTGTCCTCCGCCTCCTGCGGCGCCGAGGGCTTGCCCATCTTCACCCAGAGGATGCCCAGGAAGACGAGCAGCAGCCCCAGGCTGGCCCAGAGCAGGAGCCGGGAGAGGTAGCGCTCCAGCCGCCGCCCCACCTCGGGCCGGGCCCGCGCCGCGCCCGCCTGGCCCGCTCTCGTCGCCCGCAGGCCCGGGCGCGGGTCGGGACCGAGGAGGGCGGAGGACGGCCGCACCGGGGCTGGGGACGAGGCCCACCACCGACGGACTCCGTGGCCGGGGCCCGGCACGGCCCTGTCGAGTGGCCGGCAGTCCTCGTCCTCCTCGGAGCTGCCCCGGACCGAGGCGCGGCGTCTGAGCTGCGCGGGGCGGGGGGGGTAGGCGAGGCCGCGGCTCCTGGACCAGGAAGCGGCGGAGGCCCCGATGTCGCCGTAGGCCCCAGAGGTCGCGTAGGCCGGGCCCGAGGCCGGCGGGGAGAGCCAGGGCTCCGACCGCAGGGAGGACGCGGCGGGCCGGGCGCGAAGCGGAGCCTCCTCGCGCAGCCGGGCCTCCTCCCGCAGCCGCTCCTCGCCCCTTGCCCGGGCCTCCTCCCGCAGCCGCTCCTCGCCCCTTGCCCGGGCCTCCTCCCGCAGCCGCTCCTCGCCGCGCTGCCGGACCTCGCCCCGCAGGCGGCGCAGCTTGTTGCGGTAGACGTTCCGGGTGGTGTCGGTGATGGGTCCTGGCTGGAAGCCCAGGGCCTGCAGCTCCCGCCGCAGCTCCAGGTCCGAGAGGCCGGCCATGGCCAGGACGCCAACCCCCGCCTGCCCCCGGCGCACACCGGACCCGGAACTGTTCCCGCCGACGGCCGCGGCGGAGCAGGCGGGGCCCGCGACGGAGCAGGCGGGGCCCGCGCCATGTTGAGAAGGTAATTCTTAATCGCCATGTTGAGAAGGTCTGAACCGCCGTATGGGCGGGCCATGATGAGGAGGTCAGAATCAGCCTCCAAGGCTGCCATGTTGGGGAGGTCTGAGGGTTTTGGGCTTTTTGTTTTTGTTTTCCTTTTTTATTTCCCACCTTGCTCAGTCCTTCTCGTCTGTAAGAGCAAGTGGTGTTTACCTCTGAATCCTTCTCCCCTTGCACAGTCCCTGGCACGTGGTAGGCACTCGATAAAGTCATGTTGATTTAATGGATGAATTACTTAATGGTAAGAAAATATTGCCTGCCATATCAGTAAACTAGGGATCTAGCCACCACGTTACAGTCACCCCCAATGATGAGCCCTGAGGGAACTCAAGAAGGGAACAAGGGATGCCCGCCATCTAGCAGCCACTTCCCACAGTGCAGCTTGAGGAAACTGAATGAGAAAACAGAGGATTCTGGCCCTAGATAGCTGAGGTGCATGTGAAAGAATGGTTTGAGTCCAGACTCTTGCATCTTCCCATACATAGAAAAGTGCTAAATTCCTTAACTTGAGTTATCTGGTTTTCTTTTATTGACAGTTATCTTTTGTTCCAACTACCTGGTGTTATTGCAAAAACTCCTATATATCCTGACTGCCCCTCTTCCCCTTGGGAACCGTTTTCTCAGTGTTATCTGAGAGGCTCTCTCCCGGGCTTGAAGTCCTAAGAATGTCTGCTGAATAAAACATAACTCTCAACTTTTAAGTTGTGCAATTTAGCTGACAATGGTGAAAGACAAGCACTGCCGAGAGTGGGGAGATGGAATCCTTTGCCTCTCTCTGCACTTGGGGACCAATGCGTTCAGGGAAGGGCTTTGTTTGGGTTGTGGTGTGGACCCCAGGCACGCTCTGGGACCTGGTCTGAACTAAGGTCATGGTCGGCAGGCCTCTGTGTTTTCCTGGCTGTTCACTCACTGACATTGAGCCCCAAGGGGCTGCAGGCCCTGCCCTTGGCGAGATGCTGGCAGGAAAGGAGCTCCCACCAGAGGAGGACACTGCATCCCATCGTGGGGGCAGAAGAGGCAAATGCCCTTGGGCTCTTAGGGGCAGTTTGAGCCCGTGCGAGGAGGCCGTGTGGCCGGATGGTGGGATTTTCATAAGGAGAGATAGGTAAGAGAAGACCCCAAGATGTAATCTTGTGTCACCTGTGGATTTAGGTAGGGGGTTCTTGAATCCAGACTCCACCACTATTAGACGTGCGATCATATCCAATTAACATTTCTAGCCTGTTGGCCAGTAAACCTCATTGGATTGCTGTGAGGATTAGAAGAGGTAATTTGTATAAGGTGCTCAGGACACATGCTCCATAGTGTTTGCACTTAACCCATTTGTGTGCAGCATCAGTGCTGTGTAGAACCTCCCACCCGACAGAGAAACCCCTAAGGAAAGCATGGGGAGTGGTGACAAATGGAAGTAACACTGTGGTCTTCCTTCTGCCTCCCACCCCCTCTTTGTATTCCTTCCACATGGATCATCAACTGCCTTTCCCAGACACTTACTGCTGGTCTCATAAGTTCCATTCTCTTTCTAACCCCTCCAATTCGGTTCTCGCCTTCCCCCAATCTCGCCTCCTCCCCTATGGTCCCGTTGCCCACCCCCACCTTGTCTCCCCACCCTGGGTCCCTGGACAAGGCACCTCTGCCAGCGTTTGCATTTGTGCCACTTGCTCTATCACGGAGAATTTATCACTGGCCACATTGCGGGGGAAATGACAACCTCCGCTTGGTCAGGCTTCCGAGTTAGCCTCGCCATCTCCCCCGACTTAGCTGCTCCCATGTGGTGCGATTTCTCTCACCAAGTGTTGTTTTCCTTTCCTCTGCCTGTGTTTGCACGGAATACCATGAATTTGATATAGTGATTGCCTAACACATATACCACATAATAGTATTTTCTTTCTTTCTGAAGCACTGTTTGCATGACAAATGAGTTGGTAACATTTGTGCTTCTCCTTGCAGCTGTGCAGTTCAATATATAAAGAATGAGCCTTTCAGCATCAATACTGGCCCCGTGTATTCTAAGAGGGCTTGAAACTGATGCTTAAACAAAGTTAATGTTACAGCATTTCGCAGAGTTACAGTCTATTTCCACACAGTGGATCTAGGGGCGATTTAAAAAAAATACCCAAATGGGGCCACCCCTGGGGTGGTCCCCCGTGTGGGCTTTGTCAGCTTTCCTTGTGTTTGGGGTCCCGGCTGCTGCTACATACACCCAGGGCCAAATGACCCCCAGCCCTCCCCCAGCCCCACCCGAACCCTGTTGTCTTCCCTTCAGCCTCGAACCCATCATGTTTGCAGCAGTGCCCTCCCTCCCCCCATCCCCCAGCGCTCCATCTCTGCCTCGCTGGGTCTAGCAGGCCTTTGGGGTAATGTGCCACCACTTACAGCATATTTGCCAATCATGCTTCCCTTCCCCATCCCTCCAAGAAGAAGCCTCACAATCTGTTTGGAAAATTCAGTCAGAAAAAACCTCATGAGGGACCTCCCTGGCCGTCCAGTGGTTAAGATTCCACGCTTCCACTGCAGGGGGTGCGGGTTTGATCCCTGATCAGGCAACTAAGATTCCTCATGCCGCGCCGCAGCCAAAAACTTCTAAAAATTAAAAATAAGAAAATTAGAAAAAAGGAAAATTTTAAAAAAAGAGAAGAAAAAAACATCATTAAAAAAAAGAATAAAGAATAAAACCTCATGAGTCAATCATTCCTCCCATGTCTCGGGCCTCTACATTTTCCTCCTCAACTCCCCGATCCAGTCCACCGCTTCCCTGGATTGATAACCCTTCAGGGTCCTCCTTCAACATTCTCCACCCTCAAAGCACTTTTACCAGCTTCAGTGAAGTCAGTTTGTTGCCCATCAGCTTTTATCCACGTGACCGTCCCCACACTTCTGACACTGACCCTTAGGTCTTCCCCTCCGAAGGGCTCCATCTTAGTGCTTCTTTGCCACCACTGCCTGTGTTGTGTTGGGAGCTGCCCACGAGGCCCCTTTGGGCCTTCTCAGATCTGCCTTTCTGTGTCTCTTCTAGTTCTGCCGCTGGGCCTGTCGAGTATGGGAACACACATTTCCAAGAAGAGGGCAATATTGCAAAGTCAACGGCTGTCCTGTGTGCCCTCCTTTCTCATCACTTTGTTGTGGTTTTTTTTTTAAGGTGAGCACCTCAGGCTGCGGTTGGTCTTCCTGATTTCTTAAAGTCAGAAGAGGGAAAACAAGCTCCAATATCTAAATCTACTGCGTAACCACATCCACACATTTAGTAGAGATGAGGGGCCGCTTGGAGGATGCTCTGGGTTCCCAAGGGGCTGCCAGGCTGCCTGCTGTCCTGCTGACCTCGCTCTGCCTCGGCAGAGCCTTATAATAATAACAGCCATAAATCTTTTAGTGGGTTCCTTTCTCATTCTCTTCCTGCGAAAAGCCCTGCACACATTTATCAGGTCCTTTAAAGATGCTCCAGACCATGGACTTGCCCTTGATCCACCTTGTCCCTGGCCTCGTGCATCCCTCTTGGCTATTCTGGGCTTCCTTCGAACCATCGCATGGGTGGCGTCACACCGTGGTGGGGGCACTGGGAGAGTATGGTTGGAAAGGGGGACGATGTAGGTGCAATTTTGGGCTCAGATTTGGACTGGAACGGCCCCAGCTCTGCCCAGCGTCTTGCTGCCTCATCTCAGTACCCTGACCTATCTCTCTAGGTCAATGAAGGGGCAAACAGAGTCACAGAAAAGTGTCAGAATGGGTTTAATGGGCAGTTAGGTTACCTGCTTTTCATCAGCAGCTGAAAATTAAACAAAACTCTCACTCTTTTGGCCACTTTCACACCTTGAAATCTGTGGGTAAGAGTTCCTTTAGAGGCATGGAATACATTCCCCAATGTCAATAATGAATTGTGTATGAAGAAAAACGTAATGCTTTCAGAACATTTTCTTTTGGGCTTTGTCCATGATTAGATTACACTAAATTATAGAGTACAGATATCAGGCAATTACTCTTTGCTTTTAAGTATTCAATTTCATGGCAAGTCCACGTAGCTCAGTAATTTTAAAATCACGCCGACGTGGTTACCAAGAAAATACCTCATCATCTCCATCTTGTGAAACTAGGCTCAGGTCGCCCTATAATTACCTGTGGTCCTAAGTGTAAAAGTACATTCCAGATGAAAACGGGTAATCTGTAACTCTCTGTAATTGCCAGGTATCTGGAGAGACTCGTAGATTTTGCTGGATAAATCTCAGCCAGATGTTGAGAAGCTGCGTCCTCGCCCTACTGGTTCCTCTGGGCACTTTCCCTGTCTCTGATGCTGGCTGGGTCCTGGTCTAGGCATCCTCTAGCTTTAATCAAGAGTGTGTCTCTCTTTACTTCTGTTTTGTGAAAACATGGTCATTTTCTCCTTGGCTCAGTTCAGAACCTCCCCAAGCTATCCCCCGCCCCTGACCCAGTTTTAATTTCTTCCAGGGCTGTGCATGTCCTGTAAGCAGTCGAGTCCGCTGTCCTGGAAATGGAGGCGCTCATTGGAGAAAAAGAATTATTTGAGCCGATGATGAGAAATCGAACCAGTGGCAGGAGGAGGAGGAAAATGAGAGAAGAAAGGGGCCGGCATATCTAAACAGGCGGCCAGGGCGCTGTGCATAAAGAAGCAGGTGGTGGCTGGGTCCCCGTCGTGGCTCATTACTGGGAAGCACTTCAGAGGCCACCGGGTGAGGGTGGGGGACAAGTCAGCTGCAGCGCTGAGCTTTGAACTGGCCTGTTCTGCGGAAGACAGCATCCTCACGCTTCCTAGGTGCTCTGCTTGCTGAAGCAATTCCCATTGAAAAAGATGCAGACCATCCGGGGTGAAATCTCCTAGGTGTCTCATTTCCCTCCATAGCACCCATTTCAACCCTCAGGAGCTTTGGGAAAATTCCCCAGAGGATGCTGGGACCCCCACACCCCGCCCCAGAAATGGGTGCCCCCTGCTGGGGGTGGGGGAAGGTGGTCTCACTGTAGGGGCAGATCTCAGCAGAGGGCGAGGAAAAGACGCGAAATCTGTGTTTTCCACAAGGAAAGAGACAGTGAACATTTTACGTTTTTGCTTCTTGGAGAGCGTTACTGATAACGGAGGAACTTGGTGGAAATTAGAAGGGCGAGGAGGAGTTCTGGATCCAGTTCCTCCAATCGCGTGCTTTATACCTAGATTCTTGTGGCTTTTCCTCCCTTCATGTGCCCTGCTGCAGCCCTCTCTCCCCGTTTATTAGCGGGTGTCTGGGCAGCATCTCCCGGGATCCGGCAGCTGTGCTTGGGTTGATCAGTACGTGCACTGGAAACTGTGTGAACGTGCTGTGTGCAGGCTCTGGGTCCCGTGTAAGCTTCCTCGAGGGGCATTCAGAGCACCCCAAGCGAGGGTCCTTTTTAAGGGCTGGAGTCATCTTGTTCTGACTGTTATCCATGGCTAAGCCCTTGAAGTGGCTGAGGCGGGTGGAGATATGGAATGGGCACTGTTGTCTAATTGCTGGTAACCTATGAATGGAGCTTGGGTTCCTATATGGCCCCAGTTTATAAATAAATGAGCATTCATTAGCGTAAAATTAAATTAGAATGAAATTTCCCATCCAGTTTTGTTTAGAAGGCAGAAATAAAATGGGTTGGCTGTGTAATTTTGCCATAGATGCTGGAGCATGTAGTCACAAGGTGATAATAATAATAGTAATGTGCTTTTTGCTGGTGCCTCCGTCCCCAGATCTCAAGGCAGATATTACCACCTTGCTTTTGCAAAGGCTCATTGAGGTTAAAGGGCTAGCTGGAAGTTACCCAGCAAGGGGTTGAGCGCAGAGGCCTTAAAACGCTCTGGTCCATTAGACCTCGAGTCAGTAAACAGAAAATGGACGAGGATTCAGGAGGCCTGAGTTACTGTGCTTGCTCTGCCACTGACTCAGAACATGGGCAAAAGATGCCGTCTCTCCGGGACTCAGTTTCCTTACCTAGAACGGAAGGGCCGGCGCAAATCTTCCGATTCCGTGGGTCTCAATTAATATTTGCACACAGAACTTACAAAAGGCACATGCGTTGCTAATATATGCACCATTTATGGCCAAACTCTCTCTGAGCTTTATTATTTCCCTCTTTATGGCATGACCTGACTCTGACCTTTGGAAATTAAAATATTAAATAAAAGAGTCATTTCTGTATATTTCATGATTTATTTGCTGGAAGGGGATTTGCTTGGGAGAGGGTGTTTTCCTTCCAAGCCCAGCAGATGGGCCGTGCAGATGGGCTCCCGGGGCCTCTCTGGATGGGGGGTGGGGGGATCCGAGTTCCATCCAGCTTCTCCCGCAGGTGACCTGTCACTTGGCTGCTGGAGAAAAGCAAAGGAAATTTGCAGCTCAGAAGTGTCATCAGGTCCATCTGTGAAACCGCCTTCTAAACCTGCCTGCAGGTCTGAGGAACGAGGGGAGGTCTGGCCAGACTCTCCCTCTAGCTTTCTCCATAGCCTGGGGCTAGTAATTTAACCTCTCAGTTCCTCTGCCCCAAACGTTTTCCCCTGGCCTTTCTCTTCTCCTCCTGGGGACTAGGAGAAGAAATTGGTGGCTGTTTGTCACATAGGACCTAGCTTTGCACAAGTAACTCAGGCCGACCTTGACCCGGGGAAGGCCAAATGGGGCTCAGGACTTTGATTTGCAGAATGGATGGGGGGAAAAAAATGCAGGCTTTTGTGGCATACTATGCCAGGGTTTCCATTAGAGTCACCAACCAGCCTCAGTGGCGTTTGGGGAGGGAAGGAACAGATCTGTGCAGGGGGAGGGGTCGGGGTTGCTGGCCATTTGAGGTCCTCTGCCAGAAAGGCTTTAGGGAAAGGGGTCTGAGCCCTGGAGGCAGGGCCTGGAGACGCCCCTGGCTGGGGAATTGGGCCTCCCCAACCACCAGCAGCCATCGGAGGCCCGCGGCCTCGCCCCCAAATCTGTGATTAGGCTCCCCCCGGAGATGGGGTGGCGTGTGGGAGCTTGCGGTAGAAGGCAGCTTCAGGTTCTCAAGAGCAAAGCATAAAAACAAAGCACAGCTCCCAAATCCTGCTTGGCTACGCTGCAGGAATATGAACCCAGAGGCGCCCTGGCTCCACTTACCGTTCTGGCTGGACAGCAGCGCCTCAGGCATCAGACCTTTCAGGGTGGCCCGGTCCTTTTCCAGCTGCCTGGAGTTCATCCTCATGCCAATTTCCACGGGAGCAGTCAGCTGTGAAATAAGGCAGAGTTAACAGAAGGCAGAGTGCGCCGTTGACCCCTGGGTGCCCTACAGGTGGTTGGAGGGACCGCGGGGGAGCCGTGCCACTCTTCCAGATCCTCTGGGGTCCTCTGGGAACTCTGGCCCCTCTCCCCAGTTCTCACCTGGGGGCTGGATCCTGGAAGTTGCTGAGACCAGCAGGGAGGGAGGAGGATCAACCAGCCTCACCCCTGTGGGGGAAGCTGGGATCAGAGGAGGAAAGTCCCCTCCCCTTCTCCTGAATGATAATAGCTAACACGTGGGAGTGTACCAGGTGCCAGGTGTCACTCTAAATGCTTTCCGTAGGTTAAGCCTCTCAATGACCCTATGATGTAGAGACACTAACGGGGATTAATATCCCCATTTTGCAGATGAGGCAACTGAGGACAAAGAGGTCAGGGAACTTGCTCAAGGCCACACAGGTACTAAATAGCAGAGGGAGAAGTACACCCAGAGGGCCTGGCTCCAGGGTCCGTTCCCGGGACCCCCAGGCTACGCTTTCTCTAGCACCTTGGGGACACATGTAAGACCATGGAGGAGCTGTCTGGAGGCTCTCCACCAAGAGAGGTTGTTGGGGCAGAGCAAGGGGCTCCAACCGATCTCCCCCCCGCAGAGCTTCCTGGTTCAATGGTCTTGCCGCACAAGCCAAGACCCCCTAACTCTCCAGAGACCCACGATGGAGGAGTCCCAGGCCTGCTCCCCCACCTCCCACCTGACACACCGGGGGTGGGAAATGGACTCAGGAGGCCTGAAGGACAACGTTTGGGGCGGCTCTGCAGGCTGGCAGTTCCAGCCCTGCCTGTGCTGTTCCCTTGCTGTGGAAATGGTTTCCTTACTTTTAAAATGAAGAGGCTGGACTGGATGACCCAGAAAGGACCTCCTGGCCTGCATGTCATGGTTCTAAGGATAAGGAGAGAGGACAAGAGGTACCCACCCCAAGCCTCCTGAGATGTTACATCGGATATAACCTGTACTGTGGGAACCTCAGGGTCAGTGCCATAAACTCTGTCTCAGGTGCATTTTGAGGGCAGTTCTGAGCGAGCCCCCCCTTTGCCAGGCGGAGGACTCACTCCCGGCTCCCTCCTCTAGAGCCCAGGGAGCATTCAGGAAGAAAAAGAGTGCCCCCCCTTCCTCCGCTGCAGTGACAGCACCGAGGTCACTCTCTGTGCCACATGTGTGACCTCACTGTCTGTGGACAGCATGCTGTGGGGACCCAAGGGGGTGCAAAGATCACTGGCCAGTGTTCACTGGGAGGCAGGAGGTGTGGAGTCCAGCTCTGTTCTGCCTTGACCACTGCGTGACCTTGGCAAGGCCCCCACTCTCTCTAGATATCAGTCTGCCAGTCTGCCCCACCCCCTTCCAGACCCCTTTACAGGAAAGTGTTCCACACTCAGTCCTGGGACTTCTTCTTTCTCCATCCACCCGCCCCGCCCCACCAAGGATCTTGCCTTGTCCTGGCCTGAAATTTTATATAATCGCTGATGACTCCCACATTTATGTCTCCAGCCCCAACTTTTCCTAAAGTCCAGACTTGCATATCTACCTGCCGGTGCAACATCTCCACCTGGGTGCCCAACAGGCATCTCACAGTTCACAGGTCCAGTCTGACCTCCTGATCTTCTTCCTGCCAACCTGAGCCAACCACAGGCTTCACCGGCTCAGTGAGTGGCAAATCCTTCCTTCTAGGTGTTCCAGCCAAAAACCTTGAAGTCAGTTTTTACTTTTCTCTTTTTTCACATCCTATATCCATTCTTTCAGCAAATCCTGTGGGCTTGTACCTCCAAAATATTTCCAGAATCTGACCACTTTGCTCTGCTTCCCCCATGACCACCCTGGGCTGAAGCGCTCTCTCTCTCTCTCTCTCTCTTTCCTTCGCCCTCTCCTCTCCCTTCCTCCCTCTCCCCCTCTCCTCTGGGCCCACTCCTGCCTCAGGGCCTTTGCACTGGCTGTTTCTTCTGCCTGGAAAGCTCTTCCCTCAGATATCCTTATGGTTCACTCCCTCCCTCTCTTCAGGTCTTTGCACAAACACCAATCTACTCATGACACCTGCTCTGATCACCCTATTTAAAATTACCACCCACCCCATCTCCTTTCCCTGTTTTATTTTCCTCCACATCACCTATCCCAACGTGACCTACTGTAAAGTTTGCTTATTTACCCTGCTTGCAGTCTGTTGCTGATGCTTCCAGTACCTTGTTTCTGTTCTCCCCGGGAGTGTGAGCTCCATGAGGGCAGAGGATTTATCTGTTTTGTCACTCTATCCCCAGTGCCCAGAAGCGTGCCTTGCACGTAACGGAGGCTTAGTAAGTGTTCTCCGTCTGAATAAATGAGTCTGTGAAATTGAAGAGTCCTACTAGACAAACTCAAGGCTCTCTCCAGCCCTGACAATCTGTGCATCCTCACTGGGCGCTCAAGGCCCTGGACCCTGGGTCCTGACGCAGTAGCTGTCTCCCGGCTCCAGTCTAGGGCAGGAAACGGCACCCCCGTCGTCTCTCCCTGAGGACCACAGCTGCCTTCTGACCGGCATCCTGCCTCCACTCCTGCCGCCTCCGTTCTTTCTGAGTCGGAGCAGATGACCTCCCTGCTCTGAACCCCCAATAGCCTCCCAGGTATCTTGCCTGGCCCACCAGGCCCTGCTGGCCTCGTGCCCTCTCTCAGCACCCGCTGGGCCTCGAGGGCCTCCGACCCACCAGGGGCTTCCTGAGCCGAGCACTCCCTGCTCCTTCCTCTGGGATGTTCCTTCTCAGCTCTTTGCATGGGTGGCTCCTCCTGATGCTTCAGGTTTCACATCAAATGTCACCTCCTCTGAGAGGCCTTCCCTCCGCTCCCCCAGCCAAAGCAGTGTCCCCAGCCGCACCGTCACTCTCTGCTCTGCCTCCTTATTTGGTGCCTAAAATGGTTTATTGTCTCATCTTCGGTATCTGCTTCTCCCTCCTAGGATAGAGCTTGTTGCCTCAGTGTCTGGTTCACAGAACATTCTGTGGTGGCTGGGGACCATCCCCCTACTGGGTTTCTCTGCATTGCCCCCCTGTCTGCTCGCCTTGGTAACTTCCTTTACTTCTTCCTCCGAGGGTTCTGTGGAGTCCAGAGGGCCCACCTCCTCGGACCGCTGCTGTACACTCAGGGATTTCTTTTGCCCTTCGTACCGCTCCTTTTCCTAGGGGTTGAGCACAAAACTGTACAAAACTCACTCTCCCTCAACCATCCATACGGCCCCTTGGAGTCTCTACCCAGAGTGCTAAGTGGCCTGAGCTCCCGCTCAGGCCGAAAGAACCCCTTTCCCCAGCACCTCTCACAGGGTGTCTCAGACACCCAGCGGCTTGACAATGGCCCTCGATTTGCCCGGCAACAAGTCAACCAGAAGAGGAATCCGTTCCTTTGTAGTTCAGACATTACACCCAGGTTGTTATTGTTAATTAAGTTAAAATGCTGAAAATAATGGCCGCCCTTCCTGCGTATTAAGTGTGAAAATGTGTTTTTCTTAGCAAACAGCCTATAAAAAAGATGGTGAGGGCGCCGTGGGGTGGCCCCGAAACTGGAGCCCCTGGGAGGTGATTTATGAGGCAAGACAGGGAGATGAATTATGGAGGAAGGAGTTTGCAGCTTCTTCATAAAAATGCCAGTGCCTGGCAATGATGAGGAGGAAAACCACAGAGCAGATTAACGCCAGGCGTCCTTTGGTTGCCACTTCGCCAGCTCGTGTAACGCTGAGTTTGATTCTTTCTGTCCAGCCCCACATCTTGCCGGGCATCCTGCTTGCTAGGTCCCTGAGCACTGAGATCAGATACACCCCCATTCCTTTGGTTCCTCTGAGGACACTCTGGGGGTTCAGCTCTGGGCCTGCCCGGGGACATGGTGATTCTGGAACAGCTGGTCATCTTTCCTGCAGAGGGAGCCAAGTGGTGGACGAAGGTAGGTTGAGGGGATCCTCTGTATCTCCTCCATCACTTTGCACGTCCACCCCTGAAGAAGGGGAGCTGGGTCCAGCCTGGCCTCTGTAAAGGATGCTGTTCACTGGGTGTGTGGAAACCTACCCTGGGACAGAGCGCGTTGCTACAGAGGCTGTGCCTCAGGGCCACGTGACCTCCCAGAGAACTGACTCAGTCATGGATCCCCGTTGGAGCCTTGGTCTCAGACACGTGGGACATGAACGTCCATGACTTCATCCCATTTAAAGAGAAACAGGGAATTCCCTGGTGGTCCAGTGGTTAGGACTCTGCACTCTCACTGCTGAGGGCCCGGGTTCGATCCCTGGTTGGGGACCTAAAATCCCACAAGCCGTGTAGTGCGGCCAAAAAAAGAAAGAGAGAAACAAAGGTGGCGAGACACTCAGAACTCCTTGATGTGTAAAGTAAAAGGTCCAGGGAGGCAGGTCCAGCAGCCCAGTTTTCCTTAGGCTCTGCTGCCTGAGTTCCATTAAGCCTGCCCTGTTTTCTTCTGGGCTCTAAAGAGAAGGAGGCTTTGGCCACCACTCCCCGGAAAGACACCTTCTTTCCCGCTCGGACATTTGCACCCACCTGTCCTCCATCCTTCTCTCTCGAGGCCCTCAGCTCAGGTTCCCCTCTTCCGCACCAGCCCACCATGTTTTCTCCTGCCCTGAACTCAGCGCGTACCAGCAGCATTACTTACTGGACAATTAATTACATCCTGCCTTGTGACATCTCCCTTTTGTTTGCTGTTATTAGTGAATCTTTCATATGTTTGTGTCTTGGCTCCCGAGCCAGCTCCCTGAAGACGAGAGGTTCTGAGATTTCCTTGCATGTCTGGCCTCTCACCCGGGGTGCCCTTTGTGCTGCGGAGATGCTCCACAAATATTTATTGGCTTGTTAATTGAAAACTTCCCCTGAAGGATGGGCAGGGGTGGGAAAAGATGTCGCCCGTGGGAGCCACTGATACCTTTGTGGCACTAGTGAAAGAGTGGAAGTGGCCGGGGGTACGGCTGGGGTCTGGGGTTATCTGGGGTCCTGGTTTTTCATATTCGCCTCAGTGTCCCTGGCATAGCTGATTAAACGTGGGTTTACTGAAGGGACACTTATGCCTCAGAGAAACTAATGTGACTTCAGTGCTGAGCAGGGCTGTGGGTCAACTCGGCCACACTGGGGAGGCGGGCAGCCTGGGAATATCTTACCTGCATCCTCTGGACTTCGCCGTAGGTGAAGATGGGAATGTAGGCTTCCGTCTGGGAAGCCAGCATGGTGGCTGCATGCACCACCGGCAGAAAGGCCATGGCCTTGCAGGACAGCATTCTGGAGCTGGACGAAAACAGGGAGCTCCTGTCACCAATGTCGGGTACAGGGACAGGCTGCTGCATCGGAGGCAGGAGCCCTCAGCTCTGGTCCATGGCCCACCTGGAGCTGTGTGATCCGGAGCAAGCCACTTACCCTGTCTGGACTTGGGTCTGGTGTGGGGCTGTACCAGAGGAACTCAGAGCCCCCTCTCTGCCCTAAGCACCCAGGAGAGGCTGCCCTGCCCCCTGCACACACCGGGGAAGAACCATTCCACTTGGCCCTTCCCTTTGTTACTGATGAGGTCTCCTGGGGTCAGCTGGAGAATGATGCAGGAGGGACCCCATGTTGCAGATTAAAAAACTCTTAGATTGTCAGCAGAACCAAGCCCCAAGATCCAGAGAACCCTGCCTGCTCCCTGAGCCGATTAGGATGATAAAAGGGATGGACCCAGGCCCAGCTGATTCCAGCTCTGCCTGGGAGCACTGGGCCAAGACCCCAGGTCTAGAGAGGAAGGGCGGAGACCCTCTGCCCATGCGGAGGCAGAGCCAGATTGGAAGACTTCAGCTTGGAGCAGCATCTAAGAGCAGAGCAGGGTTCCCATCCCTCTGGGCCAGCACCGCCTCTGGAACAAACCCTTTCCCAGCTCCAGCGAGTCCAGCTGCCTGCTGGCCGCCATCCAGAAACAACTTCCTCCCTGTAACAACCCGCACCAATGCCACCAGTGCTGGCGAGGTGCCAGCGTGAGCATGTGTGAGGCCCTCCCACATCCTGGAAGTGGGTGTGTCAGGAATGGCTGGCGGGAAGGAGGGCTGCCAAGACACCAGGGAGCAGGTGGGCGTGAGGACCTCAGGAGTGCAGGGACTTGAGAGAGGGGCCGGGGCAGGATGGTCCTGTGGAGGGGGGCGTGGCCTGCTGGGCGCTGGCCTTGGTTGATTCCTTACCATTCCAAGCCCTCTCCTGCACACTCCTCATGTCCACCTGGGAGCAGGTGTGATCTAGGGAGTGCAGGAGGCCTGGGGAGGTGAAGGGACCCATATGAAGGCAGCGGGGGCTGGAGGCCTGGCCTTCTGAGGCCCGGCGCTTGTCCTAATACGCTCTCCATGTGGCCTCTGCCCACAGAAAGGGGAGAAGGGCACCACAGCGGGCAGGCCCCTGGAGCAGGGAAGGGAGACCGGAGCAGCCTCTGCTGCAGCGGGGGTGGGGGGATTACAGGGTTCAGATAAAGAGCTTCTGGGGGTCACCTCAGGGCTCCCACAGCCCTTGGGCGGGCTGGATTCCATTGGGAGGAGAAGGTCCTGCCCCAGACTGGCCTCCAAGCTTCCCTGCAGGTCCAACTTCGACTCTCCCTTTGGAGAGAATCTTCCAAGGCTGTGGGCTTGCGTCCTGCCTCTCCGCTAGGACCCGTCTCCTTGGTTGTGTGAAGGCCCCTCTGTCTTCTTGTTCTCCCACTGCCCTGTCCTACTTGGTCTCTCCATGTCGCTAAAACTCCACGAGAAAGAACACAACAGCTCAGACAGCCAAAGCCCCCCATGCCGGCTGCATACAAATTCCCAGGAGGGTGGGACGGACCACCCACCCACTGAAGACCACGTCTCAGAAACTGAGGCCCTGTGCTCTGTTGAGGTAACAGAGCTCCCTTTCAGAGGACACAACTGTGTCACATTAATGGTGTCGCATTTCCTTCACGGAGATGCTATGGGTCCCTTTTCATTCTGGTGTTCACATTTAATTCACTCCAGAAGAATCAATAAAAACTTTAAATTAAAAAAAGGCAAAAATCCAATTGCTGCTCATTTTCGTGCTCCAACTGGCAGCCGGCATGTCACCTACATTCATTTGCGTTCCGGGGAGCTCAGAATAGGAGCGAGGGCTTTTCATATGACGAGCTGCTGATTTTCCTTTTCCGTCACCGGGAGTGGGGCTCCAGGCTTCCGGCGCTCTCGGCTCTGGCTGAGGGGGCACCTGTCTCTTCTCTCTTTCTCCTTGAGGAAGCCTGGGCCCCACTAGTCTTGCCCAGCCGTGTCGTCTCCCTAGGGACCCAGCCTTTCCCCTTAACTTCCTGGGGCCAAGACTCCATGCCAAGCGGGATGGCCCTGCACCCAGGCTGGGCTCTGGCTTGGGTTCCCGGCCTGCAGTCGATGGCACCACCGACCCCAGACAGCTTCACTTTTGCCAGGATTTGCACTCCCTGCTCCTCCCTCCAGCCTGCACGCATCTGGGCAGCCCTGCGCTTGCCCGCTGTGGCAGCTTTAACCCGTACGCTGGAAACCAGCTCGGGGTACTCAGTCTGAAGCCCAGGTGGGTATTTGAAGGTGGCAGAGGGCCACAGGAGCAGGTCAGCTCACCCCGGAGAGCTCTGGACGGGGCGGGCTCGGCTCACATCCCATCCTCAGGCTACTGCTGATACCTCCCCCGCCCACCTCCTCTGGCTACTCACAGTGTGAGTGTGGTCTGAGTGGGCCAGGCGGAGCCTCTCTCTGCTTGTCCACTGGTGTCTGACTGGTCTGATGGGCCCTTATATACCTCCTGCCCTCCCTTTGGAGCCCATTAACCTTTGGCCATACCTTTGGGGGCTCTGGGTGGGGAGCCTGGCTTCTTGAAGCTCGTGGAAACAATGGGCAGGGCCTGCCACGCTGTGGATGTCAGGCCTTTTCTGGAAGGCCTTTTCCTCGAGTGACAGGTTTGGTGGAGGCCAGCCCCCGCCCAGATGGCATTCTCCTGTCCACTTAGAGCTCGACTGCCGCTCAGAGGGTCATTTTAACAAAAGCCCTTTCTTTTTGTTACTTAAATATATAATGTTGACCGTCTCCAGGCCACCCTATTGATCAGATTCTCTGTTGGCCTGTCAAAGTGCTGTACTAGGAAGATAACTTGTCTTTGGCCTTTCCCCTGAAGCTCCTCACAAAAGAAAGGACACCAGAGTGTGTGGCAGCATTTCAATAGATTAGGGAAAAGCAAATGGCAGTCCAGACCCAGGGCCGTGGAGGCCCAGAGTGTCCGTGGAGGGCCAGGGAAGGCATAATGCTTTCAGCACAAAAGGTTTGTAGCCTAAATGGGGAGAAGGGACACCTACCCTGGAAATCTTTTGTGGTAATTGTGTCATTCAAATGGTAACTTTAAAAATATTCAAAGAGGGAAGAGGTGAACCTATTCTTCAGTCAGACAGGGCTGGCCGCTGCTGGCTGGTGCCCTTTCCAAATACAGTGGCGACTCTGGTACCACTCAGGGGACGCTCGGCACACGTGTTCTAATTAAATCTCAGCAACCCCATGAGGTTGGTGCTCCTATTTTCCCCATTTTATAGATAAGGAAACTGAAGCACAATTAAATCCCTCTTCTGTGACCCTACTGCAAGATCTCTTCATATAAAGGTCAAGGCTGGATGTGACCAGGTGTGGCAGAGGGTGGGAGCGGGGGCTTCTGGGATGCAGGACACACACAGGTGCAGAGGATGGTGGTGTCCCGGGAGGTCCACTGTGTGGCTGGAAAAGGGTCAGTCTGGGAGCCTTAGAAACCAAGTAGAAGGATTTAGATTTGATGGCGGAGGAAGCCGGGGGTCCTCACGGTGTCTTGAAGGGGATACAACAAACGTGTCATGGTGGAAGATCACTCAGTGTCTGGGTGTAGGCGTAGGAGCAGGGAGAGGCGGGGCTGGGAGACCACTGGGGAGGTGGCTGGGCAGATTGGTGTGAAGTCCCAAGAGTCTGGTGGGCAGAGGCCTTTCCCCAGGTGAACGTTGTTGGCCATTAGTGTCTTCCAGAGAGGCTGCCCCAAACATTCAGAAGCCCTGCTCCTCATCCAGGAACACCTATCTTGTCGTCCTTCCATCAGCTCTGGCTTTTGTCCTCTGAAAGAAGCAAATGTTTGCAGTGCTTCAAACCCAACCCAGATAACCTCTAAATTCCCTGCTCAGCAGGGCTTCCCACCAGCTGGGGCTCTGTGTTCTATTCCAGATGCAAGGTTAGACCTCTTCCGGTGTGCTGGATTGGTGACACACTTGTGCATTGGGTCTCTGGAGTCTGAAATTTATCTTAGAGGAATTAGAGCTCAAAATGCCAGGGCTTGGAACTGAATTGCCATTTCTTAACCCTGGCCTGATCAGAGTCTCAGTGTCCCCGTTTCGAGAGAGACTTTTAAGACAAGGTCAGAGAGCTTGGTGGGGGCATAGTAGCCTGAGGGCTGTGAAGGAGCCCTTCCCAGGCTCAGGGAAGCTCGTGGGCTCCTACGGCATCTGCATCTCCAGCGTCTCGACCAGGGGTCAGTCAATATGGGTCAAATCCAGCTCGCCCTCTATTTTTATATAGACTTTGAGCTAAGAGTAATTTTTACATTTTTAATAATAAAAAAATCAAAAGAAGAATAATATTTAGTGACAGGTGAATTGATATGAAATTCACATTTCCGTGTCTATAAATAAAGTTTTATTGGAACACAGCCATGCTCATTCTTTGCTTATTGTCTATGGCTGCTTTGGGGCTATAGCAGCAGGGTTGGAATAGTTGAGACATTAATGCCCACAAGGCCAAAAATATTTATTATCTGGACCTTATAGGAAAAGTTTGCTGACCCCTGACCTCGACAGTGTCTGGAGTGTGAAAGCTGTTTGATACGTAATAAATATCAGCCAGACATCACACGTATCAGTTTTAAAAAAAATCTCACAACAACCCTATGAGGCTGGTGTGGCTACTATCCCATTTTATAGGTGGGAAAACTGAGCTAAAACAGCTGCCCTAACGTCACACAGCTATTAAAATGGCAGGACCAGGGTTCAAACTCAGGAGTCTGGCTTTAGAATCCAGTGTGCTCTTTTGCCTCTCAGTATCTGATGAGTGAGCACGTGAATGTTTACAGCTGGGGAAAGCCCATAACAGCGGCCAGGTACAAATTCTCCAAACCTGTGGCTCTCTCCCTAAGCCATCTGCCTGGCAAGGCATCTGACTGTGACGCAGTCCCAGCTGACCAACTGGGACACGCATAGACGGTTCTCGTATGTTCTTAGGTTTGGAGAGACCAGATCTGGACCCAAGAAGGACTGCAGCTGGCAGGGGGTGGGGGGGCGCGGCAAGCCTGTCTGCCAAGCACGGGGGAGATGCGAAGCTATTCCTGCCCCCCGCCCCTTCACACTCTGCTGGGCCAGTCTGGGCTCTGGTCCAGAGACACCTTCAAGACACTCTGTCTGGGCTTCCCTGGTGGCGCAGTGGTTGGGAGTCCGCCTGCCGACGCAGGGGACACAGATTCGTGCCCCGGTCCGGGAGGATCCCACATGCCGTGGAGCGGCTGGGCCCGTGAGCCATGGCCGCTGGGCCTGCGTGTCCGGAGCCTGTGCTCCGCAACGGGAGAGGCCACAACAGTGAGAGGCCCGCGTACCGCAAAAAAAAAAAAAAAAAAAAAAAAAAAAGACACTCTGTCTGAGAAATGATTAGGAGCCTGGAAACCGGAGACAGGCCTGCAATGAGGGATGGGGAGAAGGGAAGTGTTGGAAACAGTAAATAACCTGGGATCAATTTTCTGGGCGTAAATAGCATTATCCTGAATTGCTTCTGTGATTCAGTACTTCTGATCCAAGCAATTTGCAGTGCTACGCTATGACATCTGCAGTTTGGTGTGGAAGGAAGGCAAATCGGGATTCATAAAGGGCTACGCCTCGTAGGGCAGAGAGGGATGTAGACTATGGGGGAGGGGGTGGGGGGGCTTAAGGTCTGCTATGGGGTCACAAACAGGGTTAGTGGGACCAGCCACAAGGACATGTCCCTCTTGGCGGCAGATCTTGTGGGTCGGCCCTTTAGGAACTGACTCAGCGAGAGCAGGCCTGTTTTCCCCTAGCTGTCAGGTGCCTTGGCCTCGACGTATATTTTCCACTGTCACGGTTACTGCTTCAGAAACGGAGAGGTGGCCGGATAACAAGCCTGATAACGACAACTTTGTCTTTATCATGTACACCGTCTCTCCCTCCAAATGCTCAATTAGTGGCTGTTTCTCCTGCTAGAAACTGGACGAAAATAAGATGAAGGCATAATCTGATGTTCTTCATTCTCCAAATGGGAATTGCCCCGGATGTGCAGCGGCTGAAGCTGAGGGGAGGCATAAAAACCTAACGCAAGTCAAGAGAAAGGAAGTTCCCAAAACCCAGAGGAAATGACTCAAACCACATGTGGGCACTTGATTGCCTCTTTCCCCCGTGTTGGGCAGAGGTATTAGCAGCTTAGCTCTCCTCTTCTCATGACCTTGAAAATATCATTTGCGGGGTACCGCGGTAACATCTTCATTAATGGCCTGGAACAGGGAGGCAACGGCATGTTAATTACATTTGCAGCTGAGACTAAATTGGGAGATGTAGCCAACGTCAGGATGGACAGAGACCTAATGCAAGAAGACGTCAGGAGGTTAGAACTGTGAGCTGGAAACGGGCAGGTGAGTTGCTGGACATATGTCATCGAGGCCCCGAGGACACAGCATGGAGGATGTGGGTGACAGGCAGGGGTCGGCAGAGAAGGAAAGCTGCGACTGGGTGCTCCTGGGGGGAGGTGTGGCGGCTCGAACACTGTTTCCCCTCAAAGAGGCAGAGGGCGTCTAGAGGATGACGGAGTTCAGATGAACAAAAATAGCCCGGGATTGCTGGGAGTGCCAAAGCTTACGGCATCAAAATGAAAAATGAAAAGTTTCCAAAGGTCAGCTTGCCCAGAACTCTGGGAAGAATTAAACATGCACTGCTCACCTTATGCCAAGGCCAAGGAGAGGCAAAGAACCCGCTTCTCAAGTGCGGGAGCTGCGGGGGAGGGGGAGGGATAGCTGTTGCTTCCCCTTCGGTTCCAAGCCCTTGATGCCCCCCACAGAGCTGGGGGTGTGCGACTGGGCTCACGGGCAAAACTCCTAGCCCATGGGGACGGCATTTAAAACTGGGGCAGGCAAAGCACCGAGAGATGTATTTTAGGCAATGACTGTGCCCTGGCCCAGGGGACACAGGCTTCGGTGACCTGTGGGGTATTTTTGTTCTTTTCCTTCTATGGCTCAGGGTCCTTTTTCAGAACACACAAATGATTCACTGAGAAATGATACACAGCAGACACCACTGTAGCCCAAGAACCCCTGGTAGAGAAGCAGTGCCAGTGGAGAGGAGAACATAGACATGCAGAGGGTCCATCCAGAATCAACTTCCAATTTGTTGAGCTTCTTGTTTGTGTGTTACATCTGCTACTTCAATGAACATTCCTGTGTCTCCGGTTTCCTGTAGAGTCCATCCCACACTCGACCACAACCTGGACCCGAAACAATCCGATAAGATCTATTCGGTTCGGCCGCCTGGACTGTTGACAGTGTGCACAGAACTTCGGGACTTGGCTGAGTTTCACAATAGCATTCCTGCCGACCTCCCGGTCAGTACATCCCTGGGTGGTTAATATACTCCTAGAAATGTCCCAGTCACCAACTTGCTTCTGGGTTCCCTTTCTATTTATGGGGGTTTATCACGAAAGCTGCTGCTATAAAACTTTAAGAAGAAGAGGTCCCATAACTTTTCTTCCAGGGACAGGACGCGGGTGCTAAGAGCTGGGTCTGTGGCCCGGACTTCGGTGAGATCTGTTCCTTCTGTGAATTGAACTGATAACACCGGGTCTCCTTTTCATTGAATTTTAGCTATATGTATTTATTTTTATGGAGATGATAGATGTGTGTGAAGAGAAAGCAGATGGCTTTGCAAGTGACGAATTAATTTTAAGGAAAGTTTGGCCTCTCATAAGCTGAAGCACCTCCTTTCTCTTCAACCCCTTCGGGGCAGGCAGCTCGCAGCTCCCTGATCCCAGGGCACGAGGTGCTAGAACAAGGAGGCAGAGACAGCTGACACGTTTTCATAAATGATCAGGGAAGTTGGTGCTTGAGAAAAGTTCGTGCTTTCATGTTTAAGGAGAGAAGTCTTGGTAGAGGTTTTATGCTGTGTGCATGGGAGCCAAAGTCATTTCAAATGTCAGCCTAATCCAGGGTAGATTCAGGTAAAAGGTGTTAGCTGTCCCAACTTCTTCTCTTCCATTGCATCACTGAACCTCAGTCGCTGACCTTCCCACATTTGCTGGGCTGACGCTTTTTGGATCTGGGGGGTTGCCAACGGCTCCTAACGGGAGCAGCGGGCCACATGCAGCCTCTGCTGTTGACAGCTGTGGCAGTCACGCAGGCTCCTTCACACCAGCCCACTCTGGAGGCGAGTGGCAAGGAAAGGGGGAGGATTCTGTTTCCTCTGTGGTCCAGCGCTAGGGTTGGGTGGCCAGGTGGGGTCTGGGCAAGCGTGGTGGGCAATGGAGGAGGGTGAGTTTACCCAGGAATTCAGAGGGCATTGTTTGCTGCTAAAGGGGCCATTCACAGCTCCGACCTCTTCATGAATGTCTGGCTGAGCAGAGACCTGGTCTCCCACGACAGTAAGCGTGGTCCTCAGGTCCTGAACCACTGTGGTCTATCGTGCACCACATCTAAGTGAAGGAGGTGCCAAATGGGAAGGTCCTAAAATCCTAGCTGGGATAGCAAGGCGAGACAGAGGCATGACCTCGTGCTCACACCATAGGATCCAGGACATCAGCAAGATGAATTTGGAGAGAGCAGTTTAGATAGTGGCAAGCCTTGCCTACTCTCCCCTAAACTTAACACAAGAAAGAGCCGCCCAGAGCAGCCCTGAAGACGGGGGCATTAGAGCTCACCCTCACCGCCCCTGGGAGCACTCAGAGCACTGTCTGTTTCCTTTTCCACTTCTTAGAATATGATTTTTCTTGAAAGAGCAACCAACTTATTGGGAAACTGCAGCCCCAAACACTGCAGGACTTTGAGGGAACACCCCCCAGTCTCAGGCAAGACCCAATCACAGAGATAATTCGTTTAATCGTGATTCACCCAGGGCCTATAGCATGAATGTTTGACTGTCAGAACTGAATTCCACCCCAAAGAAAAGCTATCCTCAGAGAAGATTTGCAGTTGTTCTTTGTAAAAAGGAGAGAAAAAAGAGGGAATTTATTTAAAATAGACACGAGTAAGCTCCCAAGGGACAGGAGACATAAATTGAAAGAACAGCTCCTATCAGACTTGAATCCTCCCGGTTTAGGGTTCTACTGAGGAGGAGGGAAAATGAAAGGGAACCGAGTATCCCCACTCACTTCCAAGTGACATCAAGGCAGTCAGCTTGTGACAGGAAGATTACCTGCAGGAGGGCTTTATTTGATGTGAAAAGGGTTAACGTTATTTTAGTAGATTAGACATTCTCTGGGTCTCTTAGGGGTGAAAAGCAAATTCAGAGCTTTCACATGAAGGGATGTGCATGAGCCCTTTCTAGATACTGGCAACAAAAGCGGGGGAAATGGCCAGGCTTGCTTTGTGTTTTAACACACAGGCTCGTGAGGACCATGGTTTTTATTGTTCTCAATTTAGGGATGGACTTGCTGGGTTGTGGGGAGGTGATAGGGTGCAAGGGTGGGACTATGTTAAAAGCTTCAGCCAAAGACACTGGGTGTGGACTGATAATCACAGTCCATATCTACAGAAGCACATGCTCTGGTGGACAAGGAAGGTGAATAGCCAGGAATCAATGCTGAATACCAGGAGAGGGGAGTAAGCTCTAGAGGACTCCAGAGGAGAGGACTTCCTTAAGGCCAGTCATCAGGGAGGGCTTCCAAGGCAGGGTGGGATGGGAGTGGGGTGAGCAGACTTTGGCTATGTGGTGGGAAGGCATGTGAGACTCAGAAACCTCCATTCCCATGCCACCATTTTCTCCCTTTCCGACTCTTTCTCTTTCCTCGTCGCCGCATTCCTCTGTCCTCGGCACCTCCCCACACGCCACCTCCACCCTCCCCAGAGACTGAGGACACGTTTCAGGCCAGCCGTGTTATTGGATTTTAAATGATGCTATGGCTTTTTAATTCTTGCTTTAATTGCCTTTCCATGCAGGGCACCGAGAATGGTTGATTACAGGGCATCTGGGCCTGGCGATGACATTCCTTATCCGATGTCCCTTCAAGCTGCAGTGAAAAGGACGAACTCTTAGGGCCTTGAGAATGGGGTTTTCTTAGGCCTTGCACCGCCACCCCCCCTCCCCCCTCCTCCAACCTGCAGGCACCGGGTGGTGGCTCGGGACGAAGGTGCTGTCCGTGGTGCTGACGGCCCAGGCCGCCCCAGTCAACCAGGCTCTCTGGCCAGCCCAGGGCACACCTTCAAGCAGCTTTGGAACTTGGAGGGTCGAATAATTTAAATGAATGGACTTGGACATACTTCCCTTTTCCCCTAAGGGCAGAAAAACATTCCCTGTTGCGTCTCTGGAATGACTACCCCTCATTCAACGGTACTCAGCGGCAAAGTGGGGTTGAGTGGCACTGCCGGGAGCTGGGAGAACAAGAGATTTGGAAGGATGGGGAGAGGAGTGTGGGCAGGCTCTGCTACAACCTTCCTGCTGTGCGTGGGGGCCCAAGGGAGAGGAGCCCTGAAAATAAGACCCAGCCTGGCAGCCATGCCCAGCTCCTTCCCTCAGCCTCTGGCCTGGTCAGGCCCATATGGGGGGTCCAATTTGTCCCCTCAACATTTTCCCTCAATGCTCATCACAACAGGCTCAGCACTGTGCCAAAGAGAAGGCTCCCACTTTGTCCTAAACGACTCACAGCTGCTTAGTGAGGCCAGGCTCCCACGGATGCACACGGGCAGATGCTGCGTGGGGATGAGACAGCTCATTAGAGGATTAAACATTCTGGGTGTGGTGGTAACTGCGTGGGGTGGGCAGCAGGCCTTTCCTCAAACTCACAAGCTGCTGCCCAGAGGTCCTGCATGACAGCTTCCGGCCTGGGCCCAGCTCGCGTTCAAGGGAGGGGTACCCTGGAGGTACCCAGGGAGGGGTACTGTTCCATCTCACTGGCTGCTGCTCTGGGTTTCTGCTCTCTCCTCCAAGCATTCTCTGTTTTCTCCCTCACACCCCGTCTCACAGCCTAGCAGTGAGTAGCTGCATCTGATGGGTCCCTCTCCACAGATGTCACACATCTCTTTCTCTACTTTTCTTTCCTCTGAGAACTTAATCCACTTGGAATCCTCCTGTGTCCGGTAGATCCATGGTCATAGTCAATGACCAGGGGGCTATGTATCCAGTGCTCTGTGAACAGGAATGCAGTCCACTTCCTGAGGGCTGAACACTCTCTGGGACAGAGGAGGGCAGGAGGACCACTTCCCATCCAGGGGGGTCCTGAAAGGGGTGATTTCTAGAAAGCCAAGGAGGCCACAATTTCTTGCTGAGGCCACCTTGGCACCACCTGTATTTTTTCCAACACCAGCAAACAATTCCATGTCTAAGGATACAGATGAACAGCCAGATGAAGAGATAAACAGGGCGAGGTCTGGGAGGGTCCTGAGTGCGGGAGCTTCTGTCCCAGGGAACTGGGGTCCACCACCCTCTCAGTCTGTGAATGCATTCACCAACCCAGAAGCTCTCCGAACCCTGTCCTTTTGATTTTTTTATGGAGGCTTCATTACATAGGTATGATCGGTTATATCATCGGCCCCTGGCAATTGATCTCCATCTCCAGCCCTTCTCTCCTCCCTGGAGTCGGGGCAGGGAAAGGCTGAAATTTCCAACCCTCTAATCACGTGGCTGGCTCCCCTGGCAACCAGCCCCCAGGCTTTAGGGGTTTTCCAAAAGTCACTTCATTAACATAAACTCAGGTTGGTCGAAAGTGGCTTGTTAGGAATAACATGGTACAGATGAACCTATATGCAGGGCAGGAATAGAGACATAGACATAGAGAACGGACATGTGGACATGGGGGGAAGGGGAGAGTGGGACGAACTGGGACATCAAGATTGACATATATACACTACCACATGTAAAATACATAGCTAGTGGGAACATGCTATAAAGCACAGGGAGCTCAGCTAGGTGCTCTGTGACGATCTAGATGAGTGGGATGGGGGGGAGGGAGGTCCAAGAGGGAGGGGATATAGGTATACGTATAGCTGATTCACTTCATCGTACAGCAGAAACTAACACAACCTTGTAAAGCAATTGTACTCCAGGGGGAAAAAAAAAAAAAAGACTCTCCCTTCACCTTTCTGGCTCGGGTGGGGGCTGTTCAGGAACAGAGGACAAAAGGCCAAATATTATAACAAACGATGCTCTCCTTTCTCTTATCACTTAGGAAATTTCAAGGGTTCTTGGAGATCTGCGCCAGAAATGGTGGGTGGGTGGGGAACCAAATACGTATTATCATAAATCTATATCACACCACCATTAGGGAGCACTCTCCTAAATGACGAGGGGTGTAGGGGGCTTAAACACCGCGCGGTGGTGGGAGGGGCTGACAAGAGAGCTCCTCCGACCCGTCCTGTGTGAACTGGAGGGCGCGACGAGGAGGGGGAGCCACAGGGGAGGGAGCTCAGGAGACTGCAGAATGGGGGCGCTGACGTCAAGCCGCACAGCCTGGCTCTGCCTGCGTCTCCCACCATCACCACGCTGTCACTGTCAGCGCGGGTGTGACAGGCTCCACCCGGCAGTCCCACTTTCATCTCCGGCATTTCAATTTGCTGATTTAACATTTCCCCGGAACGCAGGGCTGGGTTACGCCCCCTCCCCCACTTGATTTCCGAGGGTTTGTCTCTTCGTTGCTTTTCTTCTTAAAATAATAAAGCCAAAGACGAGCACCTGTCTTTTATGCTCGCGGCTGAAATTTTGCAGCTGTTGGTGGTGAAGAGGTGGGGGGAGGCGGAAGGAGGCACGTTTGGGGAGAAGGGACTCAGAGGGACCGGATTTCTGTGCCCACTGAGGATGGGCCCTGCCTCTGGGAGAAAATTCTGGGCCTGGAGGAGGGTGCGGCTGGCACCTGAGGGTGCTCCCTTACAGGGGGGAGGCCCTAAGTGGCCCTGACAACATCCCTGTCTCAGAAAATGTGCTGCCCCAGAGGCTGGATGAGGGTTACTCACCACAGCTGACTGCAGCATGGCCTGGGCACCTACCGGACACAGGATTAGCTCCTTCACCCCTCACACCCCTCCAGCAGGGAAAGTGGGGGGTGCAGGAGGGCTGCAGGGCAGCCCCAGGGGTCATGGTGCACCGCTCCTCTGTGAGGGGCAGCCCTGTTAGAGAATATAGAGACAAGAAAGAGCTTGACTATGTTTTAGAAACTGACAGGTCAGCATGGTGTGGAGTGAACCCCAGAGGGGAGGTGGTGAGGGGTGGATGAGCTGGGGATGAGGAGGAAGCAGGAGCTGGATCATGCAGTGCCTGAAGTCCACCTGTGGGTGTGTATCCTGCTTTGCTTTGGCTGCCCGGCATTCATCCTCCCTCTCTTTTGGGGTGGAGAGAGGGAAGCCAGAGAGTTAGATTCTTTCTCTCTCGGCTAGGATATGGCACTCGAGCAGGTTTGTCTGACACCTCCCTCCTGCCCTGGACTTTGAGTCTCAAGTAGCCAAAGATGGGAAAAAGTCAGGCTCCTTCTGGGCAGTGATGGGGGATGTGGGGCCTAGCAGCCTTGGGCATGTTCTGTGCTGGTTGTTCCTGCCAAAAGATGCTTCTTGCCTGTTTTCCAAACCTGGAGTCTCCTGCCATCAATTCTGAGGGCCCAGATATCTTTCAGCAGAGCCTTTTTTTCTTAAGCCATCCAGAAACAGGTGATATTACATATGAATGGACACATCCTGATTGAGCCTGGACAGGAGTCTGGATTCAAATGGGATCCATTGAGAAGTTTTAGGCAGGGGGCAGTGGTGGGGGTGGGGGACAGGATCTGAGTTTTGTTTTTAAAAGGCCATTCAGGGTGCTAGGTGGAGAAAAGATTGTGAGGAGGCAAGAAAAGAAGACTGGACACCAGTTGGGAGGCTCCAGGACAGGTGACAGATTATGACGGTGATGGAAACCAAGGATTCAAGATACATACTTGCAAAAGGATTTGGTGACAGACTGGACATATGGAAAAAAGAATCAAGGATGGTGTTTAGTTTTCTGACTTGGGTGCTGTGTGGACAGTGGTGGTATTTACAGAGCTGGAGAAGACTGAAGAAGGAAGAGATAAGTGTCGGGGGAGGTGGAATTAATAGTTCCATGTTGAACATTTTAAGTGTGAGTTGCTGTGTCGGTCAGGGTCCAGGCAGGAAAAGAGAACTTTCACCAGATAGTTTCAATAGAGGGAATATAATATACAGAACAAGTTACAGAGGCGTTGAAAGAGCTAAAACAGGAGATGGGGAAACAACCCAGAGACTGCCGATGGCAGGAATCTGCCCCAGCCTAGGATGGAGGTACAAGGGAAAGGGGTGACGGTACCAGCCCAGGATCTGCGGCTGCTTGGTGGGAGCTGGGATGTGGGGAAGGGGTTGCACAAGGGGCCTCCCAGGCTGGAACTGGAACTGTGGAGGACACAGCAGAGATGTGGCCAGTGCCAGATAAGCAGCCACAGGCAGAGACCACAATCAGAGAGAGGGAAGAAGTACCCTGGCTTCTCCTCATCTCCCTCCCACCAGTCCCCAGCCAGAGGCTTCCACTGGCTGAACCTGACAGGAAGCCAGCAGGTGAGGAGCCTGGGAAATGTAGTTTTCTGGGGGCAGCTGCTGTGATACAGAGCAGAGCAGGAGAGGGCAGGCAAAGCAGGCAGGGATCAACACACGTGCCTACTGGAAATCACAGGGGCAGTTTAGTCTCCCTCCAGGAATACTTGTATTTTTAACATGCCCTTTTCAAAGGGCTAAATCTCTAAGGAGGGGATTCAGGCATCAGGGACAGGTGAGTTGTGGGCCGTGGGGTCATGAATGTCTCTCCTAGTTTCCCTGCCGAGAGACTGGATGTGACCTTCTATTCCATCTTGGACAGCTCTACCTTGGAAGTCACACCCAGCCTTGTCACATTCTAAGAAAGCCACCCCACACCCCTGCAACCCCCAGTCTCCCTCTCCAACGGCCTCCTGCCTTTCTGTGCAGGGAAATGGAAAGAGCACACCTGTCAGAAACCTGCGTCCAGGATAAAGAGAAGGAGAAATGTGATTAGGAGAACCGTGAAGCGGTGATGACAGCAGCTGCTTAATATGGAAAAAGGGATCCTAATTATTGCTTGGACAAGTGGGGAAGTAAAAAATCAATCAGAGCTGAGGGAGAAGGCAGACACGTGTCCGGGCAGGCTGCACCCCGCTAGGAACCAGGGATCCCCTCACCAGGTGGAGGAGCCTCTGACTGAGAGGCAAGGAGGGAGGGACCCAAGGGAACTTGGCCAACCGCTCACTTGGCCCAGTGGGAGAACTGATTCCAATGAGGAACAGGGAGGGCTGAGCTGCCTTCTTATTTGAGCCAGGAAAGCAGGGGCTCTGAGGAGCCTTGTAGTAACCAGATGTCTCCTGCTCCTGTGGGGAATCTACAGGGACTGGGCTTCCTTCAACACCCACACGATACTCTGAGCCCCTTCCCCTGTGCACAGGAAGCCCAATCTTTCCCAGTTTCCCCTCCAAAGTGTCCTGCACGTCCCCCAAATCCACGGCAGCAGGTCCCCCAGCAACTTACCGGATGGTGCTCTGCCCGCCACCTCCCCACTGTGGGCATTTTCAGGCCAATTCCTTCCTTCCCAAATCCTGCCCCTCCAGGCTGGAACGGGGTCCTAATTCCTATGATTCGCAAAGCCCGGCTAAGATTAAGCTCCGGAGTTTAAGCAAGCTTTCCTTGGGGTTTAGGCAGCGGTAGAGTAACATGGGTTAGCAGGTGCCCCGATTCTGGGGTCTGAAGGCCCCACGCCTCCATGGGCACCTCTCCAAGCCCTCTCCCTCTGAGCGGCTTGGACTTGATGCCCTGGGGTCTGCTCATACCCTTAATGAGAGTGTCTTTGGCCATAGCCCTGCTATCCAGAGCCCAGGCCCTGACCTCTGCTGGGCTGGCGGGGAGAGAGAGGGAGGGGGGGGAGAGAGAGAGAGAGAGGGAGGGAGAAAGGCCATATTGCTTCCAAAATCATGTGGTTCTCATCAGCTCTATCCTCTCTAGTCAAGAGGAGAAGTTTGGCTGCACTTTTACACCAAAAACCTGCTAAATTATTTCCCACAGAACAAAAGAGCTCTCTTTCCACAACATGGATGGGAGAATTGGTGACAACTTTGACATAGAAGTTTGTTCCCACTTCTGGCCATTGAGACCATTGAGAAATACTGGGGCTCAGCTTGGTTAAAGTGCCTTTTCATGTGAATGATGGGGATCATAAGGTCTGCCTTGCTGGGCGTTGTATTAATTAGATGATGGATGTAAAGAGCCTGATGTATATGGAAGGTGCTCAATAAAGGCTGAGGCATTTCCCTATCTTGGCTCAGTTACTTCAACTGTAATATAAGGAGTTGGGGGAAAAGCAGGCCATGCAGCAGGGTTTTGGATGCCCCTCCCAACTCTCTGATACCAGAGACAGGAAGGAGGAAGCCTTTTCCAGGTGATGACAGGGGGGCGTGGGAGGGGCCGGACCAAGCACGGTGGTTGTGGAGCCAGGTCTCTGCTCAGTGTGGTCCCTGGAGGCCAACTGTGCAGGCCGCTGAAAAAGCGTGGACACCTGGGTTTACATCCAGGCTTTCTCCCTCCCTGCCTTGCTGTGTGCCCCTTGGTCAAGGCACAACCTCTCTGTTTCCCTTTCATCAGTCGACAGCTGGACCTGTTAACCCTATCAAACCCCACTTTACTCCCTGGTTGGCCTGAGATTTAATGAGATGTGGAAGTGAAAAGTTTTTCCCAATTTAACTGTCATCTCTTCCAGGATGGGCCTGAGTATCTGGCTTTGACTTTCCAACGCCTAGCTGTGTGGCAGATCCAGGCCTTGTGGGGATCGTGAACCTCCAAACGCGTGGAGGGTCTGGAGAAGCTGCCGGCAGTCGTGCCTACAGATGCGTGACATTATCCTCGACCCTGCACCCCGCAGACCTTGCCTCTTCCTCCTCTCTCTGAGCCCCGAGGGCTTGGCCCTGCACCAGGCACACAGTGGTGCTCAATTAGAGTTTGTGAAATAAACAGATTTCTGCGTGAGAAGCCTGGTTTAAAAAGTGAGAAAATGGGGCTTCCCTGGTGGCGCAGTGGTTGAGAGTCCGCCTGCTGATGCAGGTGACATGGATTTGTGCCCCGGTCCGGGAAGATCCCACATGCCGTGGAGCGGCTGGGCCCATGAGCCATGGCTGCTGAGCCTGTGAGTCCGGAGCCTGTGCTCCGCAACAGGAGAGACCACAACAGTGAGAGGCTCGTGTACCGAAAAAAAAAAAAAAAGTGAGAAAATGGCCAAAGGGGTGGTGAGAATCAGTAAGGGTGGGAGGGAGAAGAAATATCTGAGTGGCAAGTGGGTCTGCTATTTGTTCAGCTGTAAGTAGTTACCAAGAGCTTACGGTGGGGGAGAGGGAGATGGACAAGGCACGGCCCCTGCCCTTCAGGAGCTCACAGCGAATGATCCACAGTAAAGGGTGGGCCAGGCAGAGTCCAGAGGACGAGAGGACAAAGGTTGGTGGGCTTTTAGTGGTAGGTGGGCTCCTGGAGGGCTCCCTGGAGGAGGTGGCATTTAGACGCAGAGTGGAGGGTAGGGTGCTTGAGAATAGCTTCTCACAAGGCCTGAGGGAGTTGGGGAGAGCTTAAATGGGTGAGGGCCCCCAGGAGAGTGGCTGGGGATGTGACCCTATTCTGGACAGCAAGGGGGGAAGCTGACTCTGTCCCCCCACCCCGTGTCTGGACCTGGATCCTCTCCTGGTGGGTGTGCTCCTGGTAAGAGGCAGGGTGCCCACTGCTTGTCACTGCCCACCAAGCTGTGTTCCATCATAAAAGTGCAGCTCAATGCAATTGAACACGTGTTTATGGAGCATCCACCGTGGAGCCCTCAGTGGTGGTCCTGACCCGCCTCTCCCCTGCGGGTTTTGGGGAGAAGAGGATTTTGACCTGGTCTCTGGCCTGAGGTTGTTGGGGGGTGGAGTGGGGTGGAGACTAAGGGGCATGCCCAGTTACAATCAAGTGACAGGATGACATGAAGGCTGTGGCAACCTGACTTGACAAGTATAGGATCCATGTTTGACATAAAACACTTCCAACAGCTTTGAACGTGGACTAGGATACGAAAGAATTACCACTAATTTTGATGACGGTATTTTGACTTTGTTTAAAAATGAAGGGTCGGGGCTTCCCTGGTGGCGCAGTGGTTAAGAATCTGCCTGCCAATGCAGGGGACACAGGTTCGAGCCCTGGTCCGGGAAGATCCCACATGCTGCGGAGCAACTAAGCCCGTGCACCACAACTACTGGGCCCACGTGCCACAACTACTGAAGCCCGTGCGCCTGGAGCCCGTGCTCCGCAACAAGAGAAGCCACGCAATGAGAAGCCCGTGCACCCCAACGAAGAGCAGCCTCCGCTCGCGGCAACTAGAGAAAGCGCACGTGCAGCAACGAAGACCCAACGCAGCCATAAATAATTAATTAATTAATTAAAAAAAAAGAAGGGTCCTCATCTTCTAGGGATATACAGTGAAATATTGACAGATGATATGATACTATGGCTGGGATTCTCTTGAAAATAACTGGGGGTGTGTGGCTGGGGGGGTGTAGATGCAAAGACTGAGTCGATGCTAGAGGATGGGTACATGGGCCTTCATTAGACTATTCTCTGCACTTTTGTGTATTTTTAAAAATTCTCCGTAACACAAAAGTTATAAAAGATAGAAAAGAAAAACCAACAGCACCACTTAGTTTGAAAACAAAAACTTTCAACTGTACTTTCCAGTCACTGTGTAGGAAGTTCAAGATGATGAAATAATTCACCACAGCTTCAGGAGCGCTTTGGATGCATTTGGGTTTTACTCATCACAATAGCATCAAAAGGGTAGTGCAAGTATGGGGGACATTAGGGGCACTGTAGGCTGTGCTTGCCTGGCGTGCGATGCAGAAAATCTCTGACATAATTTGACAGCTTCCTGGGGGCTTGGATGTGCAGGCTGAGGATGGGCCTTGGGGGACGGAGAGCGGTGAGGGTGACGTGACCCAAGGCTCCCTGGGAGCAGGACGGAAACCCAGGGGCTCGGGCGCTCCCAGAGATGTGGTGGGAGGGGCACTGGGCCAGACCCTGCTGAGGACCTGCCACATGTGGCTACTATGTGTGGTGGGGGTGGGCAGTGGGGGCCACCTTTGCACCGTGTGACCTAACTCCACCTGCTGCATCGCATTAGGCAGGCGACAAGGTTCCCCCAGGCCCAGGGACAGGGAGGAAGATGGCTCTCCCAGGACAGGGCTCTGGGCGCGCTTGCCGTGGGTGGAGAGTTGGAGTCAGCCCAGTTCTCTCCCTGCCCACCCTGACTCCTCCCTGCGGGCTGGTGCTGATACTTTCTCGGCTTCCCAGCCTCCCCTTTCTCTGTCCGCTTCTCCTCTTGCCGTTGCAGTTCACAAAGCAGGGTCCAAGGGGGTCAGTGGGAGTCCCTGCTGAGAATGGGGGTGTTCTTCACCTGTCCACCCCTTTTGTGTTTTCACTTTCCTCCTTCCAGGACCTGCCTTGCCAAGGTCTTTCTGTCATCAACGGCAGTGGCCGTTGAGACATCCCCAGGGGTATTCCCTGAGAACATCCCCAGGGGTATTTAAAAGGAGGACAGAGGAGGAGGTCGAGGCTTAACCCACAGGAATAACCTCCGGGGAGGAGGAGGGAGGAGGAAGGCAAGGAGGAGAGAGACAGGCAGGAGAGGGAGGGAGAAAGAAGGCAAAGACCCATGGGGGTGGGGAGTGGGGGTGGGAGCAGGGTTGGTGAGAGGATGGAGTTGGAGCAGCGTGGGGAGTGTGGTTCAGGGAGAGAAGAGAGTTTGGTACAGAGGGAAGCAGAAAACAGAGGAGCTGGCAGTACTTCCTGCTGCCACCCAGGCCTGGACCGGTCACCAGAGCGGGGTTAATCCCGATTTTGGGGAGACTCATCCGCATCCTACTTCTGCTCCCGCAGCCTGCCTGTATCCACCTGATGTTGATGGCTTGGTCTGCAGGTCTGGGCACCTGGTGCCTGTCCTGCTGTTACTTCCGCTCAGATCCCCGCCCACCGAGAGGTCTCCGGCCCTTTGCCAGCAGAGCTTCTGGCAGCGTGTGGCCGACGCTCTGGAGGGAGGGTTCAGAGAACCCCCAGGCCAGATGGGTGGTCACTAGAATGGGGGGTACAGAGGCAGGGCTGAGGTTCCTGAGGTCTCCTGACCTCAACCCCGGGCCCAGCCCCCTCTTCCGGCCTCCAGGGGCCTGCGGCTGGAGCTGAAGTGGTTTCTGGGCAGCCTTGCCTCAGGCCTGCACAGCCTCCCCGGGCTCTGGGCTCTGAGTCAGCATTTCTGGGCCAGTCCTTGGTGTCCCATACAGGCTGGAGATTTCACCACATGGTGGTGGTGCTGCTGGGCCAGATCTGACCACCTCCCCAGTGGAAAGAGGCCTGGATTTGAGGTCCTGCAGGGCCACTAACTGAAAGTTTGACTTGAGGCCAACTGCTGCTCCCACTGGGCTCATTTCTTTAGCTGCAGGGAGGCCACACTCCTTACCAGACCTGCTCTCAGAGAGCCCAGGCCCCACGGGCAAAGGGGGCAGGGAAGTCAGAGCTCCTTCCCAGGTGTAGGACTGCACTGGGGCTCCTCTCCTGAGAGGGCTGGAGAGGGAGAGATGGCCTTTAAGGACCTGCCTGGCCCTGTGCTCTTGCCATGGCTTCTGCCCTACACTCTGCCCATCTAAACCCAAGTCTCTCCTCCAGGAAGCCCTCCCTGATAGTGCCTGCCCTTTCTGCCCTCCTTTTCAATGAATACCATACCGAGGGCCCAGTCCTGTGCTGGGACCAGGAGGGTGGCAGGGGTGTCAGGGCTGAGCCCTTAATTATACATATTTTGCAAAGGAATATTCTGGAGTAGGTCTCCATCCCCCCAGGTGTTTCCCCCACCAACTGGATCATATGCCTGGATGTGGACCGAGTGGCTGTGGGGAAATAGGGCCGGGTCACAGGACACAGACCGTGGCGCCACTACAGCCCTGTGTCCAAGCTGGAGCCTCAGAGCATGTCTGCTCCTCCTTTTCGCTCTCCCTTCCCGAGGCCAGGCCTCCACACCCACACTGTCCCCCAGCCCAGGGCCCCATTACCCCTCTCTGGTCTCCAGCCTCTCTTTTCTGCCTCCTCCCACCCAATCTACCCGCACAGCCTCTGAGACGTCCTTCTGAAAGAGCTGAGGGGCTCACCTTTCTACTTCAGCCCTTGCAGGGCTCTCTGTGAAGTCACAGCCACTTAGCTCCATAGACAGGAACTTCTGCCACCTTCCCCCCGTCCCACTTTTTCTGGCTTGCCTCCAGTGCCTTCTACCCACCCCCATCCTGGAGGCCTCCCGGCACCCCAGCCTTTTGGTCCGTTTCCCTAAAAACTCAGGTACCGGTTTCTTCAGGCTCTGCTCATGCTGGTCCCCTTGGCTGGGGCCCTTCAAGGCTGAGCGAAAATGCTACCTTCCCTCTGGCAGCGTCCCTGCTGCCTCAGGGGGGATTAATTACCACCTGCATGCCCACTGTGCCTGTCAACGCCTCGAGAGCGAGGTCCCTCCTTCTTTCCGTAGCGCTGTTCTGTCTGTTTCACTCCCCATCGTGACTCTTCCGTGTCCAGACAATGGGATTCTGGGTCTTAATCTTTAAGATTTTGCCAGGCACACAGTAAGCGCATAATAAATGCTTGTTAAGTTGAACAGATAAATGCCATTTGCACCATGCGTGAATCACTTCTTTTCCTTAAAAACTTAAAAAAGTTATTACAAAAATCATCCCTACGGGCTTTTTTTTTTTCTTTTTTTGGCCATGCCATGTGGCATGTGGGATCTTCCCCAGCCAGGGATTGAACCCGTGCCCCCTGCATTGGGAGCGCAGACTCATAACCACCGGACCACCAGGAAAGTCCCCTATGGGCTTTTAAACGTCCATGACCGTACCAAAGTGGATAAACAAAAAGCAGAAATCCCTCATCCTTCTCTCCCTAGCTCGAGATCTAAACCCCTAGCTCGAGCCTGTGAACGGAGGGGAGAGTTTTTGCCTGGCTGGTAGTTCTCAGAGCTGGTGCCCCTTCCAGCTGCGTGGGCCTTTGTTGGAAGTGCAGATTTGGGGCCCTGCACTCTATCTGTACGAGAGAAGTACTGGAACCCCAGCCTGAGAACAAGCTCCATGCGTCCTGATCCAGGCAGGAGTGGAGGTGAGGCAGGTACAGACCCCATCACAGGAGTCTGGAGCAAAACCCCAAGTCAGCTAATTTCCTGTCTTTTGCCTCCTTCAGCCTCAGTGGGTGGCAGAAGAGAGCCAGTGGGCTGGTGGCCAGCACCCTCCCCTGGGGGTCCAGGCTGGGGTCGGGGGTGGGGCTCTGGCTGGGCCACTAACTGGATTCGGCAAATCATTGTACTCCCCTCATCTCCAAAAGGCCATGACTCTCTAGATATTCTCTCACGTGCCCAAGCAAATACATGAACGATAACAACAAAAATCTGTGCTTTGAGCTCTCTGAGTGCTTGTGGTCCAGATACAGGGAATTTTATGGGGAGATGCCACCAGTTTCCAGATTTTCAAGGGGAGGGGCAAGACCCGGAAGTGACACGAACGGGCTTACTTCTCCCCTGCGCTGTCCCAGTGTGGACACACCCTGCCCGTCATAGCCCGTGTGCCCGTGTTCGTGGATCAAGGCAAAGAAAAACTCCGCCACATAAACTCACTCTTTGGAAAGAATAGGATGTAACAAACATTTCTTCAGCACCTACTGTGTGCCAGGCACTAATGCAGATGCTATGGATACAGCAGTGAAAAAAAATGGGCAAAAATAGCTGTCCCGGGCTTCCCTGGTGGTGCAGGGGTTGAGAGTCTGCCTGCCGATGCAGGGGACCCAGGTTCGTGCCCCGGTCCGGGAAGATCCCACGTGCCGCGGAGCGGCTGGGCCCGTGAGCCATGGCCGCTGAGCCTGCGTGTCCGGAGCCTGGGCTCTGCAACGGGAGAGGCCACAACAGTGAGAGGCCCGCGTCCCGGGGGGGAAAAAAAAAAAAGCTGTCCTGATGGAGTTTACATTTTAGTCTGGAGAAACAGATAATAAACAAATAAAGAACTATGTAGAGAGAGTGTGGGGGAGAAGGGTGGAGGAGGGGAAGAGAGTGGGCGGGGTGGGCTGGGTGGGAGTGGCTCTCGGAGCACAGAGCCAGCAGGCCAGGCCCCTCCTGTGCTACTGGAGGAGGAAATCTCCAAACGTTCCTCCCCTGAGCCATGGTGAGTGTCAGGCTCTGCCCTTAAGGTGCTTCTGGTGTATTTAGAGAAATACACTAGACTGGCCTCAGGGCCCTGTGGGATTCTCCCCTGGACAGGATTCCCTTCAGGAGCTGGCTTCAGACAGGTCGGTAAGGAGGGAGTCAGGAGGTTGGTGGCTTCAGAGTGGGCTTCCTAGAGGAGGTGGCATCTGGGCTGGGCCTTGAAGGATGAGTAAACTCACAATTGCACAGGAGGGAGAGGGCACCCCAGGCCAAGGTACAGTGTGAGCCAAGGTGCGGCAGGGGCTGCTCCACCCACCCCGGCCCCGGTGCAGGAGGGGATGGGCTGCCCCAGCCCCTGACCTGAGTTTGGCAGGCACTGCCGGCACAGAGCCCTCCCTGCCCTGGCACCTTTTAGAGGCCTGTGATGCCAGCCTCTACCCTTGGCAGGACATTGATGACCTTCCTTTGTTTCCTCCCAGGCCTCACCTTCCCCTCCCCACTGCCAGCCTTACCCAACAAAGAGCTGTTTCCAGCAAAATCCAAACAGAAAGTTTCCATCTGGGGGGTGGACTACAGGAAGGCACAGATATCATTTCTCTTTTCTTCAAGGAGACCCCAGAACTGTCATTCCACGATCTCAAGGACAACTCTGGTCCCCTGCAGGTCGCCGAATGGGCTGGGAAAGGCAGAACCATGAGCAGGTCTGGTGGTCCAGAAAGGACCCGGGAACATCCCTGTGCTGTTTCCCTTCTTGGAGCTGTGCTATGGAACTGGGGTGAGAAGTCAAGGCCTTTCGCGCTCTGGATCTTGCATCAGAAGGGCCTGGCTTGCCAGTGAGACGGGGGTGGGGGTTTTACATCCATCCTGCAGCTCATTACGGGCTTCTAGGCAAGTCTGGGCCGCAGGGCCCTGGGGTGAAATATGGCCCAGGGAACGGGAAGCTTGTGGGCGGCTAAGCCTGATGAAGGCAGCCAGGCTATTACTTAACCATCCTGATGGGCTTTACGCTCCCAGCGGTGACATTTTTGCTGCGTTGCTTAAAAAAACAGTAGCAGTACTTCCCCCGGTCATTTTTCTACTTTTTCCACATAAATGAAAAGGCAGATGTTTCCCAGAAGGGTTGCAGCTAGAATCTCATTTCTCCCTAGTGCCTGAGAGCTTGGGATGAGATGAGAGATACCGCGGCCCCTCCGGCCCACCCTCCCCTGCCCACCTCCTCTTATACCCTGGTCCCCACGAGCCCCCAGTGCCCACCCCACCCCTTCATTCCCCTCCTCACTCTCGTTTTCTCAGCTAAGTCCCTTTGTCTTCAAGGTCTCTTAACTGCCACTCCCTTTCACTCTGCCCTCCCCTCTTCCTTTTCAATCCTAGCCCTCCTTTCCTCCCCATTCTCTCCTCTCCCCTCCTCCCTCAACACTTCCTTCTCTCTCCCACTTTCTAGGCCTCTCCCAGTTTTGAGCAAACAGAGACAGAAGGAACTTGCCCAAGGTCACATAGCTCATCCCCTTGGGTGGTTTGTGACATTATAGGTGGTCAGGGCCTGTGGCTCCCATTTCTTTGTCTGCAGCACAGGGGTCTGGAAGATGGGCCCTTGGACTGGGTTGTCTGGGTTGCAGTGTCCACCTAGGAAGCCACAGGTCAGCTAGACCAGACCCTTTGCTCTGTGGACCAGCAGCATCAGGGTCACCTGGGAGCTGGTTAGAAATGCAGAGTTTCACCCCCCCACCCCACGCCCCCTCCAGCCTGAAACCTTTTGAATTCGTTTCAGCATTTTAACAATATCGCCCAGGAGAGTCACGGGTACACGAGCATTTGTGCTGGAGTGCTTTCAGGGGAGGGTCTACATCCCGCTAGTCTTGTATGTCTGATACCCCTCAGCCGTCCCAGGAGTGTGCTCACAGCTGCTGCAGCACCCCCCTCCCCGCCCCTCTTCTGCACCTGGGGAAGCATGTCAGAATCCCCACGAGGCTGCTGGCCCAGAGTGGGGCGGCAGTGGGCAGAGGCTTGGCTGGTTGCCTCAGGGTCTCCTGATGCTTGCTTATGCCCTGATGAATAAGGGCTTGGAGATGTCTGGAGACCACAGCCTGGCTGGGCCCTTCTACCTTTTTCCTGACTGTGGCCTGGGCCAAGCCCCCTGTGCCAGGGGAGGAGTACACCTGAGCCCAGCCCAGAAGCGGTGTCAGGATAGCAGGGAGATGGGCTGAGAGCTGGGATCCTGCCCTGTGGTGCCTCCCAAGAGCTGCCCAGCCCCAGTCTCAGGCCCCCCGACCAACATTCTGGGAGCAACCCTGGGAGGAGAGGTGATCTGCCTCCTGGGGGCTCTCAGGGAAGGCAGCTCCCAGCCTCTGTAGCTGGTGTTCCTGGGCTGGAAGGGACAGCTGTCTTCTAATCCAAACCCTTCACTTGACGGGTCCAGCAAGGGGAAGGGACTTGGCTAAGGTCACACAGCTTTGTCTCTGGAGGGTAAGATAACTGGGATGTAAACAGCATCCCCCATCAGGAGGTAAGTGGCCCAGCCCCCAAATCCTGGAGTCTCCCTGACTTTCTCTCCTATGGAGATCAATGATGGCTGAAAATTCTCTGTTCCTCCTGCCACTGAAAGATGAAGGTGGCATCAAATCTCCCTCCCGAGTCAGGGCTGGGCTTGGCGAGTCGTTTAACCAAAGGAGAAGGTGGAGTTATGTTCTGGGACTTGACCCTTGGTCACAAGGCACACTGGTCTCCTGGCATACCTGCTCTTGCTACCCAGCTGCTGTGTTATGAGAAGCCCCGAAAGAGGCCGGTGTGAAGAGGAACTGAGATCTTGGGCCAAGAGCCCAGGCTAAGCTCCCAGCCCCGTCAGCACACACTTGCTGACACTGACTCACCTTGGCAGTGGCCCCAGCACCGCATGCCAGGCTGCCCCAGCCAATGTCATACGCAGCAGACGAGCCTTCCTTGTTGAGCCCTGCCAAATTGCATTCTCATGAGCAAAATGAATGACTGTGGCGGTCTGAAGTCACCAAGTATCAGGGGTGGTTTGTTATGTAGCAGTATAAACCTGGAACACCCCTGAATCCAGTCTGTCAGCAAATCTTGTCAGCTCTGCCTTCTAAATATACCCAAATCCAATCTCCATCATTTTTGCTTGAAAGATTGCGAGAAACCAACCCTGACTCCGGCCCCTTGCCCCCTACAGTCTGTTGTCCTGCTAAAATCAGTCAGATCCCACCCTCCTGCTCAAACCTCTACAGGCTCCCCGTTTCACTCACAGTGAAAGCCAGGGTCCTTTCCACGGCCCATAAAGCCTTGTGGGCTCTGATGCTGCTTTCCTCCCTGCCCTCGCTTCCTCCTCCTCTCTCCTCAACTCTCTCCACTCTGGCCAATGGTCTTCCTGTTAGTTCTCGATCATCCCAACTTCACTTCTACCCCAGGGCCTTTGCACCTACTGCTTGTTGCGCCTAAAGCACACTGCTTGCAGATACCCTCCTGGCTACTCCCTAATTGCATTTAGGCTATAGTCAGATCTTTTCAGAGGGGCTTCCGTGACCACGCTACAGAAGGCAGCATTCCTGTCCCTCCCCAACCCCCTTATCCTGCTGCATCTTTCTCCACGACACTTAGCACTGACATTCTATGTGTTTACTTTATTATCTCTCTCCCAATTAGAGCTAACATCTCTAACACAGACTTCTTGAGAGCAGGGATTTTTGCCTGTTTTCTTGAATCCCCAGCACCCAACTCAGTGCCTGGCCTGCCGTGGGTGCTCAGTACAAGTTGGTGGAGTGGAGGAACGAGTGTGGGCTGGCCTGGGCTGGGGAGCCTTGCAGTGGGGGGATGCTGCCAGAGCTCTTTCAGAGCCCTCCTGCCTTTCTCCTGGGAACTACACTTCCCAGGGCTCCTTGCCAGGGGCTTCTGGCTCCGGTTAGAGAGCGAGGAGGGAGCATCACTGCTCAGTGGCCCTCCAGCCTCCTCAGCACCTGGTGTCTCCCTCTGGGCCTTGCTCAACCCCACCCCTGGGATGGCTTCCTCCAGTCTCTGCTGCTCATTGAAATTTCACCTGGCTGTCAAGGCTTGGATCTCAATGTCATTTATCTGCCACCTCCTTCCCTAGGAGTCTACTCAGATGGCCACTTGGGAGTTCACCAAGGCTGTGGAGGGCAGAGAGAGCCAGTGCCTGGGTGCAGATGTGGCCCGGTAGGCAGGCCATCCCCAGGGAGTCTGCGTCTGGGGTCTCCTGGCTGCAGGTGGCCAGATGAGGTCCAGAAGGTGCTTCTCTGCCCTCAGCTCCCCCTGCCTCGCCTCTCCTCCACGTGGCGTTCTCTTTCTTGATTCCCAGGCTTTTAACATTTGGCCCCCTAGAGGGCTGATCCTCTTACCTGGAGACAGTGCCAGGCCCATCACCACTTTAAAAGGCCTCATTTTAAAAAGAGAGCCCCAAGCCCTCCTCCCCAGAAGTTCTGCACCCACGTTTACATCTCTGACATCCTCCCAGCTGCGAGGCAGCGGAAACTGCTTCCAGCTACTTTTATTTAGGCTTCAGAAGGAGGATTGTGGCCGCCGGCAGATGAGGTCTGCAGGGCCCTGGAAGCGAACCTCAGCCCGAGTCTCTAAAAATAATTTTCTATTTGGCTCCAGAACCTGGTTCTGCTCTTCATCTGCCTGCAGGAGGCCTTGGGAGGGCCTAGCTCCTGAAGTTGTGCCATGAAAAGCTGACGCAGGAGGTGCTGAAAGGTTGTCCGGCTCCAGTCCCCTCCCCTCCCCCACCTCTGGTGGAGAGCAGGTGTCACCTCTCAGCTGCGTCAAACCTAAGATACCATTCCTTGAAAAAGTAACCATTACGTTAGGTACCATGAAGGGGAAAAAATGCTACTGATTAAACCAGAATAAGGCATCGATTGTTAGACACATTCCAGTTTCAGGGGTATTAAAATGTGAAAACACATGTGCATCTTAGATGAAATACAGTCCTAGTCTGGGTGGAGTCTGGGTAGAGCCCTTTCTCTCCAAACAGACACTCTCTGGCTCACATCGTCCCTGGAAAGGAAGGGATAAAAGGTTTGTCTTGGATCCAAAGGCTTTTGGCTCCCACTCTTGCTGGGGTTGTGTGTGTGAGAGGAGACAGTGAAGGGGGTGATAGAACAGAGGACCCAGGGAAGTGGAGAAGGGGGTCCTGTCAGCGGAAAGTGGGAAGCCATCTGCCCCCCACAGAGCCTGCTGAATAATAGAGTCACAAGCCTACGCTGCTGCCTTGTGAGCCCAGAGCAAGACGGGTGGCCTCAGCCCCTGTCCCGCTGATCTGAGTCACGGAGGACTAGCGAGTGGGAGAGGACTGTCCTCAGCCCTCTCCGGATTACGCAGCCCCTGTGTTCTGTGTTCGGAGAGGCTCTCGGCCCCCAGCAGAGGAGGGCGCTGGAGGGAGCCTCGTCCACTGCTTTCTGAGAGGGAAACAGAAGCCTGCAACCTGGAGCTGTCAACACCAGTCCAGGGAGATGGGGTGATGTGGGAAGGACAGACAAGGGAGCGGGGCCCAGAAAAACTCAGGAGAGGAGCGTCCGCCTGCAGCAGGAAGGACTGGAGTGAGACCTGCAGTAGGGAGGGGGTGGATGTCTCATCCTTTGCAGCCTACGGTGGTTACCACCATGTTGCCCACACCCCTCTTCAAGGCCTGAGTGCCTGTTCCCCCAGCAGTGGGGAGTGTGGGCAGTGGACTGCTCCAAGGTGAGCCCCTCTTCCTTGTGCGTGTTCTTGGCTGAAGGGAGCCTCCTCCCTCAAGGTTACCCCATTTTCTGGAGGCAGCCCACATCCAGTGACTGGTAAATGGACAGCGTAAAGGATGGTCCCCCTCGCACCGTGTGGGACCACCTGCAGGGCCAGGAGTGGCTGAGGCCTTGGCTGTGACCGCATCGCAGCTCAGCTTCTCACTCTGCCCAATCCTGCCTCCTTCACTCCCCACAGGTGCTGCTCCCAGGAATCTACACACGAATCTCCATTTCAGAGTCTGTTTCACAGGAGCCTGGCCTGCCACAGAGACCCTGAGTAAACGAGAGGGACCCAGACAGTTCTGCTCTGAGGCCCTGGAGACTCCTCCCTGGCCCGTGGGTCCTCTAGACTCAGGGAGAGTTTCCTCCAGGTCTACCTCGGCTCCCTGCCCATCCACCGACCCGGAGGAGAGGCAGCAGATGCACGGACCACGGCAGGGGCAGGGGATGCAGACAGAGCCCAGGCAGGGGGACTCAGGGACATCTGGCAGGTGATATAACTGCTGGGGGACCCCAAGTGTGGCTACCCCAGGTGATATAACTGCAGGCTCCCCACCTATGTGCACAACAGAGCATATCTGAGCTATGCACAAAGCCAGGGGTTGGCCAGTGTGTAGGTCTGTAGACGATCACGTGTATGGGTACATGTACATAAATGCATGTGTGCGTGTATGTGTGTGCACATGGAGGTAGGAGAAAGCTCCTATGTACTTACACCTGGCATGAAAGCATGTGGTTATGAGTGTACATGGAGGAGTCTGTGTAAGTAGGCGCAAGTGTGTGCAAACAGGACTGTGTGTTTATCAGTGTGCCTGTGTGTGGGTACAGACGACTCAGAGGCAACTCACTCTGTGTGTCATCTCCCTCACCAGCTCCAGCCTCTCTCTTGCCTCAGATTCTCTGCCTAAGCTGTCTTGAGAACAGCTTCTTTTCCTTGTGTCTCAGCCTCCTCCCGGAAGCCTTCCTTGGTGAGGCCACCAGAAATTCTAGGCTACCCTGTCTTGTCATGGGGTGTTCTCACCAAAACGATTTACTTATAGGCTTGGCTGTCTGTATTTGCCTGTGTCGCCATCAGACTGAGCGCTTTCTGAGGGCAGGGTTGTGTCTCCCTCATCAGACTGAAGTTGCCAACCTTGAGAACTGCCTCTCTCACCAGGCCAGGATCTTCCCAAAGATGGAGCCTAACTCTGTCTCCCAGACTGAGCTCAATAAGCCCCACGAGAAGACAGAGAGCTGAGGACCACACTCCCTGTACCAAGGCCAGTGCCCTTCCTGGTGACCTGTGCGGGTGTCCAACAGAATGAGCTGTGGGTCGGGCGTTAGGACATCTGAGTTCCAGTCTTGATTCAGTGTGGCTTAGGAAAACGTTTGCTTTTGGGGGTCCAGGTACCTCATCTGTAATGTGAGGGGTTAGTTGGCCCCAGGGCGCCTCATGGCCCTGCCCTTTGCCATCACAGCTCTGGTGACATCCAGTCTCCAGGGTCCTGTGCGGCCCCCTGTCATTTACCCTGACCCTGGCCCACCTGCCCATCCCCACTTTAAGCTTGTTAGTTAACCAGCTGCCAGCAGCAATCTCTCCCTCAGCCACGTGGAGGGAATGAGGAGGGTCAGCGGGCCACATGTCCTGGGTTATTACATTGAATAAACTGACAAAAGCCATCAGAAGATATATTGTTTAACAGGAGATTAAAAACCAACGAGAGCGGCTGGGGTTCTGATCCTGACCTCTGTGTTTTTAATTTCTTTTGCTGCTCAAATCACCACGTTCTAAAATGATAAAAGTAGCTGTGTTTGCTCAAGGGTTTTATCATTAATTGATTTGGCTGAAGTTTTCTCATAAGCCCCATCTTTTGGAACACGCTTCTCATTTTAAGCCTCTAGACTCAGTGAGGAGAGGGTCAAGACCCACGGGGGCAGCGGTGGGCGTCGAGGGTCACCTCGGCAAGCATCTCCCCACAGGTCAGCGGGCCCAAGTCCTTCCCAGAAGCCCCGGCCCCTGGAGCAGGCTTCTCCCCATCCTTCTAGCTAAAGGGCCAGAGTCTGCAGAGTCTCCCCCAACACTAGGTGGGTCAGAGCCTGGCGGGTGCCCTGCAGAAGGCTGGCAACCCTAGGCTGCAGGGAGAGGTGTCTGGTTAGGCCTCATCTCCCAAATCCGTGCCACTCAGTGGAGATCAGAGGCCCACTTGGGCCCCCACTTCCCTAACAGACCTTCCCCTCCTCTGTCCCTCCCCTCCCCATCTCCATCGGGACCCCTTCCTGGGGAGGAGCCACTACTGACCTTGTTGCCCACGCTCCAGGCCAGGCCTCAGCTCTGATGGCAGTTGGCCTGGGCTTCTGGCTAGGTGATTAGAAAACCTTCATGGAAGACAGATGTTTGTATCTAATAGTGAAAGATGAGGAAGATTAAACAACCATAGTAAGCGTTCAATTTCTGATGGTACATAGTAACATATGTGCCTACAGTAGAAAACATGAAAAACGCAGACAAGTCTTCCATGTTAGCATGAGCCCTCGTGGGTGCACATGAGGGGGTGCCGACTGGAGCCCGTCCCCGAGGCAGGAGGTGGGGGGGGTCACCGTAGTGACCGGAGGGCTGAGGTGTGTTAGACATGTCTGGCGGGCCCGCTTCACCTTCACTGCTTCTTTTCTCTTCAGCATGTGCCTCTCTTGGTCTCAGGCTCCTTGTCTCGGTGAGGCCGGAACGACGGCCTCACATCCTCATAACCTCAGGGTTGAGAGAAGAGAGGAGCGCTCTCCCCCAACTCCAGTTCTGGAAACTGCAGGGAAGCTCTCTGATTGGTCTGGCTTGGGTCACATGCCTAAGCCCAGGCCAATCACGGAGCAGAATCAGGTAAGAGGCTAGCAGTTCCCATTGGTCCACATGGCGATAGCGGGTGGGAGGGTGAAGATTGGGGGCTGGGCGGGGTGTTGTTGCCCAAATTGGGGGTGGGGAAATGCAGACAGGGACACTTCCCCAAATTAAGTGTCCTATTACTATAAAGAATATACAAATTACTTGTTAAACCACTGTTAACACTGGGGTGTAGTTCATGCTAATGTATTTTCTGTTCAAAACATCTCAGTAGGTGAAGGCATTTAACAGAAGAGCAAAGTGAATTGGACACACGTGGAACGATGATGGACAGCACCGTAAACAGGGAAGCGCACTTGAAAGCGACAATGAGATACAATTTCCTACCCGTTGGGTTGACGAAAATGAAAACGTCTCTCCGTCAAGGATGTGGGAAACGGGAACTCTTCACTTGGACTTGGTATCACTACTCAGCAGCGCACTCAGCAGTCCTTGTAAAGATGATGAACCCCCCGCTACTCAGCTACTGCACGTAAATCCCCAGAGACAGTCTCACGTGCGTGCGTGCGTGCGTGTGTGTGTGTGTGTGTGTGAGCGCGCTCAAGGAGGCCTAAGAGCTGCAGCATTTTATGGGAAAAAATATTGTTGATAATTTCACCGTTTATTAACCAGAGAAAGGATAAATAAAGTGTGGGCTACTCAGAAATGGAATTCTCGACAGCAGTTAAAATTAATGTGACGCATTATCAAGATGGATTAAGTGCACAAACATACTGTTCTTTGAAAAAAAGCAGGTTGCAGAAAGTCTCGTGCTGTTTATTGATACGTAAAAACATGTACAAATATTATGTATTACTTATGGATACATTCCCAGGAAGTAAATGTTTAAAATCACGCATGGGAATGATACCAGCTGAGAGGGACAGAGGGAAGGGGGCTATATAAGGAACTGGGGAGAGGTACACAGAGGATTTCAGCTGCATGTGTAATCTTTATCTCTTCTAAAATGATCTAAAGCAAAATAAAAATAAAATGGGGATCATTTTGTTTATATATATAAATGTATAAATGTAGGTATATGGGTGTCTCTATTTTTTTAATGTCCTGCTGTTCACTTAACATGTTATAATGAGCATGAAAACATGATTTTTAATGGCTGTATAATATCCCCCCAAAGGGATGTGTCATAATTTATGAAGCCATGTCCTGTGTTTACCTATATAGGTGTTTTCGTATTTTTTTCACACGGTAATGAGTGTCCTTATGCGAATTATTTCCTTAGGGCAGAAAGCTGGCACAAAGATTTGAGCTATTTTTAAGGCTCTTGATAATTATTGGGTGGAGCGTTAGCCAGACTCTTTGGGTTACTAGTGACAGACCAGTTCAAACTGGCTTAAGAAGGGACATGTGTTGGCTTATGTTGCTGAAAAGGCCGGGGAAGGAAGGCTGCCGTCAGGGGTGACCCAGAGTCCTCAGGGACTAGTCCCCGCTCTCTCCATCCCTCACTTCTGCTTTCCTCTGACTCATCGCAGGCAGGCAGCCCCTCTTCTCATGGCACAGGATGGCCGCCAGCATCTATAGGCTCACAGTCTAGTTTCCTAGGGCTGCTGTAATAAATGACAACAAACGTGGTGGCTTCAGGCAGCAGAAATGCAATCTTTCACGGCTTTGGAGGCCAGAAGTCTGAAATCGAGGTGTCATCAGGGCTGTGCTCCCTCCGGAGCCTCTAGGGAAGAACCCGTTCCTTGTCTGCGCAGCTTCTGTGGGCTGTTGGCATCTCTTGGCTTGTGGCCGCATCTCTGCTAAGTTTTAACGTCGCCTTCTCCTTTCTGTGTTTAATCTCTCCTCTGTGTGTGTCTCATTGCTCTTTTAAGGATACTTGTGATGGCACTAAGGGCCCACCTGGATAATCTAAGATAAGCTTTTCCTCTCAAGACCCTTAACTTAATCATACCTTTTGGCATCTTAAGTTAATATTCACCCTTTTGGCATATAATGTAATGCTTACAGGCTCTGTAAACATTCCTAAACATTAGGAAGTAAATATATCTTTGGAAGGGAGGCATTTTCAGCCTACCATACCATCCCTACTGCCCAGGATCCCAGAGGATCCCAGGGGAGGGCTCTGATTGGCCAGCTGGAGTCACGTGCCCATTCCTAAGCTGATCACTGTGGCCAGAGCACAGAGGACTTCCAGTTGGCCTGGCCTGGGTTACACACCTAACCTTGCAGCTGGAGAGTGGGGCCAGCCAGCTCTACCTAATCACATGGACGGAGTGCTATCACTGTGGGATGGAGGAAGGGCAGCTCCCCAAAGAATGGGATGCTGGGCAGGCAAAATGCCTGTCCTCCAGGGGTGGGAGGGGATCTGATGGGCATTCTAGATGGAGATACAGTGTGAGCAAAGGCTCAGAACTGGGAGAATCAAGAGTGATAATAACAACTGCCCACATTTACTGAGTCCTTAAATGTGCCAGACACTATTCTCAGCATTTTCCCTGTAGTAACTCATTGATGACTTACGATTCCTTATGACACAGATGTACTGTTGTTATGGCCATTTTTACAGATGAGGAAACTGAGGCACAAAGAGATGAAGCAGCTTCCCAATTTCTCACAGCTAAGAAGCATGGAGGCAGGATTTGAATCCAGGAGGTATGTGCCCAAGTCTTAACCACCATTCTGGAGGTAGTAAGTGATCCTGTTTGGCAAGAATGTAGGGGCTGTGTGGGAGACAGCTTGAGAACAGGTTTGCTGAGGGTGGGCTGTAGAGGGCCTGAGGTCAGGCTGAGGTGCTGGGGCTCTATTTAGAAACCACAGGGCCCCAGGGGTGATAGAGCAGGGGAGTCATGGGACCCAGACAGGGCTTTAAGGGGGATGGGAGAGAGGGGGCTGAGGGGGGATGGGCGCTGCAGCTTGAGTGAGGATGGGGGCGGCGCAGAGGAGAGGAGGGTCTGCAAGAGGGCCCAAGGGTGGGAGTGAGGAGGGGCCACATCTGGAAGGCAGAGCCACAGGCCTCAGGGACTGGAGACCTGGGAGCCCCCGTGGCACAGACAGGGCATTTGGGAGGAGGAAGTAGGAGGAAGCAGTTTGGGGGCAGAGGGAGGAGGGGCTTTCCCATTCGGGACACACTGAGTGGCTCCTCTGGGGGGCCCTGGGCCAGGGGCTCGTCACAGATGAGCTGGAGCCCTCTCCGAGGGGAGGAGGGTAGAGAGAGTGCATGTCTCTGCCTCACGGTGGGTGGCATTCCTGGGTGGCCCGTCCCTATCCTCCAGCAGCCTGGAGTGTGCCCTCCCTCCTCTGGAGCTGCGGCCCCTTCATCTTCACAGGGAGCAGTGAGTGGCAGCAGCTGAACTATTTAATAAGTGCAGGAGAGAGAGCAATTCCACCAAGAGCTTCGGCAGAGGGTGCCCCTGCCACGAGGCCTCTCAGCTCCTGGGTCTGGCATCTCTCGCCCTCTCTGTCCTGCCCAGGGCCAGTGACCTGCAGAGAGCCGTCCACTGTCACTGTTGGAGGAGAGGGTGACCTGAGCCCCAATGCTGGTGTGCCCCATTCCCACAAAGTTTCCCCCTGTGGAAACCTGAGGCCAGAGTGTTTGTATTGCAATTATATTTTGAAGATAGGGATGCTCTGGGTGGCCTGGTTTTTGACTTGGAGACGCTGAGACCCCCAACAAATATAGGTCAGGGAGAGATAAAGACTCCGGCTTATCGGAAAAGACTATAATGACACAGGAGGGCTGGAGGGAGACCCTGGAATTCATGAGGTTCTCCCCCCATCCCCTGCCTCCACCTCTGACTTTGCCACTCGATTTTAACTGCCTTCGCTGCTCCAGTTATCAGAGGCCTGATGAGAGTGTGGGTAGAGTCGGGCTCCATCTCCCAGCCCCTAAGATGCCCTCTACGCCTCTTTCCCAGATAGGCGTGGGCATGTGCGCGTACACACACACACACACACACACACACAGACACACACACACACACAATCATAGACATGTACCTAGCTCTCCAGTCCCCTGCCCTCCATGGACAGATAAACCCTCTTGTGTTTACACAGCTTCCCCTGGAGCCAGGCCTCAACCAAGGGCAGTCAGCCCCCACTGGCTGTAAAAGATGGACCGAGTCAGCCTGTGGGGTCTCTGGGGAATCTGGAATTAGGCTCCGAGATCCGTGCTTGGACGCAATGGTATTCTATCCCTTCTGGTGCTGCAGAGGCTGCAAAGCTAAAGACTATGTTTCCCAGACTCCTGTGCACTGAGGGGCTCATGAGTAAGGTTCTGCTGAATAGACGCGCCTGCATGAGACTTGGAAGGCGGAAGTGAAACGCAGCCAGCTTCCTGGTCCTTTGCCTGTTTGCTGATGGCACGTGGATTTTCCTTCAGCAGCGTTCCTATGTCCAGTCGCCAGCTCTGTGGGAGCCCAGATGCAGGTAGGTTGCTGACAGCAGCTTCCAGATCCTGGGATAGCAGCTGCAGCCCTGTGTCCCAGTGGTGGCTCTGGACTCCCCACCTTCCTGATGGGCCGGTTCAGCAGTGTTGTCCTGTCATTCCTGGACGCCCAGCTGGGAGCCAACTCCTGCAGTACTTCCCATGGCTTTGCAAGCATCTGATTCCCTGTATTGATTCCCTCTCTGCTTAAAATCCCAAGGCTGCTGCTGTTTCCTGCACTGGACCCTGATTGAAACAGACACAAATGCGCTTTGTGCTAATGGTTGGGACTTTTAGCATGAAGTTAGCAGGTCACGAGGGGCCCCAGGACCACGGTAACTATGAAAAGCCAAAAAAAAGTGAATTCGGGAGTAGAATCTGCAGAAATACCCCCCACCCCCACCCCACCCAGTGGGAGGAAGCACAGGGGCGCTTCCTCCCTTCCTGATGCTTCAGTGTTTGGGGCCCCTGGCCACATGTGGCCTCGTGTGGCAGGACGACCCGTCAAAACGTTCATTTGTATTCTGTGGTAACACCCATCCTGACCTTGACTGTCTCCCCTTCAGTAGCTGGCAGGACAGCTGCTGTCTCAGGGAAGGGATGACTCAGCATAAAGAAACAAGCAGTCCTGGCCTGACTTCTGAGTTTGAAATCACAGCCCTCAAAGGGAGACGGAAACGGCTCACGTCGTTAACAGTTCAGGAGATCAGGGCGGGTGGATGACACAGAACACGCTTCCTACCCCTGCCTTCTCCCCCAGCACAGTTTTCTGTACGAGGACGTGAGGGAAAGGCCGAGGGAAACCAAGCAGGACTTGGGTCCCTGAGAAAGATGAGTCCTGAGGTCACATGTGGCCTTTCAGCTTGGCTCACTCTGCTACCTGATAGGGTGGCGCAGAGTCCCAGCTCCAAATTCCTCCAATCTCATTGGCTTAGCTGATCTTTTCCAGCCAGGCCCCAAGTCAAGGTCAGTGACCAGCCTCTGAGGAAACAGCCTTTGGCTCCAGTGACCACCTCTGGTCTGAGCAGCCTCGGCCAGGAGCTGAGTCACATGGATGGAGCCACGGGTACCGCACCTCGGAGTGTTAGCAGGGGCTGCAGGTGGGGGCCCGGCAGACGCATCTAGTCCCAGAACACCCTGCTTCCTTCACAGGTGGCAAATCTCTTAAGGCAGGGTCTGTGCGTTACCGGGCCTTTGTGGTTCCTTCACCTCATTGGTCTGTGTCACCTCCAGGATGTAGGAGTTTGGCCAGATGGAATGTTTATTTGCTTTTGAATTTTTCCATGTTGCAGGAAATGACTGCTTTGTTTAAGAATTCCAGCTATCCCAGCAGCAAATTTCCAGCCCCGGTTTCTGCTAATGGCGAGCAAGTTTGGGGCATCACCCAAGTGCACTGTGCCTCAGTTTCCCAAAGTGTAAATGCAGACACCTCTGGGGAGACTGATGTGACATTTACCAGCATGAAAATGCTACGAAGAAGCCCAGAGCAGACCCTGTAAATGTAAACCCTGTGGGGGATGGTGATCTCAGTCCTCCTCTTTCCTGTCTCTCCCCCAACCCGGCCCCCAGCCCAGGCCTCCCCCAGGCTACCCTTAGACCCGAGGTAGAGAGAGGAGACACCCCCTGCACCCCAGGGCAGGCACGGTGAGGGGCTGGGTCTGGCCAGGCTGGGGCAGCGAGGTGCTGACGGAGCCTTTCCCCCGTGATGGATGGCCTGCCGGCTGGAGCCGCAGTTCCAATTTGCTCCCCATTTGGACGGACGCTTTACCCACAATTCACCTTGTCAGGGCCACAAATCACTCTGCGCAATCAGACCAAAGAGGCGGTGGGGGAGACGGGAGGCGGGACACAGTGGCTCCCGGAGGAGTCTGGGGAGGGGCGCCACGGGGTTGGGGTGCCGATGGTGTGAGGTTTGGCTCCATCATGGGCCCTCTTTTCCCTCCAGGCCTGCCTCCTGCAAGCTCAGCCTCCCAACAGCTCCAGATGACCTGTTCTGTATTCGGTCCTAACCTCGCACCCCCTTCCCAGTTCCCTGCTGAGGTGTTCCCTCGTCCTCCTGAAATAAGTACAGTGAACACTGTGTTTATTGTCCTACTGCCCCAAACTGTCCTTTGCCCAGCTCGACCATACTGGCTCCACTATGCTTAGAAATCTCCAGGGCCTTCTGCTGCCTTCCACCCCCTCCACGGGACAGACCCACTACACCTTCAGGCCACCATTAGACTTAGAGCTATTCATTCATTCATTCATTCTGAAAACACTGATTGAGCATTCACTATGGCACAATGGTGAGCAAAACTGTGAGCCCACAGTCCATGGATGGCAGACATTAATTGAACAATTAGAGAAGTGTACACAACCTCAAACTGAGACAACAGCTGAGGAGGACATGGAGATGGTGGGTCGGCCAGGTCTCAGTCTCTCTCCACTCTCTTCCTTTAAAACTCTGCTTAGGCTCACCTCCTCCAGGAAGCCTTCCCTGACTGCCCATCCATATACCCCATTAATGGGCACTACATGATGGGTCTCTGGATTCAAGACTTCTCCTGGTGGTGTTTGTCTTTCTGTTTAGCTTCCAAGGGTGAAGACTCCCCCAGTTAGAGGCCTGCCTACTCAAGCAGAGTCTGGATATCAGCAGTGCCTTCTCAGGACTCAGTTCAGATGCTTCCTCCTCCAGGAAGCCTTCCTTGGCACATGCCTTGGGCTTGGAACCTGTCCTTTGGCCCCTGCCATACCCTGGGCTCAGAAGGCATTGGAGCTGCCCCACTCACCTCCACTGGGTACCTCTGGGCCATCCAGCTTTACCCCAGGGCTCCAAAGATCTCTCCTCCAGCTCTGCTCCTGCCCTCCCCCCACCCTGACCTCCCCCCACCTCTGCCCTCTGCTAATGATGATGTAGTGGCACAGAGAGCAGGCTTTGATCTATAGCAGCTGCCTCCCTCCATGGTGGATTTCCCAGCCTCACATATCACTTTCCCTGGACTGGTCACAGTGTTCCTGGATTCATCTTGCTGAAGGAGCTGGTGCTGCTGTGCTTGGAATAAACAGGGAAGGTGACTCTCCCCGTGTCCCCGGCCAGCCAGGTCCTGGAGGCAGCAGGCGGTGAGGGAGTCAGGCCCCGCTGATGGCAGGGCTGCTGGCTGGCAGGCCCGAGTGGTGTCTCACTGATGATCCATCTGTTCACCTCTCTGCAGAATGGGTAGAGGCACACGGTACTTCTCTCTCTTGGAGGGACTAACACTTGCAGGGGTGAAGCAGAGAGAGAGGTGAGAGTGCTGGCAAGCTTCAGCCAAACCTGGGGGTCTGGGAGGCAGAGGGGGCTGTCACCCATCTTGGTGGGGCCAGAATGTCCCCATGATGAAATCGTATAGACAGAGCGGGCCCACTTTCAATAGCTCCAATGCATGAGCATCTGCCTTTAGACAAAAACCGAATGGGGGACAACTGTTCTCCTTGCAGCGGAACTCACTCTAGGATCCTCAGCGATGCGTTTTCCTGTTGAATTTAAACGAGGATTTTTCTGCCTGGCATTGATTTATGCTCCCAACCTTTCAGGCACTCATGGCTTGTATAAACGGAGGACCGTGCACATCAGAGGCGGGTCTGTGGAGCTGATCTCAGCGGAGATCCGTCCGCCTACCGGACACGTGGGAGCTGTCGCGGTGCAGGGGAGGCTGAGCTGAGCGCCCCTGTGCCTCCGCTTCCCCATCCCCCCTCAACCACGTGCTCACATATCAGCTTCCTAGGGTGCGCTGTTCTGACACAGAGATCTGGGGCTTTGGACACTGGCAACAAGCCAGTGCCTCTAGGTGGGGCAGAGCAAAGCTGCTTCCACCCTCCAGGCCCTCTCCCCTCCCCTCTTGCACCTTTCAAGGCCCTCTGTTTTGCTCCGGCCCAGGTTTTCATCTCCCCTCTCCGTCCTCCGCTTCCCACAGGTTTCTCCCAATCCTCCCTCCACTGGACAGTCTGCATTCGCCCCTCAGCCCTGCTCTTCACCCTCTCCACGTGCCCAGTGCTGTTGGCACCAGCGGGCATCCTGCCTTGTGGGACTGATGGGGTTCGCCAATGGGGAGGTACAAGCAGGAGCTCAAAGAGTGTGTGGGCAAGCGGGTGGGGCATCTATAGTTGACAGCATCAGGCCCTGCCAGCTCCTGCGGGTCAGCTCCTCCACACCCACCCTTTCCGGGCTGCTCTCCCCTGTGCCTCTTCAGGTCTACGGGTGGTCGTGGCTCCCCGTGCCACCAGCCCCCAAGTACGCACCACCCTTGTTGGTTTCCGGAGTCCAGTGTTGCACCTATGGCAGAACGTACCCGTTTGAGGGACTGTTTCCTTCCTCTCTGGTCCTCTCTCCTTTCTTTGGTCCTTTTCCTGTCCTCGTATTTTCTCTTTTGCCCCTCCCGGCTCTCATTCCTGCCGGGAAGGGGCCGGTGGCCCCGTGGGGTCTGGAGTCTCCAGCGAGTGTGGTGAGGCCCTTCAGCCACTTGGAAGATTCTGAAATTCAGTTATAACTGATGCATCCAGCACGCACAGGCCCAGGGGAGTTGCTTCAGGTTAGTCAAACCCTTAGGAAGCAGATTCAGAAAACAGACCCCTTCCCTCAATGTATCTAATGTGGGGTCCCATACCCAGTGGGATGGACATTTCCAGTTATTTGCCCAGGACGTGCCCTTCCAGGGCATCAAGGGCAGGGAGGAGAAATTTGATTCCTTGCAGCATTTTCCAGAAAACGTTAATCTCATGAAATGCTCCTTACAAAAGGGGGTTCCATGATCAAATTAGTTAGAGAAACTCAGCATTCTATAAATTTCCAATATGTTTCTTTCTAGCAAAGGCTCTGAAATGCCCTGAAGTAAAAAGTATTTTGTTCGATACTGTATACGTTTGGCCCAGTGTCCCCCCAGGCTGGCTCTGGGAACTGAAATGCATTTTTCCCCCAGTGACTCATTTCCTGAGCCCTGGGTTCTACCGGACACACTTTGGGAAACCTTGATCTCAGGCCCAGCGCGCGTGGTTCTGTGCTGTAGAATATTTCTTATTTAGATCAGGCTTTGAGCCATGCAGATGAGGCTGGAGTCCTGGCTCTGGTTCTTAGTGGCAGCCAGGTCTGGGGAAAAGCATTTACCAACTTTCAAGTCTCAGTTTCATCTCTAAAAAAAGGAAGAATCCATTGCTCTGAGGATTCAAGGTGATAATCATATCTAGGTGAAGATACTCTTGGTTGCAAGAACATGATTCACGTTAAACAGAAAGGGGGATTTATTGGAAGGATGCTGAGAGTTTTCCAGGTCCCCCGGGGTGGCGGTGCAGCAGGAGGGCCAGTATCCACACTCCACCCTTCATCTCTTGCTCCTCTCTGTATGTCTGCTTCCTCTGTCTTCCTCTGCAGACCGTGTTTATGGCTTCCAGGGGTACGGGGCTGGATGTGCTCACCTGCAGCCCCCATGGCAGCCTCAGCTCCTGAGTTCCCATCATCTCTTCCTTGCTGTGGTCTGGACTGAGAGGACTGCCCCTCAGACAAACTCCGACCCCCCAGAGAGAGAGCCTGATTGGCTCAGCCTCGTAAGTGTCTGCTCCCGTCCAATCATCTGTGGCCAGGGTGCCGGGGTCACCCTGGTGCCACACCCCGTGGCCCTTTTGTCTCAGGAGTGGTTCTCAGCACACATGGTACAGGGACACCGGCTGAGCAGATGCTCACAAGGATGTCCTACAACAGGTAAAGTGCCTGAAAGCAGGGTAAATACTCAGTAAGTGTAGCTGGTATAATTAAGCAATTCTGTGTCTCTGGCTGAGAAGGAAGTAGAGGTTCGCAATAACAAGGACTGCCGTCCACCTGGAAGAGCTCCACTCACACCCCTCAAACTTCCATGTGTATAAAATCACCTGGACACAGAACACAAGAAATGTTACCCCTCCCCGCCAAAAAAACCCCAAAGGATAATTTGGACTATATTCAAATGAAAAACTCTGTTCATCAAAGGATATCATTGAGTAAAAAGGCAAGACGCCAAGCTGAAGAAGATATTTACAATACACATCTCCAACAAAGGACTGGAATTCCAAATATATACAGAACTCCTATAAATCGATAAAGAAAAAGACAATCTGATTAAAAAACTGGCAAAAGATCTGAACAGGCACTTCATGAAAGAAGATGCCCAAATGGCCAATAAACAGGAGAAAATGTGCTCAACATCATTAGTCATCAGGGAAATGCGAGCTGAAGCATAAAATGATCCCACTGCACACCCACCAGAAAGGCTCAAATGCAGAGAGACATGTACCAACTGTCGGGGAGGATGTGGAGCAACGGAAACTTCCAGACGCTTCGGGTGGAAGTCTAAATCGGCACAGCTACTTTGGAAAATCATTTGCGGTATCTGTTGAACCTGCACACAAGCAAACCCCAGGATGCAACGTTCCACTCGTAGATAGGCACCCTTCGGAAATGCATACACATGTCCACAGGGGTATACGGAGTAGAATTTTCATAGCAACCCTCTTTTGCGATCCTAAAGCTAAGAAACAACCCGATGCCCACTAATGCAGACAAATTGTGGCACAGTCATAGGTTGGAAAGCTACTTGGCAGTGAGGGGACATAAACCACTTCTGCATGTAACAATATCAATGAGCCGCAGAAACAACGTTGGGCAGGAAAAGCCAGACCCAAGTGTCTGTAGAATTCCATACACGTGAAGTTCAAAAGCGGGCAACGCTGGTCTAAGCTGTTAGAAGTAAGGGTAGTGGCGCCCTCTGGGGGGGTTGGTGGGAAGGGGGCAGCAGGGGGTTTCTGAGGGGCTACTGATGTTTTATTTCTTGATCTGGTGTAGATTAAACAGATGTGCAGCTTGTGAGAATGCATTGAATAATTCACTTATGCCTTATACGCTTTTCTGTATTTATGTATCCACTAATAACATTTATGAAAAAAAACCCCTGCAGGGCTTATGTGAAAGTGCAGATTCTTATGCCCCATTTCCAGAGAGTCTGATTCATCGGGTCCTGGGAGGGACCTGGGAGTCTGCATTTTGACCAGCTCCCTGGGTAAGCCTGCGCAGCAGGCTTTAAGCCTGGCCCTGGCCAGCGCTGGGAGGGTTGAGTGGAGCTTGGCTGTTCTTGGTGGCCTGCCCCATCCGCTTGAGGTGCTGGGGGAATGTTTTGGGGTGTGAGCAGGAGATGGGGAGGTGGAAGGGGCAGGAAAAGTCTGTGTACCCAAGGGAGCGGCTGCTCTCTGGCGCGCTCACAGTAGAAAAGACAGTGAGTGGACTCCCAGGCATGACCCTTGGAGGGCCAGCCTTTCTCAGGGTGGGGCATGGGTACCAGGAGGGCTCCATTCAAGGTCCTGATTAAGTGACTCTCTGGGCCTCAGTTTGCCTTGTGCGGTGTGGGGAGGCAAACTCTTTACAGCCTCAGAGGTGGGTTCTAGCTTGAGTTCCAGTTCTGGTCCTGCCCTGGAATAACTGTGTGCCCTTGGGACAGTTGCCTGCCCTCTCTGGGCCTTAGGTTGTTCACCTGTAATACAAAGGGTGGGACCATGTGTTCACCTTGCCACCTGGAAGCAGCTCTCTCCTATTCTTAAGCTGAGACCCCTCCCTGAATACCTCTTGGAGGGTGCTGCTGTCCACAGCACTGGCCATGGACAGTCTGGCGAGCGTGGGTTTCATATCTATTTCCTCCGTAGCCCCGCCCCTTCAGCTGACCATGAGCTCCTGGAGGGCAGGCCTGCGCTCATTCATCTTTGTTTCCAGCACCCCACACCATATCAGGCACAGTAAATGTTGCATTGAAACCTCTCAGGGCCTCCCTGCCCCGACATGCTGGGGTTCTTTCTGGGAGTAGTACAAGGACACACAGGTCCCAGGGGTAAGAGGATCCACCATGCCATCCCACCACCAGCTAGCCTATGAGGTGACTTGACTCCTGGTCACCAAGGGGATCCAGAGAGGCACCGCCACCCCTCCTTCCAGCCTGGAGCCCTGGCAGGCAGGCAGGCACATGGAGGGTCGGCGGTTCTGGCTGTCTGCTGAGTTCACTTAGGGCTGAGTTGTTAACTCTTGGCTCGCGCAGGGCAGCCAGGGCCCTGGGCGTCCCTTGGAACCAAGAGGGGCAGGCCTGCGCTAATTGAAGGCTTAATTAATTTTCCCAGTGGAGGCTGCAGCCAGTGCCTTCTCTCTGCCATCTGGCCGTTTGTCTCCTCCTGGTGGGATCACCCTCTGCCCTCCCCGGGGAGAGCTGACTGCTCCTCCATCTGGGCCCTGAGTACTGCGGGCTCCCAGCTGGGCTCTCCACTCCAGAGAGCTCCTTCCTCGGCTCCTCTACCAGGTCCTGTGCCCCAGGGTCCCTCCTCATTCTTTGGCCTTCAGGGTTACCCCGAGCTTTGGGCGTTTCCACACAGGCCCTGGGGCCTTGCCAGCCACATCTGAGTGGTCCACCAGGATGTTCCAGAGGTGGGCAGACTGAGCACTTTCTACTGGCCTTCCAGGTCATCCCTGAGGATGCAGGGTATCAATCTTCACACCTCACCACTGTGAACAAGGCATCCTCTCTGGCCAGATTCAAGAGGTAAGTGGGTGGCCCTGAGGGGTTTGCTGGCTACAGAGGCAGGTGGGGGAGAGAAGGGCTGCCTAGAGGTGACTCCCCAGAGATGCGGTGGGGACAAAGGAAGGAACTAAGGCCAGGGAGCTCCTACAACAAGCCAGGCATTGAACCGGGCCTCATCCAGTGCTAACACTCAGCATCTTGGGGCACCTGTAGGTCCCATTGTACAGATGGGGACAGGGGGGTGCAGGCCATTAGCTCACTTGATCGACATCCTGCTGCCGGCACGTGGGGTCTCCAGGGCTGGCTGCTCCGGAGATCAGCCTTCTTCAGCTGCACCCCCAAATAACAGAAGTTTGTCCTCATGAGATTCTGGCTGCACTCTGCATCTCCTCCACTCCTGAGCTCGGGGGCTGGGAAGAGGGAACCAGAGCTGCCTCTGAGCCTCTGGAGGAGCAGCAAGGAGGACACACCCCCAACCACCCCCAACAGCTCCCAGCCCCCCCAGCCCCTCCCAGAGCCCTAGAGACCCTTCCTGCTGCGGTGCGAGCTGTCGAATGGGATCTTCATGGTGGCCAACATCAGAGGGTCTGACTCTGACTCGTATTAAGTGCTCAGTGGGGAACTCCTACCATTCTGGTGTCAGAGCCCGTCAGCCTCTTAAAGCCACTCTTGGGGGCAGGTGACCCTGGGGCTCCACTCGCAGAGCCATGAAGAGGTGCAGGGCCTTTCTTTCTGGACTTGAGCCCGAGGTCTGGGGTGCATCAGGCCTACCCTCGACCCCATGCCCCCTTCTGCACAAGGCTTTAGACCTGCCCCTCTCCTGGCAGGGACAGGTGACCGTGCACAGGCTAACACGCGAATGAACCTCCCCTTACCTTGTCTAGAAGCTCCTGAATTGTTTCCATCCGCTGGGGGTGTTCTGACATTGTCCCTCAGAGTGGCGGCTCTCAGAGTGTACTCTCCAGGGCCCAGCACCCTCCCCACTCCAGTTACCTGGAACGTGACTCCCGCTTCCTCGGCTTGGAATGCTGTCGCTCCACAAATCCATTACTAAGTCTGTTCTCAGGGACCTCAAAGGCAGAAGAAGGCCTCCCTAAATCCTCGGAGCCCCTCGCCTGGCCTGTGGCTTGGGGACGGGGAGGTGGCTGGGGGCGGGGCTGGAGCTGGGTCCTGGATGAGTGAGGCGAGCCCAGCTACAGCAGTGTTTCCAGCAACAGCAGGACTGGGGCTCTGGAAAGCAGACGTCTGCCGAGGGAGCATTCACCATGTGCCAGGAATGCAGACCTTGGCATCAGTTGGCCCTGTTGCCTCAGGCCTCACATCTGCGATATGACAGCGGGTCCCTGAGCCCCTTCTGGCCCTGTCATTCTGAGCCACTGGGATCTGGCCTGAGAAACGGAGGCACAGAATGGGAATGATCTGATGGCGGGGAGGGGAGAGGGTGATTGGGTGGAAGGTTGGGGACTCAGAGCGGGAGGGGCTGGTAGGAGGGCAGCACGAGGTCCGCAGAGGGGACAGGTGGGATCTGGAACAGATTCCACCCTCCTCACCACTCTTTGGGTCTCTCGCCCTTTTGCCGAGGCGGTGAGTGGCTTCCAGCCTGGGGAGCCTGGGCTGTGCCCTGAGCAGACACTAGGGGGCGCCGGTCTCTTTGGCAACTTGGCTGAATTTACACCCTGGGAAGGGGTAGTTGGCGGAGGGGCACGTTTTGGGGTGGGATGATCCTGGGCTGACCAACCGGTCTGAGGAGTGGGAGGCCAGCAGCTGGGTCTCTGTACCAGGGCCTGCTGCCTGTAGGAATGACGCCAGAGCCTCTCGATAATGTCCTTGGCTCCCTATGACAGCTTGATTCCTTCTCCCATATCCACGGTGGGCGTGGCCTTCTCAGAGCTCCACCCCTTACCAACTGTTGACCTTGGGCGAGTTATTCAATCTCTCTGAGCCTCAGCGACCACAGTCAGGTCCCTTGCAGATTCTGACCCCAGCAGTGAGGGCCTCCCCTGCTAGCCTTCACTCTCCAGGGGTGGAAGAGACAGTGGCTCAGGGTGACTCCTCCTCACTGCAGAGAAACAGTGGGGTGCAGCCGCCGCCTCCCTGGGGGTGCCCTCCTGAATGGAGATGAGCCCAGGCCGAGGCCCCGCCCCTCTGCCTTGGAGCCGATGATGGCTGGGTGTCTGGGGCCCACTGAGGCCTGCTGACAAGAGCTCTGGCACAGGTGCCCATGGAACCCCCAGGGACTCCTTGCAGCCTCCATCCTCAGCACTCTATCTGCTGGCCCCAGCCTGGTCTTTGAGCATCTGGCTTGAGGCCCTCTTCCTGTGGAATTCTCTCCTCTCCCTCCAAGACAGGACCTGATGATCCAGCTGGCTCGTTCTTGCCTGGAAGGTACTGCTGCCAAGCCTTCCACACGGAGCCTCCAAACACTGGAGACCGTATGTGTGGTGGGTACAGACCAGGGACACTGGGGTCAGACTGGCTGGGGGTCTTAGAACTGGGGGCTTAGGGGCCTCAGCTTCCTCATCTGTAAATGGAAAGAATAAGAGACCCAACCTCCTGGGGTTGCTGTAAGGACTCCAGGTGATAATGCAGGTAAGTGGAGTGCCAGGCATAGTCAAGTGACCGGTACATTTTAGTTTTCATTTTTTAGCAGACCTCATAGTGGGGAAGAAAAGTACAGAATTTGAAGTCTGACCATTCTGGGTTCAATTCCTAGCTCTGATACTTGCTAACCTCAGTTTACCCATCTGTAAAATGGGGTTTAAAGAACTACCCCCCCTTCTTAGTTTCTTGTGGGTTTTAAGGGGTTCATCTCTGCAACTTGGTTCTGAGTTTAGCACATAGTTGGCGCTCATTATCAACTTCTCCTACCTTCCTTCCCTCTGCTGCCCTTGAACCCTGAACCAGAATATGAACACGCCTCACCTGATCGTCTTTTGCCACCAGGCCTCGACCCAAGTCGCTGTCTTATCCCTGCGTCCCTCCACTCTTGTCACTCTTGGGCTGCCACAAGTCAGGACTGCCCCGCCCCTGACGGCAGCTGCTGGGAACCCCACCATCAGGCCTAACTGCCCTCATTCCCCACGCCAGTCTCCCTGGGCTGTTCTGAAATCAGGCGAGACAACAGGTGGGAAAGCTCTTTGCAGGCTCTGGATGTGTGAGGGATTAAGGTGCTGCGTGCATTTGACACAAAGAGCCAAGAGGATGTGCCCGCAGCCCCCACAGAGCCCTGTGAACGCAGAACGCCCTTGGCCCACCACCTCCTCCAGAGCCGGCCTGGAGGCTGCTTCCCACCAGCGCTCTTGCCTCTCCATCCTAAATGCCATTTCCCCGCCACCCCAGCCCCATCTAAATGCCATGTCTGGGCCCGAGCCGCTGCCTACTGTCTGGGGCAGCTGGAAATTTCTCAAATGTCGCTTTGATTTATGGCTCTAGTTAATTCTCCAGGAGGCCCGTGAGATGCCCTGAGCTCTGGAGCTTCAATGGGATAAATCATTTAACAGGTGGTTAAATATTCTTTAAGGTCTGAGGAGCACAGGCAGGATGTAGACTAGGGGGGGCCCAGGCTGGGGGAGACTTGGCAAATTTCTAACCGGTAAAAGGGAAAACTGTGCGGTCATTTCAGAACCCGTGGGAGCAATTTGTCATAAGCCGCGGCTGAAGGCAGAACCTGTGGGCCCCTTCCTACCCTCGGGCCCAGGAGGCTGGGGGGGCCCCAGGCATTGGAGGGTGTGGGGAGGGGGGCAGGAGGCAGAGGCAGCCTGCTGGGCCCTCCGCAAGCGGTATGTTCCAGGCGTGTGATCTTCCTGTTGGGAGGTACCCACAGGACCCCAGAAGCTTCCAGTTGGGAGTGAAGACTTGATGCCACCAAATCTGGGGCCAGACACAAAGGCAGCTGTATGACGCAGCTGGCCGCTCTGAGAGAACAGCGGGGAGGCCTGGCTCATACCGGACAGTGTGTGCTCTGCCTGATGGCATTCAGATACGAGATGACACCAGGCCAGCCAAACAAAACAGGGCCAGGTTGGCACCTGGAGACCTCAGAATTATGCAGTCCCTCTACCACACATCTGCAGGGGGCTTCATGGTTTCAAAGCACATTCCCACCCCTTGTGGAGAAAAGGGAACACTCCTACATTGTTGGTGGGAATGTAAGTTGGTGCAGCCACTACGGAAAACAGTATGAAGTTTCCTCAAAACACTAAAAATAGAGGGCACTTCCCTGGTGGTTCAGTGGCTAAGACTCTGTGCTCCCAGTGCAGGGGGCCCAGGTTCGATCCCTAGTCAGGGAACTAGATCCCACATGCTGCAACTAAAGGTCCTGCATGCCACAACTAAGAGTTCGCATGCCGCAACTAGAAGATCCCGTGTGCCGCAACTAAGACCCGGTGCAGCCAAATAAATAAATAAATAATAATTAAAAAAATAGAATTACCATATGATCCAGCAATCCCACTCCTGGGCCTATATCCAGACAAAACTATAATTTGAAAAGATACATGCACCCGTATGTTCATAGCAGTACTAATAGTCTAGACATGGAAACAACCTAAATGTCCATCAACAGATGAAATGGATAAAGAAGATGTGGTACATGTATACAATGGAATACTACTCAGCCATAAAAAAGAATGAAAAATACCATTTGTAGCAACTTGGATGCAACTAGAAATTATCATATGAAGTGAAGTCAGAAAGAGAAAGATAAATACCATATATCACCTATATGTGGAATCTAAAATATGACATAAATGAATGTATCTACAAAACAGAAAGAGACTCACAAACATAGAGAACAGACTTGTGGTTGCCAAGGGGGAGGAGGGTGGAGGAGGGAAGTATTGGGATTTTGGGATTAGCAGATGCCAACTGTTATGTATAGAGTGGATAAACAAGGTCCTACTGTATAGCACAGGGAACTATATTCAATACCTTGAGATAAACCATAATGGAAAAGAATATTAAAAAAAAGTATATATATATATGTGTGTATAACTGAATCACTTTGTTGTACAGCATAAATTAACACAATGTTGTAAATCAACTATACTTCAATAAAAAAAATTTTTTTTAAAGGCACATTCCCATCCTTGATAACATTTGAGCCTCACAACAGGCTCCGAGGTCAGTAGGGCAAGGGATATGAGCCCAGTGTACAAAGGACTAAACAAGCTCAGAGAGGCTGAAATCCTGCCTGAGGCGGCACAGCTGGCTAGAGGCCAAAGGTAATCCAGGTCAGAGGCTGGGAGGATGCAGCTCACCTGGAAGGAAGGGAGAATCAGGAAGGGGCCCTAGAGATCATGAAGCCCAAAGCATCCTTTTTACAGATAAGAAGACTGAGGTCCTGAGAAGGACAGAGACGGGCCCAAGGGCAGGACAGTGCTGGAGATGGGGATGAGGTCCCAGGCAGCAGGCCTGAGGGTAGATGCCTGCCCAACCCCTACCTCCGAGTGTCCTCCCCTCGGGACCTCAGTTCCTGGAAATGAAGCTTGCTAGTAGAGTCTAGGGAAGCTGTGTAAACGACAGTGGCAGTAGCCTGGGTGGGAGGGGAGGGAGGAGTGGGAGACCTCCCCAGGACAGCCTCCCCTCCCTCCCTGGCACTCGCCCCCTGCCCCAGGCTGGCTGTATCCTGTGCTCGCATCTCCCTCCTGGTCCCCCAGCCCCTCCTGTCCAAGGCAGCCCCAGGGTGCCGGGCTAGGCTGGAGTGCGGCGTGGCTTTGTGCTGCAGAGGAAGGTTCCTCTGGGGCTAGGGCTGAGCTGCGTGTGGTGAGGAGCAGGAAAGGCCTGGGCTTCAGACCACCCCCTGGGCTGAGCCTGGACCAAGATGGCCAGAGGGACCGTCTGCAGAGAGGCAGGTCTGCTCCGGGGCATCTGGGCTGGGGGCTGGGGTGGGGTCCCGGCATTCCCAAGAGTGACTCCTGCCCCAGCACTCTGGGCAGGTCAGAACACACAGGAACAGGCACAGGGCCCACGCAGGGACGGAGGAGGCTGCCCTCACCTGCACGCCCACCTGCTTCCTATTAGGAAGCTGCAAGGAAGGAGGAGGTTGTTTAGGCGGATGAATGGGAGGTTCTGAGGGCTCACGAGGCAGTGGAGGATGCTCAGGTTGTGGGCGTGACACTGGCTTTCGGGACAAGGCTAGTCATCCCTTCCCTCTGCTACGACCAAGCCCTTGGGGGTCCTGGAACTGCCATGGACAAGTGCTGGGGGTGGATCCCTAGGGCATCTGATACCCACCCCCACTGCTTGCAACTCTGTATGTGCGTGTGTGTGTGACAGTTGGGCAAATGTCACACCGCGCCCATGCCCGTCTCTCTAGCCCACAGTGGCCAGTGCTGTGCGGCTGCCTGCTTGTGGTCTGGTTGCGACTGTATTGAGCCCGTGGTTACTCTCTCTCCCAGGCTAGTGCCTCCTGTGGCAGGCCGAGGTCTTGATCCTGGCCCCACCCCCAGGTTCCATGGCACGGAACGTGTCAGAGCATGCCACCTAGTCCAGAGGTGTTGCCAGGACCAGAGAGGGCAAGGGAGGGACCCAGGGCCCTCCGAGGACCCTGGCCAAGTCCTCCTTGGGCTCAGGCCAGGGCTGGGGGTGGGAGTGAGAAGAGCATGTCCTTCTGGGCAAGAGGCAGCACCTGGAGCTTCGCCCCAGGCTGGGTGCCCCCACGGCTCTCTCTTACAACAATGGAGGATGAATAAGTCACAGGCGGCTCTGGCTTTGTGAAGTATTCCTCCGTCCTTGGCCTCCAGGGTAATGAACTCGCACCAGCACAGCGGAGCTTCATCATCAGCCTGTGAGTACCCAGTCCCCAGCTCTTCTGTCAACCTGCCCACCTGGACCAGGCTTCCTGGGGGCAGGGAGTGGCTGCTGGGTTGCTGAATGGAGCCCAGGCTGGGTGGCGTTTGGGTTCCAGCACCTGGCTTCTCAGCCTGGAGACAACTGTTGCTCGTGGATATTGCCGTAAGCTAGTGGGTTGCAGGTGAGATGCTTAGAAGGACTTCCAGAGGAAGAGGCTGAGATTGAGGAGTCTTCAGCCTCTGGGGCTGGCAGGAGCCTTGGACATCATTCTCCTCTTGTGGCTGGGGGCCCGGGGTCCAGTGTGGGGGAATTGCTGGCTCTAAACCTCACGGCTTGCTCGTGGCAGACAGGGGAGCCCGAGTTTAGTGCCTTCTGCATTAATTAGGCTTCTGGCCTCCCTGCTGCCTTGCTCCAAGCCCAGGATTGTCTCCAGTGGGGCGCTGAGAGAGAGTGATCTCAGAGAGGCAGCGGTGAGTGGTGGCGTGAAGCGAGATCTTAATTCCCTGCCCAGGAATTGAACCTGGGTAGCCTGGATAAAACTAGGAATCCTAGCCACCACACCCCCTGACTCTTGCCCTCAGTGAAAAATGCATTTCTCACGGAGGCAAAACTGTAAAAACAGGTACAAAGTTTATTATTAATGAGACATAGCGCAACAACAAGTGGGAGAGCACACAGAGAAACAGTTTGTTAAGATGGAAGCAAGGCAGAGATGCCCACCCGGAGAGAAAGGGTGTGGCCATTCTCCCTAATGAGGAGGAGTGCAGTAAAGAGGCAGTTAAATCATTTATACAGGGCAGTTCTTCCGGGTCTTTGTGTACCATTGGCCAATTATCTGGTTTCTTTTTCCATACCTGACCTGCCTTAGGACCCTCCCCAACGTGTGTGCGCAACTTTTTTTCCAAGATGGATTACAGCCCAGAGGCCTACGGGATGGCCTTAGCATCACATATTATGGGGTGGTGCCCCCTCCTTTTTGACCCCCCAAGGAGCCTTTCTGTGCATGTGCAATACTTCCCTAGCCCCAGGGGTGGGAAATGTATGACCTCTTGATCTTTTAACAGGGTTTAGTCCCACTCTGTTCCTGCCATAAAAATGTCCAATGTCTGGTTATTTACCCTATTTCCGTTGCTGGTTTTAATATTGAGGTGCAGATCTCGAAATACAGACAGGAGTCCGGTCATAAATACGTAGTCCTGGAGCCCGTTTGTCTCTTGCTTCAGGAAATGTAAACAGGGGGCTGAATGAGTGTCCCGCCTGGAGCCCATCTTCTTCTCACCCCAGGAGGTGTGAACAGGAGGCCAGTTGTAAATGCTTAGGCTGGAGCCCATCTATCTCCTGCCTCAATAGCAGAGACACCCCTCCATGGAGAGTGGGTACTGGGGGACCTAGTCCACCCTGCCCAGGCCGCCCAGCCCTAGGGTGCCTGGGAAGGGAGTCTGGCCTAGGGGGTGAGGACCCTGGGGCGCAGGGAGGCACAGGCCCCTCCAGGCCTGGTTTCAGCCACTCAGCATTTACCACTCACCTCCCAGCTTCTGCGGCACCATCCCTGTCCTCCGGAGCACCCAGGCTGGCGGGGCCTGGGTGGGCTGGGCAGCTCAGAGGCCCAGAACCAGGGCAGAGGGGGCACAGGGGCCCAGGGGATCCAGAGGTCAGGCCCAGGACGGAAAATGCAACTGATGCCTTCTTTCAGCCTGGCCGAGGGCCCACGCCAGCCCGGAGCTGTTGGCTGTTTGGGGATCCCCTCCCCGGCCAGAGCCAGAGATGGGCAATGGAGTCTGGAGGCAGAGCCTTGAAATGGAGTTCAGTGTAGGCAGTGAACCCCCAGCCTCAGACAGAGTAGCATCCCCGCCAGCCCCTCTAAAGGCACACTGCACCTCGTCCTGTCTGAACTGTGCCCTCTAGAAACGAACCTGGGGAACAAACGCACAGCTGACCACAGCTGGCCACACAGGCCCCTCCTCTAGGAATCCTTTCCTGGTCCTCATTCTTTCCCTTCCCCACTCCCAGTCCCTGCCTGGGGACTGGCTCAGATGTCTCCTCTGGGCTCCCAACACACCTCTTGCATTAAAATGGCTCATGTGTCTGTGTCATCCAAGCAGCCCTCTCCCAGCATCTAGCACGGTGCCTGGCATAGAGCAGCTGCTCCAAAAATCAGCCACTGAGTCTATGGGTGGCCAGAAAACCACGGTATCGTTCTCATACCGGTTTGCTGTGTGACCTTGGGCAGATCACTTTGCCTCTCTGTTTAGGGTCGGACAGAGCTAGTGTTTTCTAAACTTTTTTGAAATGCATTTTAATATCAGGACAAAATATATACAATATTTGTATCTACAAAACCTAAAACTGAGACAAAATTTCATGAACTGACACAAAATCTTGTGAACTGATGCTTTCTCTTACTATATGTGTTACACTCCAATATTTTGTGTTCTCTTTCCTATTTTTCCCCCCCTAAAAGAAAAGGCTGGTTGAAAACCATAAACTGACTCTCCCACTCATGGGTGGTAATGTACAGCTGGAAAATACTCCCTGATGGTCCCAGGCTTCTCTGTTGCTTGGTGCTCCCCCAAAGCCTTCCTAATGCCCCAGCAAAGACATGGCTTGTACCATCCAAGACCCGGGGGCAGCAGCACGTTTATGCCACTGACGTTCCCTTTCCTCAGGCTTGTCCTGGACTGAGACATCCCATCTAGCCTGAGGGCTGCAACTGTGTTCTTCATTCTCAGGAATGAGGCTTGAGGGACCAGGGCGTAGCCCCCAACTGTCTGGGGGAGATTTCAGCCAAGCTGTGCCGGAGTGCCTCAGTTCACAATAAAGGAACCTCTGCCAGGCTCCCAGAGCAGGTGGGGAATTAAATCCTACCCTAAACCCCATGCTCCTGCCCTCAGCCTGGTTGGGAGCCTGGTAAAGAGACCTCTGGAAAACTCCACTTCCCGCCCTGTGTCCTGGCCTGGAGGTACCTCAGCCGGCCCATGCCCCAGTCTTGCCAGGATCCCAATGGCTGCCCTCTACCAGCCCAGGACCGCTCCAAGAGGGAAAGGGGGGTGCAATTAGAAGTTACACTGGGACAACAGGCATAAACCAGGGTGTCTGGGCAAACCAGGAAGAGTGGTGACCCTGCAGGGCCCGTCCCCCTCCCCACCCTCAGGCTCGGAAGCAGGCATGAGCCTTAGTGCAGACGCCTCTCGTCAATCTTCTACCTCGCCGTGGCTGACACGTGGCTACCTCTCTCCCTCGGCAGACTCTGCTGGCCACTGTCCCCTCCTCCTGGCTGACCAACCCCCAAAGTTGCGTGGGTTTTAAAGTGCCAGCCTCACAGGCGAACAGTGATTGGTGGAGGGGTGGCCACGTGACTCAGTTCTGGCCAATGAGATGTGAGGAGAAGCCTGCGAGGGGCTTCCGGAAAGGTTTCACCTGACAAGGAAAGCCCCCAGGGGTGGAGCTCTGTGCCCCTGAATCTGGCTTTGGCTGTCTGGGTGGGCGGGTGACAGCTCAGAGCTTCAGTAGTCATGGCTGACCCCGAGCAGGACAGAGCAGGACGATAGAAGGAGCCTGGGTCCTGGTGACAGGAATCCTGAGCTGGCTGAGTGACCTTGGGCCAGTCACTAGGACAGGTGTGATGGACGTTGGTGGTGTTGCCCACCCAACATCCGTTACCCCTTCTACCACTAAGAGCCCTCCAGTTTTCCTCTGAGGAACGAGCCCTTCGCGTCTCTCAGTATGCTGGTTTGTGTAGGAGTTCTCCCAGCACACACAAAATACCTCCTGATCCAGGCCGGGCCCATCGGCATTTTCTTCTTCCTGGTCATTATGATTGGTTCAGGGTGAGCACGTGGCCTGGTGGGACCCATGAGGCTCAGTTATGGGGCTTCTGCTGGGACTTGTGGGACGGAGAAGCTCTTGCCTCCACTGGGGTCTCGAATAAACTGGGACTTCTAGGATCTGGAGCCAGATACCAGCTCCACTTTGCCACCCTGGGAGGTACCTGATGTGGAGAGAAAGTCTGAGCCCTAGGGATGACATCTGGATGTCCCATAGTCAGTCCTAGTCCTGGATGGCCCAGTGGCGTTAGCCAGTACAAGTCACAATACACTTTGAGGACAAGGGTTTAAGCAGTAGTGTGTTAGTAAATGTTTACCAACATGCATTCTGGAGGAAAGTCCTGATGTGTAGTGTTTGCCGATTCCCACAGTGTAAATACTCCTACTGTGGCTGATTCAAGCTACCATCTGGATGACGTCGAACATGGAGTTGGGAAGAGACGCACACAATTGGCTCTCGCAAGTCCCTGCAGACCAGCTTCTGCGCAAGGCTGGGTGTAAGCCATGCTGGCCAGGTTTTCTGACCAGAAAAATCGGACCTGGATACCCAGTCTTGCTATTCTGGGAGGGAACTCCTTCTCAGTTATGCTTGGGCTCCCCATAAAGGTCACGCAAGTATCTGGTGTCTCCGTTCATTGTAACATGGGGGCATTTGTGGTTTCTTTGGACTGCGCTCTGCTGCTTGGGGCTCTGGGGGAGACGGAGAGCCCCTCGCAGCCCCTCTACAGCCTGACCAGAGGCTCTGCCTCCCCTCCCCAAGCCCCACCAGATACTAGCTCGTCTCTGAGCTCAGGCTCTGACCAAAGGCAAGAAAAGCCCCTTCAAGCAGCTTCTCTGGTCTCTGCCTCCACGACCTGGGACCCGGCTGCCCATATTTTGTTTTGGTTTGTTACGGGGAGGGGGCATTGGGAGGCAAGAATGAGCAGGAGGAATGCAGAACAATACCTTAAGCAATTGTCCTGCCACCGGGGGCAAAAGCAGCACCTCTCTCCCCGGGCTGTTGTGAGGATTAAATGAGATCATGCCTGCAGAGTACTCGGGCGGGAGCCTCACACGTGTGCTGTGTTCCGTTCCTGCCGGCAACTATCATGTCTGTGCTGCTGTCCTGTCCGCACCCCCTTGCTCCCCCCCACCAAGGAAAAAACCCTACCTGCTCCTCCTGAAGCTTCCCCATCTCACTGAATGGCAGCTCCACCCTTCCGGTCAGACCCCATCCTGGGAGCTGTCCTCGACTCCTCTCTCACAGCCCACACCCAATCCATCAACTGGCCACCAGCTCTACCTCCCGATGTGAGCTGGGTCTCACCACCTCCACGGCTTCTCCCTCTGGTCTGGCTGCTCCCTATCTCTCTGGACGGACTGCAACAGCCTGGCCTCACCGCTCCCGCCCTTACGCCACACTCAACACAGCAGCTGGGCCATCTTGTTAACCCCAAGTCGGATCACGCCTCTCCTTTGCTCTAAGCCCTGCGATGCCTCCCATCAGAGTCCGAGTCCTCCTGACGGCCCACAGGACCCCACAAGATCTGCTCCACCCTCAGCCCTGTGCTTCCTCTCCTGCCTCTCCCACCTCGTTCACTCTGGTCCAGCCACACCAGCTACACCCCACCTCTGCGTCTTTGAAGGTGCTGCTCTCTCTGGAACCTTCCACCCCAGCGTTCCCCCCACTTGGTGCCTTCAAGTCATCTTCTCAGGAGGGCCTCTCTGCATCCCTGGTCACTCCATCTCCATCCCCACCTTGCCTGATTTGCTTCCCCCGGAGCTCATCACCGTCTCTTTCCCTCTATGTTTGACATATCATGTCCACCTCTCCCGCATTGCTCCAGGAGGGCAGGGCGACCAAGTCACCCACCTCGCTGAGGTGACACGTTCCTGGCTGTCCCGGCGCTCGACCAGAGCCTGGCACAGAGGAGGTGTTCCGTGCACGTGTGTTTGACTGGCTGAGCGCACGGCTCTCTCGCGATAGATCTATGGCAGTTGCTCCCAAGGGCGTTAATGTTTGGAGCAGGTCCACCGTGTGCCGGGTGCTCTGTGTGGTGTGTGTGGGTCCTGAGAAGTGGGGAGGAAAGCACAGCCCCTGCCCTTCAGGAACTGCACTCTGCCTGGTGTGTGTCACACCCGTGAGCCGTGGATGACCTGGCAGTTCATGTGCTGGGGGAGTGGTACCCACACCAGGGCTCACAGAGGATGCAGGATCCTGTGGGAGGTGTGGGCCCCCAGGCCCAGCTGACTGTGCTTTTTACACCTTCCTCAAATTCAGATCCATTTCCTTATCCCTGTCCACGTCTTTATTATCTCCCATCTGGAATATTCCAGCATCCTCCCAGCCACCAGGCAGCTCCCCTTAAAGCAGTTATTCTCACAGCTGCCAGAGTCCCTGTTAGAAAAGACAAAGCTAAACGTGCTGCTCTCCTGGTTAGGGCATCTCCATCGCCCACATCAGAGCCTCGAACTGGCGGCCCGTGGGTCGAACACAGGCTGCAGCCATGATTTGTCAGGACCTTCTTGGCACTGGCCTGCCCAGTATTTCTGAGAAATTTAAGTGCGTAATCTTTTACAATCAGGGGACTTGACACATGAATCTGGAGTTCTGGCTTTACTTGAAAAAACAAAACCGGATGTGGCCCCATTGAGCCCAAATCTCTGCAGGCAACAGTGCAAAGGGGCTGAGTGGGGGAGGCTCCCATGAGAGCCCTAGTGCTCTCTAGTTGGCCACCGTCCTCATCACTCCCTATTGCCCCTCAGTACCTCTGGGCTTTCTCTGTTCTCTCACACACGCCCTGCTTCCCTCAGTTAGGTCTCATGTTTGACTTTGGCGTTTGGGTTTGTGATCCTTGGTTCAGAGAATGGTCTCAACTCCAAGTACACCAGGTCTTCTGTGATGGGCCCTTCCTCACAGCTCAGCCCCATCACCTGCTCCTGCTGGGTTTCTCCTTGGCTCCAATAATAAGGAGCTGCTCATAGTTTCCTACAATCACAATGACCTTATACTTCTCTGGGCCTTTGCCGTCTCCCTTTCTTAGTTCCCGCTCATTTCCCCCCCACCCCACTCACCTTTTAAAGCTCAGCCGTAGTGGTTGCCTGGTGTGTGAGGCTTACATTAGAGCAAGAAAAGCCTTTAGAACAGGGCCTGGCACAAGAGGATGTAGCTCTTCTGTGTGCCCAGGGAAGTGCTAAGTGCTTGCACTGGGTCCTTTAAGCCTTGCACCTGTTTGCTAAGTTCCATCATTAGCATCTCTTCTGAGTTGCATGAGGTCACACATCTAGTGAGCGGCAAAACTGGGATCTGAACCCATTGCAGAGTGGGGACCCTCTCCCGGACTGTGGAGGGGCCCAGCAGGCGGGCTTCTTTCCATAGCTCCCCTGTCATCCACAGTTTGGTTTCCAAGCCTGACACCACTGCATAGTTGCCAAGATGGCTTCCAGAAGCTCTAGGGGCCTGTGTGCTTCCGAGTTCATTTATGCAGGAAAGAAAGTGAGAAAGAGTTGCCAGTGTCCTAAGCTGCATCCCAATTGGACTGGACAGATGCAGGTCACGTGACTAGCCCTGAGCCAATCACTGCAGAAGACACACAATTGGCTCAGCCCAGGTCATGTGGTCCAGCTCAGGGGTAGCATGTGCCTCCCCAGAGCCCAGGATCCCCCCAAAGAGATCAGAGGCTCTTGGGAAGAGGGGAAGGGGAGGGCACAAGTTAAGGGGAAGAACCAGTGTTCCCCATGGATGCCCGAGGGTCACTCCCAAGGATCTCTCCTCTCTGGGCCTTTCCTTGTGTGGGGAGGGGGGTAGGGGGTGGAGCGTGCTAAAGGGAGGGGCCCAGAATCTGAGGGAAAAGGCCTTTCAGGCAACCTGTGTCGTCTCGACATCCATTAACCCTGCATCCTTCCCTGTCAGCCTCTGCCCACCTGCCCAGACGGGAGGCCGCTCGAGGTCCCACCTCCCATGGCTTATCTAGCATTCTTGGGCCTGAGCTGGGGGCGGAGGGCAGGTCTGAGTACTTGGAGGTAAGAAAGCTTGAGGGAGACACACAGGCGTCTGAGGAGGCACGTATCTCCCGTGGTGGATTCTTTCCCTTCCTGGAACCTCATCCCCCTGGGGGGCAGGGCGCCTTCATTCATGAAAACGCCCTTCTTAAAACAACAGGGCAGTGGCTTGACCCACAGTCTGAGCATCTCACAGACACCTGTTTTCGTCAGAACTAAAGCAAGCCTCCCTGCAAGTGCTGGGGAGCATCTGCTCCCTCTGGAGCCTCCCGCACCCACCCACCCTCAGAGCCACTCAGCTTTTCCAAGAACTTCACTCCTACTCTGGGCTCCTGAGGTCTGTCAGCCGGACCTCCTCATACTCCACCCTCGGCCAGGTCTCTGAGGCTTCTGCGCCTTTGCATAGGGTGCTGCCCTTTGCCAGGAGTAGCCTGGCACCCGCCCTCCCCACCTTGGCCCTCATGGCCGCCAGGGCCCATAGGATCCTGCGCTGTCACGGTTGCCCAGTTCTATCTCCCATCAGAGAAGACAACTCGAGGCCAGGACTTGGCTCCCATGTCTCAAAACCATCAACCCTTCACGTGGAGCATGGGACACAGTGGATGTTTCAGGAAGGTTAGTCGAAAACATGAACGAATGCACGCAGTATGGCACAGTGATGGTTCAGTCTATTCAAAAGCCCTCTGGGTGACCCTCAGGAGAAAGGGGATTTGCTGGTTCCGTGGCAGCAACACGGAGCTCCCGCTTTGGCACTTGCTGCCTTCGGAAGTTACCAATGAGAGCAAATCCACATGTTCGTGGGCTTTGAGCGAGCACAAAGCCGGGTGGCTGGATGGTCCCTCTGACCAACTTTTCCTGTGCGGGCTGTGCGGACAGAGCACAAATTCTGAGTCTCTGCTGGTCTGTAGTGTGTGCGTGTGTGTGTGTGTGAGTGTGTTTGGATGTGTGGGTGAGTGTGTGTAGTTTAACCTGATTCTACTTCCCACCCCACCCCGTCGTAGCCCTGATTCCATCCTGGATTCAAAATAGAAATGAACAGGGATGATAGGGTTGAAGGTACTCATTTTCACCCACATTCATATGGAAACGTTAAAATCTGGACAAAATCCTAGAGCAACAAACAGGCTTCACATTGTTTTTGAAAAATAAATATTACACAGGACCCATACATGCACCCACATAACTTACTTACAAGGTTTAATAGAAATTTATTCTTCACTGCTTGCCATACCCGCTGATATATTCTACTTTGTGTGTGTGTGTGTGTGTGTGTGTGTAGTAATTCTGGTCACAGCCCATGAAATTGATTTCACTACTCAACAACGGGTCCCCGTCTTGCGGTGCGAAATTCCTCATCTTAGGGCACTTCCCTCTGCTCTAGGGTCTGGTAAAAGTGGACACGAGAAGCCAGCTGTCTGTGTGGTTGGTGGAGAGAGGAGGGCAGAGAACACAGCACCACGGCCCTTGGAGGATGGGGTGATGACACAGGACGCGGCTCCTGAGAGGAGACCACCAGCTCTTATAAAGCCGTCAGCAAATGAAGAAGCCAGTGGTCATGGGCTGCCTCAAGTGAGGTGGAGACTGCCATACAGCTGCCAGCCTGGAGGTCATAGAAGTGTAGGCAATTTCCCCTCCCTCCCTCCCTTCCTTTCCTTCAGCCTCCCTCCCTTCCTCGCTCTCCGTCTTTCCCCTCTCTCCCTTCTCTTCCCTAACTTCCTTTCTTCCTCCAAGGCCAGCAGGAACTCAGCAGCTTAGTCACCGCCCAGGACCTCGCTGAGCTGGCTCCCTGTCTGGACCCTGCCCCTGCCTGGTTCACGGCCCTGGCTGAGCCCCATCCTTGCTCAAGGCCCCGGGGGTGCTCCTCGCCCTCCTCCTCATTTCTGAGAGTCCCTGGGGTGCCTGATGGCTGGGGGCTGGGCCAGAGGCCAGAGGGCAAAGAGCCTCAGAGGCCTGTCCATCGGTGGCTGGGTACATAATAAGTGGGGGGCCGGGGGGGCAGTAGACGGAGATCCGCAGATGCTGGTGTTTCTTTTAATGCTTTCTAGACGCGCCATCCATCCCAAGCATATAATTTTCATTATATGATATCAACATTTAGCTTCAGTGATGGAAATGTCAACTTTAATTATTTTCAAGGAGTCTTGATGGCTCTGGGAATAAATCAATATAAATAATGTTTTCATAAACTCTGAATCATGCTCCTAATAGCTTTATATGTATAATTTTAATATTCAAAACAATTTTTCTTTGCATCTTAGCAATTAATTGTTGCCAAGGGCTCATTTTTCTGTTCCCCATTGCTGTCAGCTCAGTGTCCAGGGGCTGGGGGGTGGCACAAGGGCCACGTCCCCAATCCTGAGCCAGTTCCTAACACCACTGTCCAAGTGGTCAGGCTTAGTTTAATGTCTTTTCCCCAGAAAACCATCCCCTTTGCTCTCAGCCCATTTAGTTTACTCACCCTTCTGGCCCACCGTCTCCCAGAAGCCTCTTCTGGCCACCACGCCTGGCAAGGATGGGTCTCTCTTCAGCACACATGCGGCATTCACGACTCCCTACGACTCCCCGGGCTGACAGCACAGCAGGCGGGGAGCTCGGGGCTTGTCCAAGGTGTGCCACACCAGCTGTGTGACTCTGGACAGCTGACAGGTAGCAGTGCCAAGCGGTCATCTATCAGGCAGGGTTCTTATTTGCAGGTCACAGAGAATGACGCTGGTGGATGTCAGCAGAAATGGAATTTATTAAAAGGACACCGGGAAGCTCAGACTCTGCAAAGCAGTCGACTAGGAACAGTGTCTGAAATTCAGCCGCAGAGCTGGTCCGGAGGCCACGACTGTCACCCCTGAGGTCCCAGCCCCTGCGGTTTACACAGTAGACAGACAGGCCTGGATGCTGGGGGCTGCTGGAAGCTCTTGGAAGAACAGCTGGCCTTGGAAACCAGAATGGCCAGGCCTCCACTGTCACTGGAATGGAAGCTTCTCCCACCCCCAGCCTCCCACTCGAGGCCTGGGATGCCGTGCGCCACTGGTGAGCCTGGGGCTCATGCCACAACCAAGCTGCAAAGGAGTGTGAAAAGTGAATATCTGGTAGTTTGCATTTCTGTAAAAGGAGGCAAACTTTCTGCCTAGTAGGGGGAGAGGGGCCCACAAGCATCAGAAGAGGGTTCAGAGGCTGGACAGCTAAGAAGTAGGGCACACTACCCCACTGGGGCCACAGACATCCCGCTGCCCGATGGCTGAAGCCCCTCCACAGCTGTTTTGTTTGATGTTGATATTTTCTCAGTAAAGAACTACACAAATGCAGCTCCAAGGGCCTCTCCCTCCAGTCTGATTCCTGCCCCAAACTTCCAGTTATGATTTACCTTCCCACAGCAACTATTCTCCAGGGGGACATGCGCTGATGGGTCCAACCTCAGGCTTTGGTCCCCATGACAGTTGTATTTCTCAATGTAAATAAATAATTGGCATTCTGGCTTTTAAGAACTCATCCCTTGTGAGATTACAGCCTAGGAACCAGTGCCCCAGTCCCTTCTGGGTCACCAGCCATCGAGGGTCCCTTTTTCTAAGGCTGGCGACATGGTCCCAGTTCCTGGCGACAGGATGGGGCTGTCTGGACAGCTGCTGGCCCTGCCCATGACCCGGATCCAGCAGTGCCTTCCCACTCACACAAGCACTGGGTGGTGTCCTTCCTTGGTCACCGTGCCTTCAGAAACAGCAATCACACTTGTAGCCTTTGTGAAGTCCCTCACATAAAGGTTTAAAAAAGATCAAGCCCATTAAGGGCCTTATTGAAATACCACCTTCCCTTAAAAAATGAAATTGTATTCAATTGGGACTCTCTGGGAAATTCCAGGTTCCATGCTATAGGATGGATGGATGAATGAACGGATGCATGGACGGACGGATGGATGGATGGATGGACGGATGGATAGATGGAGAGCCTGCCATCCTATCCTAAGACATCAGGAAAGGGAGGATTGGGAGTAGATGAGTCTCAGCTGTGAAAAGCTTTGAGCACGAGATTATTCCTCTCTCATCTGGGATGGTTGTGGGGGGCGAGTTGGGGTCTAAGCAGAGGTAGGGGGATGGGTGAGATGATTTCCTGGGTCCCTTTCTGGGAATTTTCTCTGAAGACACCCAAAGAGTCAAGACCTGATAAAAAGCAATGGGCGAGAAGAAGGTGACAGGACCAGTATCCCCGTGCACATTGTCTTTAGGGATTTACCAAAAGCATTAAAAAATCTTCCCTTCTTGCATGGAGAGCAAGGAGCGAAGTTTGAGAGCTCTTCTTTCAAACTGTGTTCCTTCTAATAAAGAAAGAATACAAGGGTTTCCCTGGAGGCGCAGTGGTTAAGAATCTGCCTGCCAATGCAGGGGACACAGGTTCGAGCCCTGGTTGGGGAAGATCCCATATGCCGTAGAGCAACTAAGCCCGTGCGCCACAACTGCTGAAGACCGCGCGCCTAGAGTCCGTGCTCTGCAACAAGAGAAGCCACTGCAATGAGAACCCCGTGCACTGCAACGAAGAGTAGCCCCCGCTCGCCGCAACTAGAGAAAGCCCGCGTGCAGCAACAAAGACCCCTCACAGTAAAAAATAAATAAGAAATAAATTTAAAAAAAGAGAAAGTATACAAGTATTTATACTGTAGAGCTGTCCATTTGAGTGCTATACCCAGGGCGACCAATTCATATTATTCCCGAGCAAGTTCTTCGGAGATTCACTCTGCATCGCACAGGCCACTTATCTCTGACATCCAGGGGTTGACGGAGTATAATTGCCACTATGGCTGCATTGTTTCAAGCTTCACCTCCTTTGCCCCCATACCACCCTTCTCCCCTGCCTCCCACCTGCCCAGATATTCCATGACAAGCAGCTGCAAATGAGGAGAGCCTACAGGAGGGAGCCCCCCCCCACCCGAACAGGAATTCCTCGCCCCATGAAAAGGGGCAGTGGAATGGCACTGCGGCTTCAACAGAGGGGAGAGTGATGCAAGAGACAGAGAACCGAGGCAGGGCCGTGGCCAGCGTGAATCAGCAGGCTTTCGGAGACTCAGAGGGATCAGTAGGGCTATAAGTGGGTTTCTTTTTTCTGGAGCTGGCCTGAGAAAGAAGCCACCTGGGAGTAGGAGTAGGAGGAAACTGGGAAGAGCTGGCCAGGTGGGTGGTGCTCAGCTGAGGTCTTGAGGACCAGACCCTGGGCTCTTACCTGAGCCTTTCCCGTTGGCTGAGCAGAGAAAAGCTGTGGGACAGCCAGGGGGGCCCTGCCAGGGACAGAACTCACCCCGTCAGGCCTGGCTTGGAGGGCCTCTGGAGCAAGTGCATGAAGAGGAACCTGGGGTGTGCAAGCCCTCAGGAGAGGGGCCCGGCTCCCTGGAGCTCCTGGGCGAGAGCCGTCTCTCTTTAGGGTGGCCCCTGCAGGACCTGCGGCAGCTCAAAATGGGACTCTGGCAGGCTGTCTTAGCCTTCCGGGTGCGTTAGTGCTGGCTGGAGAGATGTCCCTTGGGGACTGCAGGGGGGATGGGGTGAAAACGAGGTGCTGGTTGGGCCAGTGGAAATTCTGTGCTGCTCTCTGCCATCCCAGACTCCCCCTTCCTCTGCGGAGGGACTCTGCAACTGTCTGCAGGGGTGAGGTGGGAGGGGAGAGGGTCTCAAGCATGGAGCAAAGGCCCCTCACCTGTCGACCCCTCACTCCCTTGCTTGGAGGCATCGTCTCAGAATGCTGCCCCATCCCTCCTCCCCCACCTCCATCCTCACCTCTCAACCACTGCCTTCATTTCAAAGCCAGCAAAAGGGCTCCTCTCCTCCACCCCTTCAACCAACAGATGCCAAGGTTCTGGACCCGAGACGGGTACGTGGTCCCTGGGGTCCTCCTGTGAATGTCCTGGGTACTTCGGCCCAGGATCTGTGCAGAGTCAGCTCTACCCCACAGCTGGGCAGACCTCTGAGATGGATGCCGCACGGGCAAACCCTACCCAGCCAAGAGCTGAGCATGGGCCTTGGGTCCCCCAGATGGCTCTCCTCAGCTGTCTTTCTGCACCACCGTCTGGATCTGGGCTTAGAACTGAGCTTCCCTTCCAGCTCTGCTCTCTGGCCTCCACTTCCCACCTCCCACTCCACCCCAAGCCCTAATTCCACCTTTTTTCTCCTAAGACATCCCAACTGGTCAGAAAAAGTATATCCGAAGGGAGCTCTGGCTCTTAGCCATATAAACAGGGGTTCTTTCTTAGAAATACAGCAGCCATTTGCCTGTTCCTGGAGACCCTTCTGTTCTGTCCTGATACACCACCTACTCAAAGGGGCTTTTCCCCTCTGCCACCTCCGTACCGCAGCCACCTTCTCCACCTGCTTGGTGCTCACTGGTCGGGCCCTGCACTGCTGTTGTCGGTGGGGTCCCGGGGCAGGGAGTTCTCCCATCACCTCGGTGACCTTGGGCAAGTCCCTCCTGCCCAGAGTGCCTGATTCTCCTCATCTGTAAAATGAGGGGTTGCGGACTCCACCATCTCCGAGATTCCTTGCAGCTAAGAGTCTGTTTCTGTGATGATGTTGTGGTTTCTTTTGTTGATAAAATGCAGAGAGGAATAAATCCACGGAGACAAGAGACGTTGAGTATGAAGGCTGCTACCTCTGTCTTTTCTGGGATCAACACTGTCATCTACTTTCAAAGAAGGGAGGGGCCAGACCAACGCACGTGTCAGCCCAGCCCTGAACCCGGGGCTCCCGATCCCCTCCCCCACATCCCTCCAGCTGCCCACCTGCCTCTAGGGAAGAAAGGAATGAGATACTCTGTGTCCAGGTGCCCTGTCAGCAAAGGCTCAGGCAGATAACGCGGAGATTAGTGTCTGTTCAGTTCAGTCATGACGACCGGGCACGGCCCTACCTTCTAGGGAGCAGACTCGGTTCTGCACAGGGTCCTTTTCTCATGTGACAGGAGCAGGGGTCTCCCAGGAGTGTGGAAGAATTAACTACTGGCAAAAGGGCCAGGGCAGTCGCAGATGTGGGACAGTGAGCCCACCACGGAGCCCTGTGGAGAGGCAGGTAGCGGGTGGGAGGTGAGGACCCCAGAAGCAGGGTAACCACATCTCCTCAGCCCGATAGGGATTTTCCCAGAGTCCTTGTGGGGTGGAAAATTCTTTGATGAGTACAGTGGACGCACGCCAGCAGAAGTGGAGGGGAATACGCCCCCCACTTTTGGGTCTAGAAGCAAAAGGCTGCGGTTCTGGCCTGAATCTGGGCAGAGGGCAGTTCCGAGCTAGGGGACCCATGGGGGAAGGGTGGGAGGCTTCCACACACACAGGTCACCATGCTTTGTAGTGTGTGACTCCACTGTGACAGGGCCAGGGGTGAGCATGGGGCCAAAGCAGCCCCTCTCTGCTGGGGTGGTGATGTGTTCTGAGGACAGAGGGGGTGGGGAGAGTCCAAGGAGGCGACGTGAGCCGGGAGCCTGGCAGGGCTGTGCCTGCACCCATGCCCCAGCCCTGCTGTATCCATGACAAGCCTGTCTCCCAGAGGCCAGCCACCCGTTGACCCCCAAGAGCCCCGTCTCCCAGGTGGCCCCCTATCTTCCAGCAGCCGGTTTCTGCAGGGCTGCTTGTGTCAGATTCCTAGAGCTCGAGCAGCAGAGCTGGGAAGGCCCTTAGGATGAAGGGAGCCGCGGGCACTGCCCGAAGACCGAGGGCCTGGTGCGCTGTGTGGCTCCAGACGGGCGGGTCAGGGGTTAACTGAAAGCGGAGGCGTGAGCTCGCAGGGCTCCAGGCTGAATGTTGATAATAATTCCATTCATATGTAAACCTCACACCTTTTGCATCATCTTACCAGGTCTTACATCAACCCATGGCGGTGACCAGGGTAGGTAATTTATCTCCATTTTACAGCTGAGGAACCAGGCTTGAAGAGGTTAAGGACCTCCGAGTGCAGGAGCTCTAATGGTGGGATGGCAGGCAGCGGGTTGACAGTTGAGAAATAAGGGAACCATTGACGCCCCCACCCATTCACTTTTCTCGAGACCTTCCACAGGTCTGCGCCCCCTGTGCCCCCTTCACCCCCAGGGCAGGAGCATGTCAGAGGGGAGCTGATTGGAGCCCATGGCTATGCCTCCTCTCCTCTGCATGTCATGTGTCCTTAAAGGATCGGCCCTCAGACAGATAAGTAAACCCAAAGGGTCCCCGGAAGGCTCCTGGTCTGGGCCACGCAGCACGGAGGCATGTGGTCTGCGGGGAGGAGGCGGCACTGCAGCCCTTATGGACATATAGACAGAGCCCCCTCCGCCCTTGCCCTTCACAACATTCCTTCATCCTCCCTCTGAACCGTCAACTCATCTTCTGCACAGAATGAAGATAAGTCACTTCGCTCCGGAAAACCACATTTAGCATCTCCTGCTCTTTGTGGGGCAGGGAAGTTCTCCTCGACAGAGCGCTCGCATTGCAGATGGCTCACCATATGCCACCTTCCCGCACATTATCACCTCATAAGCAGATTCTGTCAGGTTCTCGGAGCAAAAGCTTAATTAACAAGTGGTGTGTACAATGATGTACTTAATTATCTCCTGCTTTTATTTCTTTGTTGTTTCTTGTTTTTCAAAAGTTTGGTAACAATTACAGACAACCGTTCCCGAGTGCAATTTCTGCACCTCTTTTTTCTTTTCTTTCCCCCGTTTGGAGCTTGGCAGTGGGGTAAGAGGAGAGCTTCCTCTTTCTCCTCGAGGCCCCTGCTTAGGGCCCGCAAGCTCAACTTGGCCCACTCCAAACTTGCTGGCCGAAAGCTCTCGGGGAGGCGGTCTGGGCACTTGTGTTTCAAGAAAGTTTCCTGTGGTCCAGGTGATCTCTCATCTCATTCTTCCTCTATCTCACCCTATTGGTCAATCCGGCACAGTGGGTGTGGCCGGGCTGGGGTGGTAAGGACACGGTGCTGGGGGGGTGGGGCAGGAGACACCCCTGCCTCAGGGTAAGGACGTGGGCAGTGTTGGGGAGCTGAGCACAAAAAGCAAGACAACTTTGAACAGAAGCACAAGAAGTAGCAAATTGGAGGGCATTTGGTAGGCTGAAGCCAGACCCATGACTGGGGGCTTAGAAAGAAGTGACTGGATTCCCCTGGAAGCATTTCTGCTTACAGTCCCAAGTGACCTGAGGGCCAGGAAGCCCAGGTCTCTAGTGTGGGTGTCTTCTGGAAGCATCAGTATGTGTGTGTGTTGGGGGGTGTGTCCTGTTTTAGCGAACCTCCTTCAGAGTTCCAAACTCAGTTATCAATTCGCAGTGACAGAAGAGCCCCCTACGCCCCCGCCCCTGCAACCCGAGCTGATGGTGGCAGAGTCTGAGTCACCACGAGGAGGCCTTTGTGGCTTCTCAGAGGGCCAAGGGCTGGCTCTGAGCTCCTCAGCCAGCAAGGGAGGGGGTTCCTGGGGCCCTCCGTCCTCGAGTACCGTCCCCACCACACCCACCAACATTAGCTGAAACCGGGTGCAGTCTGGGGAGGGCTGGGGGTGATGGGTGGGAGGAAAGGAGAAGATGCAAGGGCAGAAGAATTGCAGAATCAGGAGATCGGGGCTTCCCTTAATCCCTCCAAGTTGAGGGAGAAAGCTGACGGACACTTTCCTGAAATGAAGACAGACAGGCCACGGCCAGCACCACCCTGGGAACCCTTGGTGGCTCCTCTTCCCAGAACATCCAGTTCCTTGACTGCATCGAGCGGCAGGGGCAGGATGAGTTCTCTGGGCTCTGCAGACACCGCCCCCCCCCATCTCCTATATCTTAGGGAAGAGTCTGCCAGACTCCAGAGGGGTCTGGGCCTGGAGAAAGAAGCGCTGAGGCCAGGTTGGGCTCCCTGACCTCGTGGTATACCCAAGCCCGGGACAGTGCCTGGCCTGTGATAAGGGCTCAATAGGCGCCTGTCAAATCAATGAAAATTTAATAGACCCGCCAGTTGCCGCTTTGCCGTACTCACGGTTACTTGTAAAGACAACTACCCTGCCCCAGAGAGAGAGCCATAGTTTTGTGCGGCATGCCCGGTCCCAGCTGACCTAAGGGCAGCCCATGGAGACAAGTCAACTTGAGATGTGGCTGGCGGGATGAAGAGAGAACACAGGGCAAAAGGATTCTGCTTCTCAGGTTGATCTGGGAAGTGCCCAAGGCAGGAGGTGAATAGCAACGGGAGTTGAAGGTGAAAAGAATCGTTGGAAGGAAGAGGTCGCCTGGGGAAACGGGGAGCTAGACCATGGAAATGATGGAGGAGGAGGAAACAGGTGTGTGCAGCCATCCCGAGGGGAGGGGGGACTTCCGCCTGCCCTCCAATACCCACCCCACTCGGTGTCCCTCACGGCTTCCTGTCCTTCTGTGTAACCCTCCTCCCCTGCTCAACCTTCCGTTGCAACTTCCGTTAGCTTCAGGGAAGGCCTCGAGAAGGAAAGCTCAAAGGGATGGAGGCAAGAGGTAGATGCACCTTCTCAAAACCAGGACCCCAAAACCAGAACCTGAGCAGCTCCAAAGGCACAACGATCATTTGGGGGCAGGTAAGGGATCGTTCACCCTAGCTGGGATTCAGGGAGAAGCTCTGAGAATGACATTTAGGGCTCCAGTAGGAGCATGAACAGATAATCATCAGGTATAGTTTCTATAGTTTCCTCAGTGCTGGCGTGGGGCTGGGTGAGGGAGCCGTGTGGGGGAGGTGGGGACAGGCAGAAGGCGAGTGCAGGGGTGACTAAGAACTCGTTTCCACTGGCACGACGACATGGCTTCTTGAGATTTTTGCTGAACAATGCAACACTGAAAGAAACACTGCGTCTCTCTCACCTTGGTGGAGTAGGAGCCAGCCACTTGGCTTTTTACCCATCGGAGAAAAATACTTCTTCAAACATGTGGCCAGGAAGGCTGAGGAGAAAGGAAAGCAGAAACCAAACTCGACCTGGGGCAGAGAACAAGAGGGCGGGCTCTTCTGCTGACTCCACCTCTGCCCCAGGGGCCCAGGCAACAGGGCCCTCTCCCAGGTGACTTTCAACTATGGATACAGCCTCTGTCACCAGACCCCATCCCCCCAATCTAGTCCTCCCCAGGACGGGGCGGCAGCGGAGAGGAAGCTGCCTCGAGGCTAAAGGCCATCGTCGTGGAGTGGACAATCCCCCTCCCTAACCTGCACCCCAGCCACAGTTCAGGGCCACCTGGGTCAGGTAGCACTCAAGAGGACGAGGCTCTGCTGCACGGGGCTGCTGGGATTCCTCCACCGGGGCAGGGGACAGCTAGGAAGGGCAGGAGGGAGCCCCGGTGAGGGGGCGGTCAGTGCCAATGCGGGGACTGCTGCATGAGCCTTGGAGCTCTGGCCTCCCCGCAGCGGCGAAGGCTCGTTCACTCCCCATGGGCGCAGTTGCGGTCAGGCTGGGGTCTCAGACCGTGTTCCCTCCTGCTCTTAAGGACAGTAATTGTCCTCAGCCATGACCCCACACCAGGTACCGGGGAGGCAGAGCAGGGCAGGAAGCCCATTTCTTGCTCACTCTTGTGGGTGCTTACCATTTCTACCCCCCGCACCCTGACCAGAAGCTCACTCCTTCAGCCTCCCTGCCTCTGCCGCCCCCCCACCCCCTCACCCCCGCAGGGCCAGTTTGCCCTCTCACATCCAGTCTCTCCCAGGCCCGCCCTCACCTCCTCTGGGGTGGTTTCCCACCCTGAGCTCACTGAGGCCCCGACCTCCCCCCGCACTCCCCCAGCCCGTAGTGCTGGTCCCCAGCCCACCCCAGGGGAGTTTTGTCACTACGGCGACATCAGGGCACCAGGGAAGGAAGAAGAGACTGCAGGGAGAGCGTCACAGTCATCCAAACATCAAATTTGGTCGCCCACGATCTGCTCCTCTCCCACGCTCTGTTCCTCTCCTACGCTGGCTGACCCCTCTGGCCAGGCCAGCTCCATGACGCATCTTGTGAAGCCTTGCTGGCTTCCCCAGGCAAAACCGATTGTCCCCCTCTGATCCTCACCTACACTGGTTCACAGCCTGGTCACTGCCATACTCCATACCGTGCTAAACTCCAGGCACATCCGTCTCCCTGGCCAGAGCAGCTGCTCTCTCTCCAGCCTCCTCTTAGGCTCCTGTCCCCACCGGGGGCTTTCTGCTGAGGGTTCCTAGACAGACCCCCCCTTTGCTGAGCCAGTCCATGGAGCTGCCCTTCCAATCCTGCTGCTCTGACCCATCTCGAGCATCACCTCTGTGAACTCTTCCCGGAACCCACTGGCCTCTCCTTGTCTGCAGAACACTCTGACCCCTAAGAAACGTGTGTCACATGCTCTCATTTTAGATTGTTTTCAGGTCTGTCCTCTGCAGAAATCTTAGTCCTATTCACCTCTGTGGTGACAACATTCGTGTCTAATAAGGGCTTCCCTTGCTGATGATTAGCGTGACGTAGGGTGGGGTGAGGTGGGGTGCAAGAGGCCCAGATGTGCTGCTGGGCCAGGTCTGGGAAGCAGGGCCTTGGGTGCCACGGTAGGGGGCATGCAGGGGGATAAGAAACGGGATGGCTCGCTTTCCTGCCCCCTTGCTGAGCAGATGCACCTCCCTTGGGCTTCTTCTACAGCTTTACACTAGACCCACCAGGAAGTAAGTGTTCAGACAAATGAACACCCAGATATGGGGCTTGCAGTGGTGCCAAGTAGGGCGGTCTCCTGCCCAGGTGACTGGACCAGGTTACCCTGAGGACACTCCACGTGGAGAAGGGGTGGGGGGTGCTGTGCGTGAAGATGTGCCTGATGGACGCCGGTGTGGAGGGGAGCCCAGCTCTTTCTACGAGGCCTGGGGTGGAGGCCACAAGGAGGCAGACAGTGATCATAAGTATCTGGTGGCGGACGCAGTTCTCCGCCACGGGTGTGTACAGTCGTCAGCGCGGGCCTCTTTGGAGAGGAGAGGCAGTCTAGGGGAATTCAAATTTCTTTCTGACCCTGCCTACTTGGGGGCTGAGGTGGGGCCTCTGTGGATAATTCCAGCTGGATGATTCTTTATGGAGTTGACTTGAAAGTTGATGGCTGGATTGCCAGTGTTCTTACAGCCTAGGCTGTCAGAGCCAAAGAAGAGATTCTAGGAAAGGTCTGGAATCCAACCCTGGAGGAAACCGAGACTTGCAGGCAATCAGTGACTGCACGCCCACTCAGCGATGGCAGAGTTGGAAGTAGGACCAGGGCCCTGCTACGTCACCACTAAGATGAGAACCTGCATTTCCTGACATGCAGTCTGCTAACGTCTTGCAGGGCTGGGCGCATGAATGTGCCTGGCCACCAGAATTCATGTAACACCTCACTCTGTTACACGTAATGACCAAGCAGTGTCTCAGACCATCCCACCCGAGATCAGCTGAGGTCCCCTTGAGTGGAAAGACTGGGGCCATGCAAGCAGCGGTCTAGAGCTTGAAAAAGCCGAAGAAAGGAAATGTTTCAAGGGAGCAAAGACAAATAAAGACCAAGAAGCAGCTCCCTTTTCTTCTCTCCGCCCTCAGCCTGAATGTTGCCTTTGGTTCAATGCCTGTTTGGGATTTGTGCAAAAATTTGCCAGATGACTCCAAATTCCACTGGATGGAGGGTAGGAGGCGACTCTGGCAGTCGGGAGGAAATGGTTCTGAAGCTGCTTTGTGAGCTATGGAACTGAGACAGCGCATCCCGTCTGGACACCCGAAGGACCCAGCTTTTGAACCTGCGGCTGCCGGCCTGACTGGGTGCCGCAGAGAGAGCTGTGCTCTCAAGGCCACGCTTGGCTGCACACCTCACAGGTCCTCAGCGGGTGGCAACAAGGAATCCTAGCCTACAGTGATTCCTTTGGTGCTTTACAGGTTTCAAAGCACATTCCCATATTATAAGTCTGCTCTTCACCAGGGATGATGAGCAAGGAGAAAAACAGCCTCCCTCTGCAGATGGTGAGATTGACGCATGTGCACTCAGTTCCGGGGTGGGGCAGAAAGACGCCAGGTGGACCTGCGTCTCAGTGTCACCCCGTGTCCCCTTTCCCCTAAGGACAGCCACAGCCCCAGTGTTCAAAGGAAGCTGCTTTGCCCACTTTTGTCCCTCTGAGTAATCACTATGCTTCCCACCAAAATCTCCAACCCAGTTCCGGTCCCCACCCCAGGCAGGAGTCTGCTGTCCCCGCTCCCCAACCAGAGCCTGCCCCTCGGGCCCCCAGACCAAGCAGTGAGCGTGTTCAGTGGAAATACTCCTCAGCCCAGCGGGGATCAATACATCAATAGAAACGTCAGGCCGAACATAAACAGAGGGAGGGTGAGGGGGCCAGGGGCAGGGGGCTGAGTGGGCTCTGGGAGGGAAAGAGCCAGACAGCCCCGTCTGGGGAGCAGCTGCGCTCCATCCAGGAAGCACCTCACCTGCACTGTCAACAAAGAGAGAAAGACTCATGAATTCAGGCCCCACTAATTAGGAACCCGCCATGCCTGAGGTCCAGCACAGAGGCAAGTTTGCCTCTGTTCTAGGTCTGGGGAGAAGGGTCTGCAGAGCTTGCTGAGCTGGGTCCCCCGCAGGCAGGCCTTCCCACTTTGGCCTCACAGGCCCGCCGCATGTGATTTCGAGCCATTCTCCTCTTGGGGTCATCTTTGTCTTGTGTCGCTTACCAGATTCTAAGTTCCATGAGGACAGAGAATGGGACAGGGAGCCCCAGGAGCCACCCCCCCCCCGCCCCCTCTGCCCAGCACACCGTGCCACTGTGCCGCAGGCACCCAGCAAACAGCCAGGGCCCCGCCTTGGCCGACTGGGAGCAGCCCAGGCAGCAGTCAAGCAGGGCAGAAATGAGTCAGAACTCCTTGGCTTGGAGCAGGCCAGCAGTTCTCGTGGAGATGAGTGATGGGAGCCTCCTGTGGCTTGAAGCAGCCCCGGTCCACCTCCAAAGGCATCCACCTAGAGAGGCATCTGCCTGCTGCCCACACTGCCGGGGGAGCACCTGGGATGACCCTGGATGGTCCTGTTTGCAGAGCTTCAGGGGATGGAAAGGAACGGGCAACTTGTCAGGATGCCAAATAACCAGTCGGCTGGAAACTCCAGGGAGTTCATTTCTGGACTCGGCCACAGAAACCCCTGTCCTTCCCCTTGGAGAGTTTGGAAAAATGTGCCCAGACCAAGGAGAAACGGTTTGGGGGTTTCTTATAGCACGGCTCCTCTGTGGAGGCGGATGGATTTTGGGGGAATTCTCCCTCATGCATCCTTTGATCATGTTTTTTAAAGGAAACAGGAGGAAGCTGACAGGCCTGGTGAACGTTCTAGGGTTTATTAAACATGGCAGGGCTTTTTCAAAGAGGTCACCACACTGCTAATTTTCATTTCTCTGGGAAGTGCCCCTGGTCCCCAAATTCCCTGAGTAAAATTACTTTAAAACTTGATTCCTTTATAACTGTTACCTTGCTATGTCATCCCACTCAAGGAACAGTTTTGTGAGGGAGGCAGGGTGCAGAGTGAGAGAGAGGAAAGAGAAGCAATTCTTGGAGACCAGCAGGGCAGGGTTGGACACCCAAGAGTTCAGCAGGAGGGGGGACTTGTGTGTCTGCAGAGCAAGGGGAGGCTGCTGCCCGAGCCCCTGGTGGGGGCATCTGCACACACCCCTGAAAAATCACTTTGGAAATTCTGTGCTCTGGGTTGACAAAGAATTGTCCCCTTAAGTATCAACTGATTCAAGTGTTCATTGGGTTAATTAAGGGGAACGAGCTAGGCAGAAGAATCTGGGGTTCTTTTTTTCTTAAAGCTTTTTTTTTTTTTTTTGCAGCATGCGGTCTCTCACTGTTGTGGCCTCTCCTGTTGCGGAGCACAACCTCCGTACGTGCAGGCCCAGCGCCCATGGCTCACGGGCCCAGCTGCTCCGCGGCATGTGGGATCTTCCCAGACCAGGGCACGAACCGTGTCGCCTGCATCGGCAGGCGGACTCTCAACCACTGCGCCACCAGGGAAGCCCCGAATCTGGGGTTCTTGGGATGGATTAGGAAGTTATCACTGGAGAGAGGTTTAGGGCAGCTGCTGCCCAAGCCTGGTACCTAGAAGGTCTTCAGGAGCTCAGGGATGCCTGTGGGCAGCTGCCGGGCTAAGCAGCCTCAACCAGAGCCAACAGGCCCCTTGCTAAGGAGGCTGGGGTCCCTGCAGACACCCATTCTTAACAATGAGTGGGGTTCAGGACAATTTGAGCTTAAGGTAGGCAGGCAGGGTAGAGAGCAGGGCTCAGAGCCGATGGCCTCCTTCCTCCTCTGAGGGATCATGGGGAAAAGGATGAGTAAAAAGAAAGGACGGTGGGGGGGTGGCTCTTGGGGGGTTACTCTGGATCAGTGACCCTCAGGTTCTCCACATTGGCCTCAGGTGGAGTTGCATTTGCTTTCTTTAAGTTTTAGACTTGCCTTGGTGGGGAGGTACGCAAGAAGGTGCAGGTCCCTGATGTGGCAGGGATACGGAGACAGCAACAGGCCTGGGGACGGACCATAATGGCCTCAAGACTGATGGTGGCTGGGTCGGGCCTGTTGGTGACCTCTTCACTCAGCCAATGATAGTTACAGCATCCTACAACTCAAGGGCTTGGAGATTTACAAAGTCCCATCACATCCATTACCTCACTGGAGCTTTCCAAGGGTACTTTGAGATGGGCAAGGAGAGGCAACTGGGTCTCCAAGAGGTGACTTCTCCAAAGAGATGTCACATGATGGATTAGTGATGGAGTCAGCGCTAGACTCCACGCTCAGAGTTCTCGTTTCTGGCCCTTTGCCCTCCTGCCCACCCCACCTCTACCCAGCTGCAAAGGGCTGGTCCCATGGGGAGTCTCCAAGTCACCCCAAGGGAGAGTCAGTAGAATGAGAGGCAGTCCAGCACTGCCTCTGCTTCTGGTCACCTCCCTCCACATTCAGGCACTTTGCAAATCCACCCTGGAAGGATGCGACAGGGGCACTGTTGCTGGTTGCTACATGGGACAAGAAGTGTTCCCACTCATCAGAACACTTAGAAAAATTCACAGCTGGCAGTAAGTGGGGAGAGGGCTGCCTGAGCCCCTTGGGGTACCTGGTTAGCCCTTGTGGAAATCCAACAGAGTCTCTGGGATCAGGGGCTGCCCAGGGGTTCCACCAACTCAGTGACTTGTGGGTGATCCAAATTCATGGGGGCGTGGTGGGCAAGGCAGAGAAGCAGCCTGCCCTATTGCAGCCTACCGGATCTGCCATCAGGGAGGTTGGCTGGCCTCCCACTGGGGCTGCCCCAGTCCACTGTGAGGCTCAATGGCGGTTAAAGTGGGTGCCCCCTGGGCCTGGGCTCTGGCCTCTGGGTCTTTCTGGGTAGGGAGAACATTGGGAGTGGAAAAGAGCCTTCACTTAGATCTTGAAATTCAAGTCTTCTGTTCCTGGCAAGGAAAATAGGGTGGATTTGAAAAAAACTTTGATCTTGAAATAGGTAGTCCTGGGTCCAGGCCTTAGATTTGCCACTGACTAGCTGTGTGTCCTTGAGCCAGTCCTTTGATATCTCTATAAAAGGCCCCTCACAGAGTGTCTGTAAGGATCAAATGAGGTGATGGGTGGGAAAGCACGTGGCCATCTGTCAGGTGCTGTACCAGGAAGCGGGCTTTATTGTCGGGATTTGGGGGCCGGGGGGGAGGGGTTGGATGCTATGGGGGAGGGACAAGGGCTCTCCAAAATGTGGGGGCTTCCGAGGTGGGCAGGAAATGCTCAGCGTGGTTAAAGGGCCACCGAGCAGAGAGAAATGAACCGTCACTGGCTGCTCGGCTTCCCCTGACCTTTTTACTGCACATCATAAATTATCATCCTGTTTTATTCTCGTTTTATAGCCTCTTCCAGGCCATTTCTGGCCGCTTACTCTCTGCTCTGGGCCAATGGTATTAGAAACAGTTTCCTGGTCCTTATCCTCCTCTGTCAACACCTCAAATTCCTGGTAACTGACCCAGTAACCGGGAGGCTTCTGTGACCACCTGTTGGTTGGCTAGGGAAGCATCGGTGCTGGTGGCTGTGGGTGACACCAAAGTTGGGCAGCCTACTGCCTGCCCTAGGGTAGCTTGGATGAGCCAGAGGAAAGTAATGTTCTGATTCCACGCTGTGCGCTTGGGTTTGTCAAGCCTGCTTCCGGAGGAGAGAGGCTCTCCTCCTGGAACCTGGGCAGTTGTCTGATGAAGACAAACTCTTCAGGGGAGTCAGCTTCCTCTCAGCCTTTGTGTATTTGGAAGAAAAGTGTTAGGAAGACCTCCACCATACTTTCCATTGTCAACATCCGGTGGTTCTACCACTGTGAGAAGCTGGGCTGGGAGTGGGGTGAGTTGGAGGAAGGTCCTGACTTTGCATTTGACTTTGTGGAACTAGTCCCGGTTCTACTACTGGTGAGTGGCCCTAGGTAAGTCTCTCCCTCTCACTGGGGGCCAGTTTCCTCATCTGTAAGTAAGAGGACAAAGCAGATGCCTTCCCGAGTTCCTTCCAGTGCTGCCAAGCTGTAACTCGAGAGAGGTTACTTCTCACACATAGGACACCCAAGCATTTGTTTGCAAAGTAACAGATTCACACAACAAATTAATGTACTGTCAGCGTCACGCACAACGCTACTGTTTTTAAGGAAATGCTGGCTTTCAAATGAAGGCAGCAGATTAGGGAAGATTTGAATGACGCTCATGAGCCTTTGGTATAATATTTTTACTGAGTTTTTTGTATCCTGATCAAAGGAAAGGAAAAACAGCAGCTACGTTGTCTCTCCTGTCATTATTCCAACAGAGGAGACTTTTTGTTCCGTATAATTCTTGTAGTAAATTGTCAGTTACCATTTTCCTGATCCATTTCTCTGGCATGACTTTCTCATGCCATGATTTTGTGGATACGAGGTGGAGAAAGATAAAGCATCACGTGCTGAGTTTGTGATAAATGGAAGGACACGGATGGGGACCAGCATCGCAGAACTCACAGTGGTGGGGTGACGGGGGGCCTCTGGGGGGAAGGAGAGAGGCCTACTTTCTACCACGCCAAATAAAAGAGGGTGGCATGGCACCAGAGAGAGGCAAGGTTGGTATCACTCATACCGGAAGGTATAGGGAGTGAAGGCAGGAGGGAAAAGGGTAGAGGATGCAGGACTGGGTGAAGGTTATCCCTCTCTGGGCCTCGGTTTCCTCATCTGTAAAATAAGGGCATTGTACCAGGTAGGCTCCGTGCTTCACCTCATTGTCCAGCTCAGAGCGGAGAGGAGGGAGGAGGGGAGTCAGGCTGGGGGTTGGGGGATGGGGAGGAGACCAGGGTGCATCAGAACGGGCTCTTCCTGGCTCAGCTGCATCTCAGAGAGAGCCCCCGATGATGGCAAGCTTGGTAGAATTTGCACTCAAACTTATTGATAAACTGATAAATGTTGAAACTGTGCTATCTGGACTTTGGTTGATAAAAAGTAACCCCCTCCCCCCACCAAAAAGTAACAGGTAAAGTTTCCAAGGTGAGTCCTGGGGCTACAGAGAGCCCTCTACTCCACTCTCCGCCGGTCGAATGCCACAGCAGTTCTTTTCAGGGTCACCTTTTCAAAGTCTGTTCAAACAAATCCATATTCCCAGTTCAAGTGTAGGTCACAAAATCACACACCAACCTGTGACCCCTTAGGATACCACCTCCCTGAAAAAATAAAATACGCTAAGTGTATAATTGTGTGTGTGTGTGTGTGTGTGTGTGTGTGTGTTTAACATTCGGGGACATTAGAAAGAATAAGCTTTTCATTTTCTTCTTTGTTTTTACTATGTTTCCTTTGAAAAGCTATGTGCCAGAGGTTGCAACGGTAGAAAGGAGGGTGTAGGAGTGAGACGGCGAGATGTGGTGGAGATATTTTACAATTTACCAAGATATGAGTACAGGTCCCTCTGTGTTTAAATCCCCAAAGAATTCCACGTTGAGCTTAAATTAGGAAGTAATGTTCTTAAGGGCTACCCCGAAGCAAGGCTACAGCTAGAGAAGAGGAATCTGAATTATTAACAGAAAGCAGGCTCAGGTGGCTCCAATGCTGGCTGAGTCTGGGGTCTGAGCCCCCCCGGGGTGCAGCTTCTAGACAGACAGCGTGCCTGGGGTGCAGTGGGGGCCAGGATAGAGACTGGGGTGATGTTTCAGAAGTCGCTGGCCTTGGCATATCTTGGCCCCAGTCAGCCCCAACTCAGGAGGTGAGTTTCCTGTTGCCATGCTATGAGCCCAGCTGTAAACATCTGGTAAAACTCTGGTTCTGCGATTTGGACCTCCCCTTCCAGCTACTTGCCTTGATTTAACCCTTCTGGGTCTGGCAAAGAATAATCTATTATAATCAAAGCCATTTTGTGTACCATCTTTCACATGTAGAGCACTTCACCCACTCTCAGAGTGTATACACACATCTTAGGAGACAATGTTAATTCTGAATAGAATTAAACAGCTCATAAGCCAGTCGGCTCCATTTCCTGAGAATTCTGGAAGGAAGTTTCAAGGGCTGTGAGATCAATTCCCTCAGCCAACAGAGGGTCTGAGAGAATCCCTTTAAAAGACTGGAAAAAAAGAATAAACTGAGATCTGAAAGAATGAGCTTGCAAATATACCACTGAAGGCAAATTCAATGTTTTAAATAAAATTTAACTTAGTGTGACAGGAACTGAGCTAAAGGGCTACCAGGAATGGAAAATAAGACCAAGCCCCAACTTCCGAGGGGCAAACGGTCTACCTGGGGCATCAGTCAGACTGTCTGCAAATTCACGGGACAAATCAGAGGGAGAGATCAAACTACACTCCATTATGACCCTGCTTCTCCCTTGCTCGGACACACTCATTCTTTCCCTTGTCACTCTTGGCGCCCAGACCTCTTTGCGAAATCCTCCATTCCCAGGTTTCTCCATTGTGACTTGCTGCCAGCCGCCAGTGATACCCACAGGGACAGACCACCCATTTCTGCCTACATTCCTCCAACCCACCTTTCCTTCTTTATACAGCAAGCCCGCAGGGTTCGGTCCCTCCCGTTTTCTTAGAGAGGGATCTGGCTCCACTCAAGTCTAGCAGCTAGAAGGGTGGTCTTCGTGCTCCCCACTTCCTTGCTGTATTAAGGGTTTATCTACAGAGAAATAAAGGAGTTGACTAAAATAGAAACATTCAGAAGTGATAAGATACAGGCTCTTCAAAGATTCCGTCATTTCTGGTCCCTAGTTTATAGCTTCTGATTCCCTTCTGGAAGCACCATCGAAGCTCTGCCTTCTGCTTTTAACGCCAAGCGTGTACCAGCCAAGACAAAAAGCTGCCCCTCTACAGCGGCTTTCCTGACCCTGTCCCTCCAGGAAGCCAGCAGAGGGCTTTGGAGGGAATCATGGTGAACTGCAAATGCTCCCTGCATTCCGAAATCCTCCTGCTGGGACCTCACCATCCCAGCTCCCCAAGCCTGGTTATCCAGTACTGATACTTGGTTAGCCCTCCCACAAGGTGGTGGCCCCTTTTCTATCATTACCAAGGTTTCTAAGGACACTCACTTTGGGGAAGTGACATAATGGAGCCAAAAGCCTGTCTTCAGGTGATCTGAACTTGGCTCTTCTGAGGAAAGAATCTGGGAGGCTGTGAATTTCCCCTCTCAAAACCCAGCCTTTCTTCTCATAGCTCCCCTTCTCAGCTTTGTTCAAACACACACACACACACACACACACACACACACACACACACACACACGGCAGACCTGCCTTCACCCCCACTTCTACCAGAGACAATCTATGCTTCCTTCTAGTCTAAGACATCCTCTTTCCTGGCGCCCTCTGGCTTCAAATATGAATGGACAACATTAACCTAATTGTCACAGGTCCTGGGGAAAGTTCTACGTCTTTTCTTTACATCTCTCAGTATCTTGCCCCTTCAGACCATCACAACACATATCTGCATTTTAAAGGTAAGTCCCTCTAATTCTTGCTACTTTAAAGTCCAAGCTCTAATTAAAAATGGATTTCCCCTTTCCTTCCTTCCTTCCTTCCTTCCTTCTTTCCTTCCTTCCTTCCTTCTTTCCTTCCTTCCTTCCCTCGTTTGGGTTATGCTCCCTTGCAATCTACCATGACTTTCTATGCAAGTTTGTCGTAGATGGATTGGGTGGGAGGGCAGGGAGGAGGTTACTGCAAGTGGATGGATTGGGGTCCTCAATGAAAATGTGGATTAAAACAGACTTTCTGTTTTAATGGATTTATGCTAACACAAATGGTATAATTTCAGAGCCACCTTTTGTTTGCCTCAAGGACTAGCCAATTCACTTTACATTTTGTAAAAGGTCTTCAGTTATTTAAAAGCAATGATGGAGGGGGGTGAGGTGGGAAGTATGTCAGAGATTGGTTGTAACCACTTTCAGTTTATTAAATTCCACTTCCTCCAGGTTCCTTCCTATTAGAACGGGTTATAAGGAAAGGAAATTACTTTTCTTCTTCTGTCTTTTCACCTCAGTTTCCATCTCCTCACCTGAAGTTGGGATCTAAGTGAGGCAGAAGGGCAGGGAGGGAGGGAGGGGCTCCAGGGAGGAGGCCCTAGTGACTCTCCGAGGCTCTGTCTGGAACAGAATATGGTGGGAAACGCAGCCCACCCACTCCCTGAGGGAGGAGGCGGCTGGTGGAGAAACTCTGAGGCCCGTATTTTTTTTCTTGAGGGAGCTAAGAAGATCCTTTGACCTCAAGGAGGATGGGGAGGAACTGGAGGGTTCAGAGAGGAGTGGGGCTGGAAGGTGCCCCAAATTCTGGGCAGGGCTCTCAGTCTAACTCGGTGAGACGCAAATACTAGAGGTCGGGCAGACCCTACACCCACCTCTCTCCTGCTCAAAGGTCTTGGCCTTGGCACTGTCCATTCCTTCTCAAGGCCAAAGCCTTGGGAAGATAACGTCTATAGGCCCCCTTCCCAGCCCCACCCCCCCAAAAAAAAGGTGTTTCTGACCCTAGGGACAAATCTGGTGAGTCAAGATATCTGGATTAGCTGGGACCTTCCACAGCGATCCTCAATCGCTTCTATTCTGCTCAATCTGGGGCTCTTTAGAGAGTGCACGCAATGCGCCGTTCTCTAAATCACAGGGAGTACAGCTCACTCTGATGACAGGACAGGATATTTGAAATCAGGATGTCTCGGGAAACCCTCTGAGTTGGTCTTCAACCCCGGGCCCAGGAGCCCAGAGAGGCAGAGGTCCCCAGAGTCCCACCCCCGGGGAATCTGGTAATCTCTGAGCCAGTGACCGGTGGTAGGGCGGGCCTGGGGAGTGTGGCGCGGGGCGGGGCGAGGCGGGGCGCGGGACGGGGCGCTGCCGGCTCCATCCCCGGATGGGGGAGCTCTGGGCGGTGCTGGCCGTTGGAGGCGGGCAGGGGCGGGGCGTTGAGGGAAGCCCCTCCTCACCCCGCCCCGCGCGGAGGCCTCGGTGTAACTGTCATCCCCAACGTCTTCCTCAGTCCTGCCGCGCGGCAGAGCCACCCAGAGCTCCCTGAGGGCGAAAGCGGGTCTTGACCAGCAGGAGGGTCTGAGGATGGGGTGCGGGAGGAAGCGTGGATGGGGGGGCGCCTTCCTGGAGGCTGGGGAGCCGGGAGAGAGACCCCCACGCTTCTCGGTTCGCGGCCCCCCTTGGTCCCAGAGGGAGAGGACCATCCACCTGCTATGCCCTCGGCGGGTCGCGGGCCGTCAGTCCTACTGCTGCCAGGAGCGTCTGTTCTTGGTCACTGCCTGATCCCAAAGCAGGCGAAGGGCGACGTTGGAACTAAAGGGGCTTGTGGGCTTCTGAGCGGAGGGGAGGCATTGCAGGGGCGTCAAGTTAGATGGAGTATGTTGTGGTGGAGGCCGCTCACCACAGAGGTGCAGGATTTGGACCCCAAATGGAAAGCAAGCAACTGTACCCCTCCAACGGGTCATAACACTGTGGGGAGCTCTGGGGGGCCGGGATCTGCAAACTTTATCCCTTTTAAAGTTGCACTTAGCAGCATGTATAGCCCAGCCTACAGCTTGGTTCCTGTGAGATGAGCTTGCTGGGACTGCCTCTGCAGGGGCAACTGTGGGCATCCTGAAGAAATGCTGGCATGGAGGGGCTGTGGGGAGAGGCAGAGAGGAGCATGTGTGCAGGGAATGGGCTGGAGCATGCTCTTACAGAGCAGGAGTCAGTGGCAGCTCCAGCAGACAGGCCCTCGGGGTGGGAAAGGTGGAAATCTGATGGACTTCAATCAGGTGACAGCATGGGCAAACTCCAAGGTTATTACATGAGGACCGGGTGGGGTGTCATGGTGTAAAAGGCTGAGGAGGGCTTGAAGGGAAGAGGGTGAAGCAGTGCTCCAGGTCACCCAGCACCAGACATCTCATCAGCTTTTTGCTAAGAGTCCTCAGCTATCTTTGGAAGACATGTCCTGACCGCGGAATCCTGTTTGTCAGCAAAATGGAGGAAGAGGGGAAGTTTGGGGCCTTACTAGGCTCCCTATATTAAGAGCCTCAGAGAAATATCTTTGTTTCACAGATTAATCCAGAGTACAGGTAAATCTTTGAGCCTGACCCTGAGTTCCAAAGGTTCTGGGTATCCAGGCCTTGAATCCAGCAGGCATGAGTGTTCGCATCTTAGTTTTTCCATCATGAGCCTATGGAAAGGAGCTATTTCCATCCCAATATTCTCTCTTCTGGCTAGAACCCAGAGGCGAAAACTGTCTCACGACAGCCTCCCTGGGGAGAAAGTGAAGGGCATGGGGATGGCTTCGGAGTTGACTTCTGTCCTCAGGTTCTGGGAGGATCACAAGGCGTCAGGCCAGGATTCAGGTTAGCTGTGGTTCAAGACTTTGCCTGTGTGGCATATGTGGATATGTGCAAGGTCACCGAGGCGACGCTATCCCCTTATATTCGTCTGATTTTCCAACCTGAGGCAGACTCCCTGGTGGCCTCATTCACCTCTGGGCCCCTGCGGCCGAAGCACTGAACTGGCACAGGGTTGGCATTGGCGATGCACATACTTAACCGTATTTTGAAGGCCCAAACCACAGGCATGTTTATAAGCTCCACAGCAGCAGCAGGGTGGGGAGGCACTGGGGAGCTGATTGAAATCACGTGAAGTATCCAAGGCGGAAGCTCAACGTGAGCTTTAACTACTGGAGAATGGAGCCTGAGCAGGCCTCCTTTGCTCCCGCTTGTAGATAACTTGGATGTGCCTTCCGGAAATGTATAAGAGCCAGTAGGAAGTTCCCTTCCCACTGGGCCGTGAAGGATTTCTGGGTGGACACTGGGTTATCTATGAGCCATGGCAGTAAATCCCCCAAGGTACCTTCCTACTCCCTAAAAAATGCATGGAGATTATATATTCTTGCCTGCCCGGTCAGCCTGGGCTAACTTCCTACAGACAGGAGCCAAGGAAGCCCTGGGCCTGCCTGCCCAAAGAGATCAGGGTGGAAAGGGAAATGTCTCTGAGGTGGGTGACAAATGGTCCTGACACTGGGCAGAATCTCAGAGTTGGGAAGGAACTGAAGGCCCTGTACCCTTGCTGGTGACTTGAGTCTCCAGCTTCAGCGTCCACCCCACTGTGCTCTCTGGAGTTGCCCCATCCCCAGGGGTGACAGGCCATCCTCCCCTGTATGCTATGCTCTTTCTGCTTGGCGCTAACCTTTGGTCCCCAAAGCCCAGGAAACAGAGCCCCCACAAGAACATCCCCAAAAGGTCCCGAGACAGCTTGCTGCTCCAGGAACGTAGGGGCTCGTGTGTGCCATGAGGGCTTTAAAGGCTAAGAAGTGGGAGATTCTCAGATGTGGATCAGGGCTACAGGCCCTGGTTGTCATCACATGCCACACATAAAGCTTGTGTTAATATGAGTGATTTCCAGACCCTCTTCCGAGGCAAACTCCCTCACCTGCTCTGCAGAGTTCACTGTGGAGACATAGGGACTCAATAGGCTTCCCCTGGCTCAGTGTAGCCCCAGCCCTTGGGGCTCAGGCCCAGGCCCCCACAGGGACAGTGGTTTCCCACTTTGCCCACATAGAGGCGCCCCAAAAGATGAGCTCACTCACAAGAAGAGCAGATAAGAACAGCAGCATTAGGCCTCCAGAAAACTGAGAACTATCAGAGAATTGTGGACAGTAGTCCCTGCCAGGATCTGCGCTGGGGCTGGGAGCAGCATCTTATCTCGCAGGGACCCCTGCAAGGGGCTAGTGACAACTATCAAATACTAGACAAGGCAAAGGGAGACTGTCATGTCTGCGGTCATAGTCATGGTTCCTTCTAGACTTTAGCCATAGGCAGAGCCCCCAGCCCCAGCCCCTCGCAGCTCTGCCTGGGAAGAAGCAGGGATGCTCATTTCTCTCCTCAGCTCCAGGATCACAAGTCCCCTTTTGGGGAGGCAAAATAAAGTACGTGATGGCTCCTTACCTGTGCGTGAGGTCAAATGGAAGCTGGGTGTCAGCTACTTGAAACGGATTACTTTTGTTTCTGTGGTCATCGTATGTCTCTGGGCCCAAGACATCCATCCATCCCTCCTTGGCCCAACGTCTCCAGTTACTGCAGAGTTTTCCTCCTTCCCTGGATACGTGTCTCTAATATTTACAGTGGGGCCCACAGATGAACATTAGCCACAAACATAAGACAGTGAGGAATTCACCTAAAAACGTGGTCTTGAGACAGTGATACCCCTGGGGGTCCAGGCAGAAACAAAGCAAATCTTCCCTTGTGCCCCTCGTCCCCCAGGCCTTCCAAGTAAAGGTGGACTCTCAGGAGGAGATGCTCTCACCTTAGACTATAGAACCACCAGCAAATTCTGGACCATGGCTCTAAGTGGGATTAGTGTTGGGGAGATGGGAAGATTAGTAATGGGGCAGAGGGGCTCACCCGGCCATGATTTACCTGCCGCTGCTCCCTGCACCTGCCCTTCAGACCGTCTGTCTGCTGCTGCAGAGCCCCTGAGGCCAGAGGGCAGCTGCTGGAGGATGAAATGGGGCTCTGGTGGACCTGGGAATCCCTGTGGACTTCCAAAACACCTCAGTTTCTCACCAGCCAGGAGCAATTCCAGATCCAGGGTGGCCCCAAGCTCGGGGCTGGCAGAGGTCAGGGAAGAGGAGGTTGCTGCGGGAGAGCTCGCCTTTCCTTTCTTCACCCTGATTGGGCAGAAAAACATGAGGTACAGGCTTGACCACCTCCGGGGCTGTAAATTCTTGTGGAGCGCAGGGCCTTTGACTGTTTGGATCATTTATCGCCGCACCCTGACCCCCAAAATGCTTTAAGCTGCCCCAGTGCTTAGCCGGCCCGCCCCCAAGGTTGCTGTGGATTTAGGGCTGGAAGGGCAAGTGTTCCCCAGCTTCCCCCAACTGCCCCCGTGAGAAGAGCCCTGTGGGGAGACGCACAAGGGGTCGTTTAGCCCTGCAGCCCTTGTTTGGATTTTCAGGTACTTCTTGATCCCAAACATGTTTTAATGGCCTAGCCTGGGAAAACTTGGCTGGAAGCCTGGCACGACAGCGCCCACATCTCACTGAGTAACCATTTAGTCCAAGCCAAGGACTTGGGTTCATCTTTTCCGGTTGGAGAGGGAAGGACAGATGACAATTCTTTCTTCAGATCAAATTAGAATCCCAATAGGAGGAGACACCTTGGCTGGGATAGGGGAGATGAAAGATCAGGCAGCAGGCTGGAGGCGAGCTGGAAATACTCATGGCACAGGGTGGTAGGAGCACAGACTTCCAGGGTCAGGGAAATCTGCAGTTTGCTTTGTAGTAAATACGTAAGGCTCTTCAAATAAATTGATTAGCCAAGGATGTCCACTCAACACTCTTTCAACTCTCACCTCTGTTCCCAATAAATGATTCACATAGTAGATATTAATCAGAAGGCTTGGGAGGAGGGGACGGAAGCTTAAAAACTGCACTGAGATGCCTTTCTGCCAAGAAATGTGCGTTAAAACCTGCACCCAGATGTGGAGGAGAAAGTGCTGTGACAGTGCGCCTTCCCCTTCGGTCCCTTAGTCACCCCCCCCCCCCGCCCCCAGCCTCCCACCGGCCCCACAGAAAAGCCCCTGGAGACAGCTGCTCCAGCACAGCTGACCACTGCCCACAGCCACAAGAGGGCTGTCCGTGGACTCCTAGAACAATAGGCGGTGGAAGACAGTGCCATCCCCACCCACTCCATCACACACGCCTGCCCCCTGCCCCCGCCAGCAGGCAGACGACTATTTGCCTGGGAAAACACCATGTCCTGAATGCAGCCTGGAGGCTCTGCTCGAGCCCTCTTCACCTGGGCCCTCAGACACACACACCCCTCTGAGGATGACTACGAGTTAGGGGGCAGCGATGGGAAGATCTTAGACCGACCCTGAGAAGACACTCCCCTCCCAACTTGGTGTTCTGGGGGTTCCAAGTCCCTTGCCTCCTTTTCCCAGCAGTTTCCTTTGGAGTTTTGGCATTTTTAGCAGATCATCATTGTTTTCAACTTTGGAAGGAGCAGGGCTTCTGGGGAGCCCATCAGGGGGCTTTGCATTTACATGCCTGGACAGAGTGGATGGCTGACTGCTCTGGACTGGGCAGCCCAGTTCCTGTTTCCATGGAGTAGGAGGGATGATGCTCTCGCCAGGCCTGGTCAGTGGGCAGAGAGAAGTGAGTTCATCATACCTTCTCTGAATAGTTTGCAGCTCACTGAGACCAGCTGGGAATTGAAAGGATGCCCAGGAAAAGTACTTTACACCCTCTGATATCTACTCTCATCAAATATTGGAAGAGTTTCTTAAAGACTGGAGTAGAGGAGCTGCCGGAACTGGCCTGGGCCCTGCACCCATAAGCAGGTGCTACCCTTGTGGCAGAAGTGTTCCCAAGGTTTTGTGGGTGAACTGGGGTCACTGAGGGCTATCTCCACTAGCGCACTTCAGCCCATTTCGACCCTAAGCCAGCACGCGGCCTGGGCCAGGAGGCAGCAACACCTGGACGGGGGCCCAAACAGCAGGTGCTAGAACTCTGGTGGGAGCCATGTGGCTGTCCAGGTGAAAGGAGTCCAGAGATCACCCACACACCTTTTTCTCCATGAATTAATGGAGCGTTTAATTCCTGAAAGCTTTGGTCTCCTGAACGGCTTAGCTCCATCTTTGTTTCAGAATCTCTCGGTGCTGTTATTGCAATAAACATTTGCCTCTTCATCAGAGGTCTTTGAAATGGAATGGAATTGGGCTCTTTATTCCATACTTTCAGAACCAAAATCCAGAAAGGAGGGTTGGTCTCCCAGATAGGTACGTCCCTCCTGGAGATTCCCCTCTTTCCCACAAGGTCAAAGTTAGAGACCCAGCCCTTGGCGGATGCTTTCGACTTTGAAGGTTTAGTGGTTGATAATCAGTGTGGACAGCGCAGGGTGAACTCAGGTGATGTCACAGTGGGCTTACTAATGTGTGTAGGGCTGCTGTGGAATGGGGGTGGCCTATTTCTTGGAGAACTTTTAAGTCCTCACACCATGGGTCTCAGCTGCAGACAAGGGGGTGGGATGGCCAGGGAAGGAGGCTGCACCTCGGCATTTCTTGTGTTAGTTGAGGGACAGCTTGAGGCATCAAATACAGGATAGACCAGGTGCTGTGAAAAGGAGAAGGGCCACCCTAATGTATTTCAAAATTCAGTGGAGGTGTTGGGGAGGAGGGCTAATCTCTTGAGGGATAGAGGCAGGGCATCCCTCCTACGGAGACAAGGAGGCAGTCTCTTGGCTGGAGGTCAGTGTGGCCTCTCTGGGCAGATAATGGATGGTTCTGGGTGAAAGGCTGAGGGGCAGCTGGGGTGGGGCTCCAGACCCTACGCCACCTGTTCTGTTGTTCACGATGGTGCCCGTGGGATCCTCTGGTCAGTGGTCAGACCACCATTTGGAGAGGTTTAAGTTAGATAGATGATGAGGCCGGTGGCCAATGGCCAAGTTAAGTGGCTTTCTTTTCTGTGCAGGGGTCAGCAGTTCTTAGTCTCTTTTGAGAGGTGCCCAGATTCCAAGACGAGGAAATACCAGTGAATGAAAAACCAGAAACTGTCCACACACCCAGTGAGAAAGCATGGCCTGGCACAGATCCACAGAGGTGGGAAGAGCACGTTCTAGGGGCCAGAGGCGGGCTTAGTAGAATAGAAGAGTAGATTGATTGGTCAAAAGCCAACCTACACTGCCCACCCTTGCTTCGGTCCAGATTCTAACTTTCTCTCCCCAGTGACTTGTAGGAAGGTTTAGAGCATCCAGCTGAGGGAATTGGGTTGCATCTGCAAAGGCAGAGTATAGGGATGGAACCAGGATAATCATTGAAAGGCAGGGCAAAGACCTCTGCTTCCTGCTTCTCCCCCATCAGTGCATCCTGAATCTGAGGTCTCGTGGTCTGAGAGGGAAAAGCAGGGGAAACAAGTGTTTTTCTGTTATTTCCTGTGGCTAGAAATGCAGGCGAGGTCAAGAGTGGGAATCTCACAAAACACACATCTTATTTAGCCCACTGCCTGCCTCTCTACCCGCGAGGCTTCCCGAGCCCTCAGGTAAATATCAAACACTGCCCTCTCTTCTGGAGGTCCCTGGAATGCCTTACTCCCCCTCTGGCCAGGCCTTCTGTTCCAGTGCAGAGAGCTCTTCGCTGACCTGCTTCACTTGCTCAAAGCCTGCCCATCATTCAGATCTCAGTTCCAATGTCATTCCGTGGGGAGCATCTTCCCGGGCCCCTTGGACCCGGCAGCCATCAGGGACATCTCCATAAGCCACTCTCTTGTGGCATTTAGCACACTTTGAAATCATACATTTATTTGTGTGATTATTTGATTAATGTCCCTCTTTCCTCCAAGACTGGCCTTGCCTGGTTCTGCTCACCATTTTCCCAAGCCTCTCTTGCCACGCCCCAGCACTTAATAGGTACTCAATAAATATTTGTAGAATGTATGAATGGAAGGGGCAACCTGAGTTCTTTTCCTCACACTCACCTGTGCAACCCTCATTCATTGGGCAGTTCACCTGAATGGCTTGGCTGCCCGGCTCCATAAGGTACATGTAAAGAAAGGGTTCTGGAGCTGCAGGGAGGGGGTTAAAGGCCCATCTGAGACCCATTAGCAGAAAGATAATACAGGAGGCCATTCAGAAAGCAAACGGAGAAATTCAGGAAACAACTTTCAAGAGGTCAGCAGAGGAAGATGGGCCAGTGTGGAGGGGCAGGGGAGGTTTGAGAAGAAGAAGAAATTCTACTGCAGAGTTTGAAGACGGAAGTGGGGGGCGGGGCCATTGCCGCAGAAACCAGGAAGTCCCGCCCAGGCCTGAGCAGAAGCTGCCCTGCGCCGTGGGTGGGCAGGGAAGCTGGGACAGACTGGTTGCAGGGCCGTTTGAAACATAAAAAGCAGTTCCACTTTGGGGACCCTCCCCAGCAGAGATACTTGAGTAACTTTGTGAGGACCTACATGCAGGGATAGTTGTGGCAGTGTTGTAATGTTAAAGTCATTAATTGGGGAGCGGCTAAATCCATGGTACACCCGTTGGGTAGGATACAATGCAGCCTCACCAAGAGTGACGGGGATGCGACCACTGACCAGGAAATCCACTGATCCGTTCACTGAAGCTATAGAACAGTGTGTGCACTAGGATCCCATTTCTGTTTTTACAACAAACTTCTACTGTGTGCATGAAACTATGTGTGTTTGTGCATAGAAAATAGTCTGAAAGGATACATACATACTCTACTTTTAACTTGTTTCCTCTGGAGAATGGGATTCAGGGTGGGCTAAGAGGGGAGTCACACTATTTGACTCTCTCTGTGGTATGATTTGGGTAAATATGTATTCTGTGATAAAAAGGAAAGGGAAAAGGATAGGGTGTGGAAGGAAGAGGGAATCCTGCACTCTGGGAGCTCAGATTCATTTGCCTTGGGGAACAGAAGCCAATGGCTTGGGTGGAGTTGGGGGGACGGATGGGCAAGCTGTCTACAGACGGTGAGGATCTTCCAGAAGTTTTCTGGGTGAGTGCCATTTTTGAAAGAGGATGCTAGCTTAAGGAAGAGGCGTGGTGGAGGGACGGTTTATAGCTAATGGGAGGGGTTGGCATGTTGGTGGGCTGAGGGGAGGGAGGTAAGATCATAAGTAATTTCACAGGACACTGGGGAGAGGGATATGTGGCTGGAGAGCCAGCCTGGGGTGGACTCAAGGGCCCAAGTGGAGCAATTAGCCTAAAAGGGTGAGGAGCATGTTGGGGTGGGGGAGGGGATTTGGATGGATAACCTGAGGTTGGAGGGCCAGGGAGGGAGTTCAGAGTTGATGAGACCTTGGTTCTTATCAGGGAATTGAGAGTGGCTATATCACGGAAAGGGAGCCGGCTGGGAGTGGGGACAGTGTCTTGAGGGCAAGGGTCTGGGAATGGGAAAAAAGTGTTCGTGAACGGCCATCTCGCTGGCGGTGGAGGAGGGCCCGGCTGCCTGGTGAATCACACCTTTGTGATGGGACAACCAGTAGTTCTGCTTTCTCTCGGCAAAGCTCAAGTGCAAGACTAGAGAAAATGAAAGTTCACACAGTTCCGATGCTGGGGATGGCACGAAGGGAGGGGAGTGGAGGATTTTCAGTGGGTTGACAATGAGGCAGAGAAACAAGATATGGAACTGGAGACCTGCGAGTTGGGATGAGCAACTGCAGAGATGAGCATTGGAGAGAATTGTGGAGAGCCGGGATGGGCCCCTTAGGGGATGTCTGGGTTCGAAGTTTGGCTATGAGGATGGGTGGAGAAGAGTGGGGACCGAGTCCCTCGGGAGTTGTTGAGGTAGGGGCAGTATTGGGGCAAAGATAAAACCCATCTGAGGCCAGAGCTTCAATTCATTCATTCAACAAATATTTATTGAGCACCTACTATGTGCCAGGCACCCTTCTAAGCCTTTCAGGAAGGTGAACGCAGGAGGCCCTGGGGCTGCTGATAGATGAAGATGGGAAGAAGAGGGTCAGGCGGTGGCAGGGGTGGGACTCTAAGAGGAAGAGGAAGTGTCACCAAGAAAGGACTTAAAATGGTCAGGAAGATGGGGCAAGGAGCCAGGGGGCGCTGGCGGGCTTGGGATGGACAGAAGAAGAGCAGCCTTGCTATTTTAGAGGAGTTGTAAGAGGGGCACCGTCAGGGAAAGCAGGCTTCAGATGAGGGGAAGGTTAGTGTGTTTCGTGGCTTCCTCGTTGTCCCCTGGCCGCCTTCCCCCACACGTCGGGCCTCACAGAACGGCTTGGAGCTGGTGAAAGGGGGAGAGGCAAGCCTTTCCTCCAGGCCCGGAACTGTGACACTCTTCCCTGTGACTTCAGCTCCAGATTCTGGCCCCCAGCCATCGTGTGGAAGTGGAGAGAAACGGGAGGGACGTCAAAGATACTCCTGGGAGAAGGGGGTGGATGACACTCGTACACAGAGGGAAATGGGGCCGCACACGAGAGACGGTAACCCACCAGGTACATCTGGTTCTGCCATGTCTCAGGGGTTCCCATTAGCCAGCAAAGCTCCCTCTGATGGCTCCTGCCTGTCCTTCAGGCCACCTTGAAGCCACGGGGGCTGGGGGAGCAGTGGGAGGAAGAGGTCTGGGGGCAGTGGTGGAGCCAGGGGTGCAGAGAGGGCCTGGAGAGAGGTGGGTGGCAATGACCTGGTGACCTGGGTTCCCTCCTGGGAATCTCGAGGAGGACACGTTTCCTTCTCCTTGAACACCCTGGCCTTCTCCCATTGTCACCTTCCAGACTGAGCTCCACTTTTTAGGGTCACCTGCTGTCACTCTGTCTCATTCCCTACACTATTGACCTTGTGTTGAGCATCCTGGTCTTCGTTCCCCACTTGGGGAGTGGGCGTGGGGATCCCCAGGTGCTCGAGACCTGCCCATCTGCACGGCACTAGCAATCAAGTTGTGCTCTTTTAGGCTCCAGATGAAACTTCCCGGCAGGATGACCTGTCGCCTTCGAATTCTGCTGCAGGCCAAGAAGGCTCTGCTCTTGGAGGAGGGCCAATCTGAGTCTGGAATGGTCTTTCTGGAGGAGCTGGATGCAGAAGCCATCTGAGGGTGGGAGGGGAGCTGAACTCCTGGCGGACGGATGTCTTTTTCCTCCTTTTGCCCTCAAAGTCCTTGCAATGCCAGCGAGGGCTGGGACCACTTCAGCTCCGCCAGCAGGTGGTCAGGCCACTCTCCCTTCTCCCGGCTCCTGTCTCAGCAACTGCTGCTTCTGGAGAAGGAAAAACACAGCAGCTGAGATGGGCAGGAAGGGAGGAGAAGGCAGCAGGAAGTGAGGAACGGGAACGGGAGCCCTCCGGGCAGGGAAACCGTCAGCCCTGAGGGGTAGAGGGGTAGGAAAGGGACCACGGCTTTTGGAAGGAAACACTGCCTTTCCACCTGCGGGTGGCCACTTGTGCGTAGC